>NC_044302.2:15534560-15834560 GCF_004027225.2 Strigops habroptila
AGTCCTAATCAAAATCAGTCGCAAGCTTGCCATGTTTGGTGGGGTGTGGAAATGGATGGAGGTAGATAAACACATGGGCAACTAAAGAAATACAAGGATCCAAGTTTTTATGTGATATCATCACTATGGTATTTTGTTTGCCTATAGAAAAGTGGAATAATGTGGAGAGTTTGTTGTGTAAAGTACACTACTACTCAAGATGTGTATGCAAGAAAGAAATAAAGAAGTAGATGTTGCCATATCTATACTGAAATTTTTCCACAGGATAAAAATACTTTTGTTCTTATCACCCTTTTCATAAAGATGGGAACATGTAGATGGATTCTAGACCTATTCCAACTAAAACTGCTCTTAATTCATCTAGTAACTGGAGACGAAGCATAACAGGAACCAGTACATTTGGCTTTTATTGACTGATGATGGGAAGTTTACTGATCAGAATCAAAAAAGATGCACTCTACTGTAACTTCAGTATTTCTTGCAAGACACTTTGTAGAAACTGTTGTCCAATTAGTAAGAAATGTTGTTTGCAGTTTTGAAGGCCCAAAACATTTCTTTGAAATGATCACTTGTTACCTTGCCCCTGTGATGTCATGTACATAAGGCTAATAACTCTTCATTGCTCATATTTTTTAATAGACCTGCTTGTAGTAAGATTATTTTAGACTGGCCCATCTACATTTCTCTTATTGTGGACTTCAGTTGATCCAATCAAAATAGCAAAATATGCTATTATAGTAGAAGATTGGGCTAAGAAACTGAGGAAACAGCAACTTCTGGAGCATGTAAAGCCTACCAGTCTGTAAGTTTTTAGGACTCCTCCTCTTCTTTAATCATTTATCATCCTTTGCTTACCTCTTAATCTCACCTCAGTTAGTGACATTATTTATTTGGGATTGGCCTTTAAGTTCTAAGAATCCACAGCCTCTGGGGATTTTCTTGTATTCCCATGTTATGTCTCAATGTAGTATTAGGAAGACATAATTAGTTTGTGAAACAATTACTATGGTGATGAGCATCACAGCAAAAAAATCCACTGAGGCAATGAATATTCCCTGTGTATTGAGGAGCTAGATGGCAATGCTCAAGAAGGTTTAGAGCTATATAATCAATCATTTAATCCTTACTGAAATAAGCCAACAACTTTCATAATGTGCACTGAAAGAGCAAAGAATACTCAGGACATTTAATCATGTAATTGAAGATTGTGCTATAAAGCATAGTAGTTTGTCTCAGGATTACATGAGCATCTTTTCTCTTGGCATTTCCTATCTGTGAATATCTGACCTCTGCAATCCTTTACGGTAGATCTTTGGTACTTAGCGTAGGTACAGAAATATAAATCCTTGATGAGAATGTAATTTGTATGTATATAATTGTGTAAAGTTAATCTAAGTATTTTACCAATTCTAGGTCATCTGGATTCAATAAACCTTACTATAACCTTCTATTAGAGCTCCCAGAAAACCAATCCTATGGCCAAAATCACTACTAGATATAAGACTATATATATCTTACATTTTATTTATGTATAAATATGTGTGTATAGCATACACATATATAGTTTAAAAGAATATCTATAAGAAAATAAGACGATTCTTCTAGAATGTCGGAAGTATAAGAGATTTCTTTACTGTAGTGCAGGAAAGTGCTGAACTGGTGCTAAGTAAATATCCTGCAGTGCAGAATTTGGGCTCTGGAATTCTGTGGAATAAGCTAAGCTGTACTCTGATAATGATGAAATGATCCTGAGGATATAGAAATAATTAGACAGTATTGTTATCACATATATAATTTGTACAGTTATAATTTAATCACAGCTGTAATTATTAAATTTGTAAGCTTTCAACCTATAAAGTTTTTTGTTAGGATTTCTGCATTCATACTTTTTCAAACAAATAAAATTTTTCTCTCAGAAGTCAGTGAGAAGAGCTCACAAAGATTTTGTAAAAGGGAAAATAATACAATCAAATATTTCACATGTGACTTTTCAAAAGGATCGTAGAGGGCTGTATTCACAGTAAGGCAAATAGATGTCTGTTGTTTATACTGTTGCAGTAGTGGATAATTTTTACAGAACCTTTTTATAGAACATTCTACTATGTGGAAGGCTGTTTGAGCAGATGAAGCAATTCCTATAACTCCCTGGCTAGTTATATTTGCAATAAGGATGGTCTTTTTCCTATGCAGGCACATGTCCTGCATGGGAATGTTCTTGTAGCTTGCAGTGGAATACAGGTTGAGTTGAGTAGGTTATTTTGCCACAATTTCTCAAATTTCATTCTTCATACTGATAGCCAGCTCAGATCTTTCTTATTACTAGACTGAAAATACTTTTCTCATCACATTTGTGTTGTCTTGTTGTTTTGATTTGTTTTTAACAAGTGCTTGTGACTTCTTCATTGCCTTCCTATGCCATGGGTATGTGTTCTTCGCATCCTACGTATAAGAAAGCTGACAGAGTAGTGTGGAGGTGAACTGGGAGAAGTTACTGCCTCTTCAGAGTTTTTGCCTGCGAGGCATCCTCTCTAATTTTGCCTTGCTTCCTTCAGATAACATTTGCTCCCCTTCATTCAGCCTTCTGTATCAGCAAGCATAATACTTCCCATTCTGGATTCATGTGACTCTTCCTTTAAAATAGCTACTTATGCTACAAGAAGGCATCAGAGACCTCTGATGCCAAGCACAGCTAGCTGGATTTGCAGTCTTGTATTCAGGTTGCAGGATCCTGCTAAGGTAGCTATATGAATCTAAGCTAATGTGTTTGCACAGGATTGTGCAATATAGATGCAGTGAATCATTTAGGGCTAGCTCAGGGGCCTCTAATATGGGCTATGTTTGTTGTTCAAGGGGTTACCTGCAGTAAGATGACTAATTATACTTTTTAAAAGGAAGGGATAGGGAACCCAAGAGTCTCTATTCTTCTCACCCCTTCCTTTGCTTTCTGCTGTTGTGCATCACGTATAGTGGAGATATGCTTTCTATTGAATGTATTGCAGGGAACACTCTCATAACTCGGAATCCAAAAGCAGAATCTTGTATTCTGTACTTCTGCTGGAATGATGGAAATGAATATGTTTCCTGTGTTGGAAATTAAATGAGGAACATGGGAAAGATCCTACGTCTCAAGGGAAGCTAGAGTTAAAAATGTCATTGTGAAAATTTTTGCCAGGATGATTTTTGGTTCTGTGTTCTCTAAATGAGAACATCTGATCTTGCTGTTACAGAAGTGCTGGTTTGTGCTCAGGAGCACTCCAGCTGAAGAACAGATGTCAGAATTTGAATTCTGTGAATCACCAATGACTGTGGTGTTTTGAAGCTGTGTAATCTACAATCTAAACTGTGATAGTCAGTCATGAGGTGAAGCATGGACAAGCTACTGGAAAGTCTGTGGTGTACAGTAGAGCACAATGCAGAAATCCCCAAGAAAGCACCAGCTGTACTAGTTGTATAGCCAGGAGCAATTACAGCCGTATCTGGGTGATGCAAGTCTGAATGAATTAGCTTTACTGAGCAGTGAGATGTGTTGGTTCAGTCATAATTCAGTTATAATTCAACCCCTTCTGGAATTGGGGTGAGCATCTCAATACAGTGCCGGGTTGTACCATGTGTACCAATTCCAGGCAGTCTTGCCTCCGAAGTATTTTTGGTGCACTCTGTTCCAAAGTGCACACAGGTATGTCATGTGTGACTACTGAGGTCACTGGAATTAACACTGGTTGTGGATCACACCCAAAGGACTGCTGCTTTTTTTAAACATGTTCATTATAGTCTTCCCAGGCAACTTGTTTCAGGCACTGTTAGTATTGTAAATATTCACTGTATGACTGTTTTCACTGTCTAAGAGCTGACTAGGTCATGATATTTAGATGTTTGCTGTTTTGTATTTTCATTTGCTCTCCTTCTCTGTGGAGGTGAAATGGAATCTGCTGAGCCCAGCTGTTGTAAGGACCCACATTTTCCTCATACAGTGTAAATGTTAATTCAAAATAATTTCCAAACTCTGCTGCAATCTGTAACATTCTTACTGGCATTAGATATGTCAAAAATTAAAGATTTTAACGGTTTGACCAAATAATGTGTTTAAGTCTCCTAAATCACATCTGTGGGTCAACTGAGGGATTGTTTGTCAGTAGTGCCAGACTTCGTATGGTGGTCTGGAATGTATGACAGGTTTACAATCTTTGGCTCACTTCTTCGAAAATCACTGCAGATGTGTTCATGAAGCCTATGTTTTAGACACTGAAAATGAGACTGAGATTTTTAGAAAATGCCTTCTTAAAAATAAGCATTTAGTTTACCTCTGTATTTGTATTTTGAACTACATCAGCTGCATCAGCATGGTTCTTGTCCCTTCCTCACTGTATTTTTTAACTCTTCATTTTCTAAAACAGTTTTGGTGTGCTTTGCTGACGTGTAGCTTCTTGGGGTTGAATACTGATCTCTTTTCCTATTTTTTTTTTTTTTTTTTTTTACCCCTGGTTTATTCCCCATCAGGTATTTGAAGTTTGTTTTCTGATTTAGCTACTCTCTGTTGTGGGTCATGTCCTCATCACCAACACAGTATCCCTCCTGCTGGAAAAAAGAGAGGAATCAGGTGCAGGGAGCGCAGAGGGGATTCTTTACTGGAATGTCGAATGCAGAGGCATCTGCCTTTCCAACTTTTAGACAGAAAAAGAAGGCCCATATTGCAATGTTACCACTAGGATATACTTAGGCTTGGCCCTTATCAAACAGGTATACTGACTGAATTTCAACCATCTTTCCTATTACTGATAAAAAGCTTCCAGTTATTGTTACTTGCATGTTTTGTTGCTCTTCATTTATGGCTCTCTTTCCTCTCAAATGCTGTAGACACCCTATTCCCTTGATGTCCAAGGTTATTAATTGACCCTATTCATTATGATTTTAGACAATTTCTTCAGGTTTTGTTTTCAGTTTTCGCTCTGTATTTTGTGGTCTTGCCCCTCCTTCTCCTCATGGAAACCAAACTAATGGGAACATTGTCTAGAAATTTGCCTCAGAGGCACCTTCTTTCTCTCACCAGGTCTGTCTCCAAGACCCTACAGTATTCTTGTCAGCTTTGTGCTTCTTTTGTTTGTCAAATCTTTTTATCTCCAACAAAAATCTTTAATGTTTTCTTAGATACCATTCTTGATGTTTTGCTCTGGAGTTGTAAAATTGCCATGTTTAATATTTATAGGTTCATGAATTAATTAGTTGGGAAATGCTGTGTAAGAATCAGTGCACTTATTAGGAAGAGGAGATACACTAGATTCTGCCCTCCCAAGGATACATTTTATTTAAGTGTATGATTGCCATGGAGCTTGCAGGTTTGAGTTTGCCACTAGGTATTGTGTGTCATATGGATTCCAGCTTCTCCTTTGTGAAATGAACTTAGATTTTCTTTCTATTCTTATACAGAATGAGAAACATTTTCACTCTCAAACTATGTCATCTTCACTGCATCACTACCAATAGCTCCTGTTGGGCTGTTAGCCTCAACTCCAGTTTTGCCCATGCAGAAAAGATGTGATCTGATTTTGATCATTACTGAATTTGGAATTAGTGTACCCAACAGAGTTTGTGGCTTGGTTCCACGTTAACTCAAGTTGTAAACTAAGTTTCCATTTTGGTGTGAAATCTTCTTATCATTGAATTTTGAGCTTAGTAAATGCAATGAGATTGTAATCTAATACATTATTACTTCAATTTCCCTTCACAATAAAGTAAGCATATGGTAGTTTTGCACCTGCTCTGTCCCCTTCTAAAATGTAGGAGTGGGAGGATGGCTGCAGTATTGTAGCTGTCGGAAGTTATGTTAAGCTCCAAATATCTGACATGGGCTGCAAATAAAATAAGACAAGTTACACAGCATGTGAAAGTGCTAAGAACCTGCAGTTCCATTTACTTGGAATTCATGTTTTGGGTTTCTTTTCTTGAATATCAGTGCCACATAATTTTGCAGCTATAAGGCAGAATGAATGTGTCTCCATCTGAGATCCAAGCACTCTGTGGATTCTTTTCCTACTTGGAACATTAACATCACTTTCCTCATCTGCAAAACGGGGGCAGTAATCTATACTTCAAAAGCATATTATGAACAATTATGTCTGTATGTTGTGCAAATGTGAACTCTTCTGTTCCTGAGTAGAAATTTAACATACATACTCTTCAGGGCAGGATTTGTCTTTGCGTCTTTTGTAAGGTTGAGGACAGAGTCTTAATGGATCTTAAAAAGTAGAAAACGCTCTTTCAAATCACCAGGTCTGTCGTCTTGCAGATACTTTATTTTGCCTATCTCATTTAACTTTGTTCTTCTAATTAGATTTATTAGTTGCAGTGACTATTAGATCAAAAAAGACTTTGATGACCATTTGTTAATCTGCAGTGCACTAGAAAAAATCTCTTGAGTTTTGTGTGCACCTACTCATTTGCAAATGCTGAGCATACTTATCTCTAACCGCAGGATCTTCTCAGCATTATATAGTATCTAGGCTTGATTTTGGCCATTAGCTCTGGCTGAGAGCTGGCTGTGTACCATCTATTTTAGGAGGCTTCAATGCATTATCTGATTTATTTTTTTCTTTAATGGTCTGATTTTCCATAACAGCCATGAAATTTCAGTTCATTTTACAATTAGTTTTTTTACTCCCAAGTTATTACCCACAAGAAATGAACATCTCTAACTTTCCCACATAAATCCCCAAAGTAAGTTATACCTAATAACTTTTAGTCCCTTACTGACAAAGTTTCAAGTAAAAACAATAACTTGGCTTTGACCCTGCTCTCTTCAAAAAGGAAGTTACTTCTGAGCAGCAACATCAAAAAGAATAAATAATCGTTTTTCTTTTTGTTGTTATGATATGGATCATCTGAGCAGTTAGTGGTAAGCAAGCTGTCTTTGATTTGGTTCAGACGCCCTAGTGCTTTGTCCTCTATTTATGTCAGCATGTTCCTGTTCCCACACCAGGAAAGTAGAATCCCTTGATTAAATTCATATTTGTTTTAATCTTTCCCTGTGTCTGATCTCAAGCTCAAAGATTCTAATGAAAATGTAGTGTATCCTGCTGGGAAGAGTGCTGATGTCAGACTTTAGTCTGTTTGTTCTGTTCCAGCCTGATAATGCTGGAAACGCTCAGAACCGAAATGCTCAACTCCAGCAGATTCTTAAGACAAAGATATTTTGATATTTCACAGGGAATTATAAGCAAGACTTTTTATTTGTAGAGCTAAAAAAAACCAACCCAAACCCCAAAAATGAAAATCAAATCCAAAAAACCTTTAAACAAGTATTTCTGAGGCAGCAACTGACCACAACAGTGAGTTTAATTAATCTGACCCCTATTTTCTTTATGTAAGGCAGGATTTTCCAAGTTCAGCACTAAATCAATGAGAATAAGGAACGCAATTAAGTGGTTTATTATGTTTATCTTTTGTAAGCTGTATTAAGAAAGATTTAGAATAATTTTCTCACTCTTTTCATAAGTATTTGGACTGTTAAATGCTAAGTCATTCTGCCTTGTGCAATGACTGAAAAATTGGTTTTTTTCTGGGAACCTAAGGGCATAGCCAGATGCTCACTTCTAGCTGGAGAGGTTGGAGATGTTCCTGTCATTTTTATCTCTTCCCCCTTCACTCCCCATGCTTTCCCTCCAGCTGCCTCTCTGCTGGAGGTTTCTGCCCTAGAATTCCTGCAGGTGGAAGAGAATGTGTGTGGTCATCATCTGGTTTAGTGTGAAGTCGGTCAGCTTATCTAAATTCTCTTCCTCAGTGCTTAGAACTAACTTGATATACTAAAGTGGATGAAGAGGATATGCATGTCTCATTCTGCTGGCAGAGATGTCCTAGGAAGAAACTGGTATCAGTAGTTTCTTAGACAGTAATAACCATTTGCAAATTGAGTTGGCATTGCAGACAAACATTACAGGTGGTGGAAGGTACCATGTATCCTCAGTTCACAAGCTGATAGTGTTCAGCACTTTGAAGGAGGCATTCATTGCCTACTTAGAGACTTAAGGGATGAGATTTTCTCTCTAAATGGTTTGTATGAGCAGGTATGACATAGCAGCCCTTGGCAAATGTGGATTTACCTATAAACTGCAATGATAATTCCTTTTCCTCAGCAACCCATATTGTGTGATCTGTATATCTTGAGATGAGTAAGCATAAGAAATGCTGACATGCACAAAGACACAGTGCTATCTAATTCCCTCATCTGTAATGAGTTATTCAGAAATAGTTTGAAGATATTTTCTGGACCATGAAGTGGCATTTGAGTTTTTGCTTTATCCCAGAACCTCTGGCATATGTTGTTAGTTTCAAGAGGGGCTGGGGCAGAGGAAGGAAGAAGGGAGTAGTTTCTTTCTTTGTAATATAAAGTCGACGTCAATATGAAATAAAAAAAAAAATAAATAGAAGCACTTTGATATGCTGACAAGAACATGCCTCAAGATATGAACTGCAAGAAACAGCATTGCATGTGTTTCTTCCAATGGTCAAGTGTTTTACTGATGGAAATGGGAACATCTAGGTACTTAACTGTTTGAATTCCTTGTTACTTATTTGTATTCCGCATCTCAATGTAGAATACAAAAATTCAGTTATAAGTATCTATTTTTCAACTTTTTCATGTATTTATTGGCAAACCCTATGTGACACAATAGTTCAAATCTGTGAGTTTATGACTACTAAATGTCCATAGCCACACAACAACAGTAGTTTCAATTGTAGGGGGAGGGAGATCTTTCCCTGTTGTGTAACAGCTGGTGAATGTCATGAAGAGCTATGATGAGCACATGAGCTGTACACTCATTTGTACTTGCAGCCCTGTCGAGTTGATGGCTAATAATTGTACAGGCTCTGGAGCAGTCTTTCTTTTTTTGGATGATGGTCTTTATTTGTTTAGGCTAGCTATTTTTGGTTGTTCAGTTGAGTAATTTTAAGCCATTTTACCATAGAGATTTCATATAAATAAGCAGAAATATACATAGATACAAATCATACAAAAAACTATTAGTGATCCTTTACCCTTCAAGACTAACAATGATCCTGTACTCAATTTGAGTGTGGGAATGTAATTGCCACTGTCAAAAGCTTGAAGGGAATGCTCATCGGCCAAATGCTTACAAATGGTGTTTTGCAAAAACATCTTTTTCTTGATCATGTTATAGAAATGGTGGCACATAGAGAACCAAAATTTATACTTCTAAAGCAGCTTTGGATATTGAATGTTATTTTTCAGATATAATAATTAATAACAGAGAATTTATTAGGTTGTGATTATTGGATTCATTCTTTTCTCTCTTTTATCTTAGTCCAGTATAGGATATTTTTTTTTGTTTTGCTGCAGTCTGCCCAGATCATTTTCTGTCCTCACCTGTCCATGTTTTATTTTGGCAACACTGTACATTCTATATGCTCTGTAGAGAAACACCAATCTTGGCAATATTCCTGACAGTCTTTTATCTCTCCCTATCCATATGGCACTATATTTATTGCCTAAAGTGTATTGTTTACTTCTAAGGATTAAGCCATAAAATGAACAAGTTGTAAAATATCTTCACGTATTAATGTGAATATGTTGTTTTCCTACAAGTTTATTATGGGATGTATGGTTAGATGTACTTCAGTTGAAAGAGACCATTGATGAAGGTCTCTTTCAAATATGTACACAGTGCTAGAGATTTTGCCCTGACAAATATCCCAGTTTGATTGTTTCTGTACCAGGCCCATATTCATCTGTGAAATGAATGAAATGATAATTTATTTCTTAACAAAGTTGTTTTGAGACTTTATTTTTTAACAGATTTCAGGGGGAAAACACTACAGTAGTGTTGGGTGTTGTCATTGTCTGTTTATGATTATAGCTTGGATTATTTGATTGACTGATAAATGCAAACATGGTAAATCTTTCTTCTTATGAGCTTTCAAATCTAAGGCTGTAGCTATATTGCATTTTTAGCCTTTGTTCTTATAAACATTGTTCTGCATGTCATGCACAGAACTCTGCATGTCATTCTCAGAGCAAGCATGTAGTTGCTTGTGCTGTGATTCTGTACTGTCTTGAACAGTCTAAGTTATGGATTGAAATCTGAATTTTCTGAGAAGTGAACTGGAATTTGGCCATAAATACCCTTTGAATGTTGCTAGACCTTCAGTTTTTCTTCCGAAAATGGAGTCAGATTCTCGTCTCAATGGTATAGCTGACTGGAAAAAATCTTGGCATGATCCAGCATAAAGAGTCACGGGATACAGATTTTTGTCAGAAATTCCATGGAAGAAATGAGAAATCTTCCTTGGTAAAAATTTTGTTAAAATAAAGATATTTCCACAACAGTGGAGCTTTGGGAAACCGTCAGTTTGCAATGGAATAAAAATATTGCACTACAAATTTTTCAGCCAGCCCTAGCTTTGATGTGTTTTGAATATTCAGTTTGCACAGCTATTTGTCTAAGCAAAGATGTGACAACTATTATTAAATAATACATCATTACATTCTATTTGTATTTTGGAACATTTATATACTGGTAGGATGATCTATGACTTTTTCAAGGGTGTCTCTTGAGGCAGCTGACTCTAGCTACGACAGCTAAAAATGCATTTGCCAGAAGAGGGGAAAAGGTCAAAACGACTCAACAACTGAAACTTCACTTTTGCTAGACTCTCAGCATAAAAATCTGAAATGAAATCAAAATAGCTGTTAAGCTTCCACTTTGTGCTAAGCATTATAACATGAGGAGTTATCCCTGCCGCAACTTTTTGTTGCAGTTCATTGAAAACAGAGAGCCTATTCCTGTAATGTCATAGTGATTGAATTAATCCAATTATGTGGCTTTGCTAGGCTTGCTAGTTTTGTTTCCCTAAGTTTTCAATCTATTTTTGTGTATCTCTTTATATGTACATTATGTGGAAAGAGAAGAAAGCTGCTCCCATTTTTAACTCCTGATGCCTCCTTTAGATTGAAAAGCTATGTATTTTGAGTAATGAAGTATGATATAAAACTGATTTTTTTTTGTTGGTAAGCAGGCATCATCATGCAATAATTTTTGGTATGAGTAAAAGAATTGAAAAATGATTCTTTCCTCTGTCCTCAGCCCCCTTCCACGTACATAGCCTTAGAAATCAGAGCATGGAATGTAGAAGGTCTTGTATCTTGACAACCAGAACTACTATACAGACCTTAATACAGGGAAAGAAAATGAAAAACTACTTGGTGTAATTGAAGAGATAGGAAGTAATGTTTTACGTCGGTCATTTCTGCACCTACAGCAGACACATTAGACAAGTGGAGATTACATGCTAAATTTCCAAAGGGAATCATGGAAGGTATGTGCCGAAACGCTGTTAACAAGTAACGGGATTCGTGCATGTACCTCCCACTCATGGCTTTGAAAATTTGGCCTCAAAGTAGAGAAATGCAAAACCATGTTAAATATGCTGGGATGCTAGGGATATAATTGACTCTGCAAGGGCCCACATTAGATTCCAGGCATGATTTATTTTTCTGTTTTACCGTCAAATGAAGAAGATTTTGTATAGTTGCGGAAGCTTGTAAAGCTTGAACATTTTTCTGTCTTCAATGTAACATGTACTCATAAAACAGAATTCTACTGGATGGATTCTTCTCTGAGTTGAACCTGTATCTTCTTTTCTACATATGCAAGTTTGGAGATTATATCTCATACCTTAGATAATGGGCTTATTTAGGTTTAGTAGTGGCTTCAGCAAGTCATTGCCCTCCTAGTAACAGGATTCTGATTTGAACTTACCTGGCTCTAACTTCCCACTCTTTCTTTTTGCTGTGTCCTTTTCTAGTGTGCTGGAGTACCTACTATCAAACATTTGTTTCCCATTAGGTCATCACAGAATGTAACAAGCTAATATCTTCTGTGTTAGCCCAGGTAGTTTGAGTTCTACAACTATTTCCTCGTGAGTTGCCATTTTATTAATAGCTGTCTCTGAACTGCCCGTGACCTGCCTGTTCTGTAGATGTTAGTATCAGACACAGTATTTCAGCAGATTCCAATAATTTTGAACACAAAGGTAACAAAATATCTGCTCCATCAGTACGAGAATCTCATTGGCTATGTACCTTCACTGTCAGATGATTATTCAGTCTAATTTCCTCAAAGACTTTCCAGGAAAAAGTTTGGCCAGTCTGTCATTTTCTGACTATGCCATATTACTTTCAACCTTACTGGAAGGAATGGTGTGGGGGTGTTATTTTGTATCTGTTGCCCAAAATAGGAGGAAAAAGAGGTGTGCCTTCATGAAATATATACAATAGCTTATGCTGCCATTTTGGATTTATGTCGGAGAGTTTTATGTAGATGATATAGTTCTATACATTACACCTCTGTTTTAGCAGACCAGTGTCACTACATGAAAACACTCACTCTTTTCTGTAGTATCCAGACAGCCCCTATTGTCCCACACACACAGTATTTGACCATCAGTGTCAGTTTGGATCTCTAGTCGTGTTTTGACTTCATCTAACAACTAAGTTGTAGTTTGACTCAGTTTGGACAGAAATACATTGCATGGTCTAAAACTTATGTCTCAGTAGCAAACGTTAGCTTCTTAAACTTTTCTACTTCAGTTGTTCCTAGTTGTCTAACTATTATACCATCACTTTTAAAGTTTTATTTCTGTCTCTTGCCCTCAGCTCTTTAGGTGAGTTGAGCAAGCTGTTGTGCTGCTCTGTACATCTATTTTTCATTCTTCCGCATCTTTCATACCTGTTTGAATGACACTCTGTGAGGCAAGACTGTTTTACAACATTTACTTGTAAAGTGCCTAGTGGTATGGGATGTCTTAAAAACTGCTGTAATGTGAAGAATAACTTTTAGGAATTTTATTAACGTCCTGGATATTTGTACATTTTTCCCTACTGGCATTTGTCTGTTGTCACAGCTCCTCAGAAATTGGCTTTGTCTAATCAAACTGTCCTCTTCCAGTTGAGTAGGCCTTCTTAAGCTTTCAGGTTAGTGCAACATCCGCTAGTTTGGAGAATCAAAGAACCCCTGTACTTGAGGGCAGTCATGCACACAAATGCATATACAAAGAAACGGAAATATTTCTCGATGTCTAGTCTAATTCACTTCCTAATTGCTCCAGCAAATTAGTTTCCCTAGCTGAATGCATAGTTTAGCAAATGTTTTCCTGGAACACTGTGTGGAGATAGCCATCATCATTCCTAGATCAGTCCTCTTATAGAGTCGCTAGGGTATTTGTTATCATGCAGCTTTGGGGTAAGTATCTGCAGAGAGGAGCCAGCAAAAGAGTTGCATGGATTTGGCTAATAGGAGACATCAAATATGGGAGCTTCAGTTCAGATAATAACAGCAAAGAGTTGTCCATTTTGGTGAACTTCCTCTGCCTTATAATTTACCAGCTTTTTTCCCCTCTATTAATCTTGCAAACATTCAACATTTCAACAGGAGAACTGTTGAATGTTTGCAAGATTAATAGAGGGGGGGGAAAAAACCAATATCTAGCCCAGCATTTTCTTCCTTCAGTATCCCTTTTTGCTTATGTTTCTTTTAGCATCTCTTTCCGTCCATACGCCCTCACTCTCCCCCCTCAAAAAACCCTTACCAAAAGGGCTGTATGCTTATGCCATGTTTATGTTAAACCTTTCTCCCCATCTTTTCATTGTCCTGTCTATTTCAGCTGTAAACTGTTAGAGGCAGCAGCTATTTTATTACAAGATTTTGGCACAGAACCTGGAAGAACAGGACTAGTACTTGGCAGGTCCCTAGGCACTATCAGTGTACACTTTTTTAATATAAATAAATTGGAGAGACTCTTTGCCTCCTTCATCTATTAAGTAGAGAGAGTAACAGTTGCATGCTTTTAAGAAGAGCTTTTTAGGCCTACAGATGAAAAGGCTTTAGAAATGCTAAATATTAGTTATTGGTAGTCATTAGCATTGCTGTACCCTCTTATCAGTGCTCTCATTTGCACCATATAACATACTCTAAGATCTCCTTTTCCTTTTTTATTCAGTGGCCCTCTTAACAAAGAATATTTAGGGATGGTAAGTAGCTTCTTTGCAGTTGGAATAAAACCTACCTGGTTTTTCAGTTTAGCTTAGATGCCATTTTTTTCCACATCATGTGTTTTCTATGTCTGGGTTCTTGTATGGCTGACATTACAGTACCAGTGCACCTTAAAATAGGAGTTAGTAATAGATGAGTGTGGTTGCAAGAATCCTTGTCCTGTGTTACTGATATTAAGCTTGATTCCCCAGAACTGGGTGGGAAGAAAAAGAGATGGGGCTCAAGAAGGAACTGACTAGTGCTATGCTGACAGTGCAATACAGTACATCCTTCTGAAAAGGAAATTGAAACATAGGCATTGAGTGCTTTCCCCAGTACACAAAAAGTGTGGGATAAAGCTTGGAACTGGACCCCAATTTTTCTGTTGTATGCTGGTGATCTAGTCACAACATTACGTTAACAATATCCATAGAATACATGTTGCTTCAAAAGAATTCAAAAAATAAATCTTTTAAAGGTGTACCCTGTTATAAGGATGAAGATGGTGTCTTCTTTATGTATGCTATGTATGATGAAAACACAGAAATTTATGGATGCAGTTACAACAGTCTATTTGTTGGATTTTACCAAGTAAGTTTAATTTATAGTGCTTCAACACACACACATACAAACACGCATAAGTGGCTTCTATTACCTTTTGTTTTGTATTTTTAATTAATTTGTGTTTCTTTGAAAATGTATTTTCTTATGGTTGTACAATTGCATCACGTCACTGCAAAGACAATATGAACTGTAGCTACGAAAGCATTTTTTCTTAATATACTCCCAGGCAGATAAATCAATACAGCATTTGGTTTGCACAGAAAACAAAGAATTAGAAAAACAGTGTTTTCCAGTTAATTTGTGCTCCCTGAATGTGGCTATTTATGAAAGCTCATCAAGCTTCACAAGAAGTAGCCAAACCAGAGAGCCCTATTGGTTGTCTTATTTGAAGTGGTGGATACTGGCTCTCAAGTTTTCTTGTGCATCTTCTGTGGCATGCACTCTTCTACCATGTGAAGACTTGCAAGAATGTTCCCAGCTCTTTTGATGTATCCTGTGACATGGCATAGGAATTCCTAGTTCACAGGAATTTTCAGTGCATGCCAGAAATTTTTGGATATAGAAGCATTCTAAGAGTTTCTGAGTTATTTCTAGAAATCTGAGGGCTTTCTGGGAATTCCTGGATTGAGAGTCTTTCTAGGCATTTTTCCAGGCTTTCTAGGAATTCCTGGAAGTTGGTGATTTCTACTGTGAGGTGGGATATTTTAATGAATTTGGAGAATTTTTAAAGAGCTTTCCAGGAATCTTTGTGTCTTCCAGGAACTACTGGATTGCAAAAATTTATAGGAATTTCCAAGCTGTTACAGCAAATCTTTATTTTGGAGACAGTTAACAAGAGGAAATTTATAGAATCTCCAGCTATCCATGTTTGCTTTTCAATGGGAATACATTTATTGACTATGTATGGTGTTATCTCTTAATCTTTATAGTAATAAACATTTAGATGTTTGTGTCAAGTATGGAATAAATTCACATAGCTTTTCAGTCTGAACATAATTTTGTTGGAATGATAATGGCTTATAAATAACTGATAACTAAACCTTTTCTTAATGAATAAGAAAACCTTTCTTAATGTGCTAACATTAGTCTGGTGTCTTTCAGTAGCTACTTGGAAAATATATGCAGATATTTATCTATATTTAGAGAAGCAGTAGGTCTTTACAAGCTTAACCAGCATAGGTAGGAAAGCTATTAAATGGCATCACGTAGGTGTCAGGCCTTGGCTGCTCCTTTTGTAAATCTCAGTTAATTCAAAGGGAAACATTTTGTTTCATTATCTGTTTCTTGCCTTCTTGGCTATTATATACCATGGAGTAATTTTTAATTTAATATTCAAGCAGTATGCTATATGATTTTTTAAATTCATCCTCTTTATGTCCCAGTGTCTTGGTACTGCAGACATAGTGTGCAACTACCTGTGCCTACTACACGCAAGACTGTTTTCATGTTGTTCTTAAATACACTGGAAGCCACTGGAGAGGTCATGCCTTAGCCTTGAATGTACAGGTTTAAAGTCCTTAGATACATGAATCACCTTGTACTTGTAGGCCCAGATGATTTCCTTAGGTAAACACAGAATAAATATAAAAGAGTGGTTGCAGGCTCGCCCTTCTCTATTTTCACCTTTTGTTATTAAGCTTAAGTTGTTCCTCAAAGTAAGTTGCTGGTGGTACCGCACTGGAAAGCCAGGAGTTGTACTGCTGCTTACAGTGGAGGTGGCAAGGTTCAAAGTTGCACATACTTTGGCAGCTTATCTAGGTAGAAGCTACTCATCTGAAAGATAAATGTCAATTTCTAGATGATTTCTTTCACTGAATGCTTACACATCCAAGCTGGTTGCTAGCGCTAGTTCATACTGCTGGCATTCTGTTACTACTTCTGCTCTCAAAGACAGTACTGCCCACTGTGAGTGGATGTGTACTGGTAGTACTGTGGTACAATTCATACAAGAATCATCTTTCAGCAAGGATTTTGGTGCAGTGGACTAAGACAGAACGGCTTTATTTGGTGAATAAATATATGACAAATGATTTTGGAGAAGGTTTGTGCATGTAAGTTCTGAAGCTATGCTGAAAGCTCAGCCTAAATTATTTTAAAATGGTGCTTAGGAACTTTAATCATGTAAGCAATTTGATAATGCTGTCTCTTTCTAAGAGGAAACACAGTCAGTGTTTTTTATTCCTTGTTCATTTCTGTGTCAGTCTGGATGCATGGCTTTTAGTGTTAAATATCCCTTGTGTTATCAAACATCTTGTGTTGCTAAGCAGGAAATACTAAGCAGGATTTATGTTGCCCAGGTCTGTCTTAAATTTGTGCTGGAAAACATACCCAGAAAACATTAGACTGCTTGCTTGGTTTTATGTTTGTACTGCAGTGCACCTCCTTTTCCCTCAAGCATGTGAGTATTCTCTTTCTATTATTTGAGATCAAGACAGAAGTTTTTAATCTTTTTCAAAGTGTAAACTATCTTTCAAAGTCTTGAAAGTTCTTTTTATAAAACCAGATCAAATAGTTCTGACATTTGCTAGCTAGACATTTGAAGGCGTGCTACAGATGCAAAGCCATCTTTCATTGGGTGATTTGCTGTAGATAAAGGGCTAACCTGCATCTTTCATTATAAACACAAGGAATCCAGCATGTGTGAGCAGTGTCCTGGAGAGAAACATTCCTTAAATGTTAATCCATTGCTTTAACTTTCATGCCTTCTTATTCTTACATAAAAGTAGGGCTTGACATCAGCTGAATTTCTCTGTTGCTTTTTTAAAAAAATTGTCAAAACCTGAAATTGCTTAGTTTAATTTTTGATTTTAGCCTAATAATTCCTCAGAATAATCTTCAGAGTACTTACTCAACAAATATGCTGAAGTCAAATCAGGAAATTCAAAGCCAGGATTGAGTCAAACTAGAAATGAAAGTTTCATCTACCAATGTACATAGACTGTTCAAATGGATATATATGCTGGTTTAGAGAGACAAAACAAACACATAAATCAATGTTCATTGCCATGGTAGAGGCACACTTACTGCTCACCCTTGTAAGATTGTGCTATCTACATTTTGTGCTGTAAATACTTAACTGATTAAGGCCTGATAATTATAATTGAAAGTTGTTAATATCGTTTACTGAATCAATGGGTAGACTTAAATTATATTGTAACAGGATATCTCATGTACTTATCACTGGAGAAAAGGTTTCAGTAATATTTTTTTCTTGCACATCAGTGTGTAGGAAACTTGGACTGTTCTGGCACATCCAAAGGCAGTGAACTTGGAGAGTACTTCCTTGGGCTACAACTAGGTGTGCTGTGTAGTCAGACCTTTAAAATTCTGAAAGGAGGCTATTTTGAAAGACACTTTGGCTGAAATACAATGCCTTTGGCTGTAAGGATTACGTGACAGGTTTTTATGATAAGAGAATTAAATTCTAAGTCATAATTTTTGCATACTGTCAGAAAAGAGTAAGGAAACTGATGCATGCATTTAAGCGGTTAAGCGCCAGCAGGCACCATCTGTGTGTTTGGTAGAGCAATCCTAGATGTATTGTTTAGGGATGGTGTACCATTGCTGTAATACCTGTTACCGCCTGAGCTGTAGAACTGAATGTTCAGATCGAGCTTTTACTGTGTTCTGACTTTGAAGCTAAGCAAAAGCTCAGAATTGCATGACTAGTGTTTTATAGTGTTACTTCCTAATGACCTGTTAGCTTAATTATCACATTATGTCCTGAGAGATAAGAACAACCATACACTGCAGTCACGCTGCCAGTTGGTTTGGTTGTGGCTCACAGTTAAGTTATCTCAGCGTTAAATCGGAATCTTTGGAACATTCATGAACTGTGGCCTGGATATTTCAGTCTCTTAACTAGCCTAGATCAGGGATTCACAAATGTAATTGCAGTTGCTCTTTTTATATAATAGCCTAGGTCTGTTTTTTACATGCTTCTGTGTTCAAAATATTTTGCAAACTGATTAATTTCTGCATCACATTCTTAAATGCTGGAGGGACATAAATATTATTGTCCCAGGTTTAGTGACAGGAAAAGAACAGCAGCACTATCTTGCTAAGGGCTGCATCAGAAATTTGTGGCAGAGATGAATCAAAGGGCATGTCTGCTGTGCTGATTGCTGTGTGTGTAGTGATACCTGTGTGTGCTCTAAGTGGGACAGCTCAGGCCCCACAATCTATTGGGATGAGACAGCATGTTAGACCTGGTCTAGTTGCTCCGGACCTAATAGCATTGCACTGTTGCATGTAAATACTGTGGATGGGTGGCTGATGTTCAGTTATTGTGGGCTGTGTCGCTCCAAATTAGCGTCCCATGTAACCTCGTGTGCTATACTGTTGTATGGGAGAGACTTGCACTAATATGGATGAAATAATTTTTATTTCACTTTTTATTGCTGGGATTAATTAGCTGGTGCAGGTGTGACAGACACCATTATTTTCCCAATAATACAGAATGTTCTGTAAAGACTAAGGGTTTTTTTTAATTTCTCTTTAATGAACACTAGAAAGAAACACTAGAAACACTAGAAAGAATAGCAGTTCAGGAATTACACAGGAAATAAGCTTGTGAAACGCAAAGCCACAGTGTAAACCAGGTTTTGATAAAATAATGTCCACTAAATTAGGCAGTGGTCTTGTGGAAAAAGCATAATAGTGAGCATGTAATTAAGTACAGCATGAAAATTGATATGCATAAAATGACTGAATTGAAACAATGCTGAAATTAACATTGTTTGCATGTCTGTGTATCTGACTTGGAATTACTATCATATAGTGTTCTTTGTAGATAATAACTATAATTAAATTAATCAATAAACAAATCTCACCACAGTATTTATATGGTCTGTCCTTGGCACCAAAATGAAAGGAGTTCAGAGGAATTGCAAATCCTTTCATTTGGTAAATAAAAGCTTGTGTATATATTTTTTCCTTTAGCACAGAGATGCAATTCTTCAGCATTAGATTTACACGTACATGTGTTATAGATAACAGACTCTTAGATTCAATTGTATGACATACATGAAAATAATAGCTTCCTGGTTGCAAAAATAAGAGGAAACAAGTTACATAAAATAACACTTTGAGACTTTGAAAGCAAACAGGAATGTATAGACAGGATAGGTTGAGGAGTAAAGATTAGGTATTGTGCTTCTCAGTCCAAATTATGAACTAAAACTAATGTAGACTGGCTGTGTTAGCGAGAGCCTATCTGTGTAGATTGGTGGTTTGTTTTTTTTTTTTGGTGTTTTGTTTTTTTTTTTTTTTTTTTTTTTTTAAGCGGGGGGGGTGTGTGTGTGTTTGTTTTTTGGTTTTTTTTTCCTGAACTTTAGAATATACTTCAGAATTGATTGAGATTGTCAAAGAACTTTGGAAAATTTGAAAATACCTTCCATTAACAAGTAATTTAAAGTAGAAGGTATCTTGTGGATTACCTTAGAATTCTTAATTCTCTGTGATGTTTACAAGAAGCAACAAAAAGAAAAATTTGAACTGACAGTATTCCTGTTCAAAACTAGCGTGGTAAAGGCTTTGTTTCAACTAAGCAGCAAAAATGACTATATCACTTGAAAAAAAGGTGAAAATAAGCTTGTACAGTTTAACTAAATGGTAATTTTATTACATGTTGTGATCTGAGGGAAAAAGAATGCCCATTCTTTCTTCTGGTTTAGAAATGACAGATGCTGGTAGAGGTCCATCTGTGTGGTCCAAGTGACAGATTGTATATAAAATTAAAAAATAAGCAAGGGAAGATGTCTGAACAGTGGGGTCTATTAATACTGTTGAATTACTAAAGCACTAATATTTGACCTATTTAAGAGCCCCAATATCAGGCTTTGGGAAAAACATCTACAATATGCCTGAAAAGTCCAGTTGCTACCAACAATTTATATGAAAAGTAGTAAAATATATAGAATAAATTTCTGCCTGTATCTTGGTATGGCTTGTGAGCTAACCTCACAATTTTAAGATAGACTTTAGTTTGCAAGATACCAGCTAACTGTTTTGCACTGAAGATTACTAAATGTACCATATGTGTACGTGTGTGCCCATGTGTGGGTGAGTGTGTGTATGCAGCAAATGAAGCACTCGTGTGCCATTAGCAGCCCGGGAAAGAAGAAAGCTGCTGAAGTGGTTTTTTGTTCTCCCCCCTCTCCTCTGCTTTTATTGGCCTAAATGAATGTTACAAAGAGGAAACCAGATGTGAGACAGGGATGACATGAAAGGACAGGTAATTAATATCGTCTGCCTTAAGTTTCTTATCTTGATGGGCTGATGTTTACAACACTGACCTTGGGGTGGGGGAAAGCACGACCTCCTCAACATGAAATGAGAAAAGTCCAAAAGCTTTTGAGCTTCACAGAGAGCTCTGCTCCTCTTGTGAAGTGCAAACAGTTTGATTTTCTATGCGTATGCATGTGAACATGCAACTGTGTCTAACAGCAAACTCTTTTAACTTTGTCTTCACTAAAAAAATGTGTTAATGGTATTTTCATATAGTGTGTTACTTTCTCCCCTTAGTTTTCTTTTGCTTCTAATTTATTTCATAACAAATTCAAGTCAAGTGACCAAGAATATAGGGGAAGAGGGAATGAGAGGCCTGCATAAAACCAGCACTATTTCCAATAGTTGATATTGCTCTCAAAAATTAAAAAAAGTAAAAATAAAAACAAACAAACAAATCTCCTTTTGCTCTTAATTGTTTCTGACATTTTGTCCATCATATTGTAATGAGCTTCTGCAGAGGAATAAAAACAGCTTGTCTCTTTGAAAGCAGAGATGCAACTATTTTTTTTTGGTGTTTGTTATCAAAACACAAGCTGTTTTTCCTTCCTCAAAGGATACCTCGCTGTACAATGGAAGAAACATCAAGAATTAAATTAGACAGCATCAAGTTCACATGAAAGAAAGTACATTTCTTTAAACAGATTTTTTTTTTTTTTTTTACTGGGGAGAGAAGATGTAAGGGTTTAGTAATTTAACTCTTTTCCAGCATGTGCTACTTTCTCTGCATAGATTTGATAGTATGGAACCAAATGGCAGATTTCGTGATAACAGTCTAATTGTGAGCAAGGGGCTTGAATTAACTGAAGTCATTTGGGAGGTCTTTGATAATTCCATATATTAGCAGGGTATGGTACGTTTTCTGGTTCCCTGCACATTTCAGAATGTGTATCTGACTTTGATCATTTCATGATGTTAAGCATAAATCACAGACTAATTCACTATTTGCTTGAGTGTTTTTTTATATAAATCTTTGACAGTCTTTCAGAATAAGCAGTAGAGTTTATTTTCTAATACTATATACTGGAAAACAATACCATTTCCAGTTGCAGCAATTAAAGTAGGACTACTAAAAGTGTGGGGCAGAGCCCCTTGATTGACAAAGGGTTTAGAAGATTTCAGGATATCAACTCATTGGCCATGGGCCATAGCTGTTGTTTTTTATGAGTGTGCATGTATCCAGATGCGATGATTTGGAATATCTTTATAACTAGGTTGTAACAATCATTTTTATTTTATAAGTGACATGTTCGTGGGTGGTCTCCAAAAGTTTCTAAGCCACCAATTTAAAAAAAATGCCACCATATTTCTTTATGTAGTTTGTTTTCACTTTCTTCTCAGCCTAGATTGTAATATATTTTGATATACAGGAATTTTATTAAAGGCTTTCATTTTGTTCTTCTAGTTTCTGGCTTAAATGAGTGCACTACATATACAGTTGAGGGTGGAATGATGTAAAATGAACTTGGGTAGTGAACCTCTTTATACCACAACAGGACTGAAGTCCTGCATTGTGTTAATGCAGTTAGCTAGTTCAAATCTTGTCAAGTACATTTCCATTTAGAGTGCCTTTGCTCTGTGTTATCATTTACTTATAGGTCTTTTCATTAAACAATGAAT
Organism: Strigops habroptila; assembly: GCF_004027225.2. Classification (NCBI taxonomy): domain Eukaryota; kingdom Metazoa; phylum Chordata; class Aves; order Psittaciformes; family Psittacidae; genus Strigops; species Strigops habroptila. The sequence goes on from NC_044302.2 coordinate 15,557,075, forward strand.
GAATTGTGCAAACTAAGAAGTAAAAAAAAAAAAAAAAGGGTCACAACCCCCCTCCCCAAACATTTGTTTACTGTTCTGTTAGCAAAAGGGCCTAGTTATTATTATTGTGTGTATAATTTGTTTGTCATGACAAAGTCTGTATTCCAAGCTTACTTGCTTGCTTTACTTATTATTGTCTTAATCCTTCATGATAATTACCTGTTTTGCAACTGGTTGTTTAGCAGTGATTCCCTGTAAGATTTCAGCATAGGGATGGTATAATTAGTAAATAAATACGTCCTAATTAGTGTGACAGTTTATTGTTGATTTGGAGTTGGTATGAAATATCAAGCTCCCACAGAAGAGTACCAAGCTGGATTCTTAGTTGAGGTGATTATGATACAGGTTCACCTATTCAATCACGATGCAGTTTTCTTCATTGGGAGCATTAGTGAACAGCCATTTCACAGAAACTCAGAGGACTGAAGTGCTTAAATCCCAGTAAAATGAAAACTGCCTTAGGCAGTCTTCAGCTTCTTTAGATTTTGAACAACTCAGGCATTGTTTTCAGCCGTGAGAGTGAATCCCCACAGCAATGCTAGGCAGGCCACTCCTGCATCCATCTGGCATAGAATAGGTTGAGAGCAGAAAAATGAAGAGTTGCTGAAGTGGCTAATTTATGGAGATACTGTTTTTATATCTGAAAGTTACTGAAAGTCAATGAAATTAATGTTAGGTCTGAATTTGATGCTGCATATTTAATGCTGTAAATAATCTTTGTCTGAATATTTACCTGAGATCTGGGATCACTTACTATTTCACTTATATAGGAGATATTGAAAAGGGCAATAAGTAGGCAAAGCCTCTATTTGTAAAGGCAGTAAGGACCATATTTTCAAAAGTGTTCTGGTATTTAAGGTTATAAATAGAAGACTAGGGAGCAGACCAGGTAGCCAAGATGGTTAGCTACATAATTCATGTGGAATTCTGTTGAAAATAATGTAAACTAGAAAGAGTTTGATTGGGGACTTATGAAAATCTGATAGAAACCTACTTAGAAGCTCAGTATGCTTTGAAAAGGGCTACTAGCGTGTTCAACTATTGACTTACCATCTTCAGTAGGATGTCTGTGAAAGCAGTTGCCAGATGTACGCTTTAAATGCATGATTTGCTCTTATTAGAACATGTAATTATTTACAGATTTTATTTTACTTTCAGACTGGCCAGAGATTGTGCAAAAAATTAGGAGAAAAATTCGTAGTGAATGAAACGCTGAGCTGCTATAAGGAAATGTTTCACTTTCAACATCTCTGATGACACTAATAATAATAATGAAACAACAACAATAATGGAAGTAACATTTTGTTTTCAATTAAGACTTTAAAAAGTGAATTTACATACTCCCTTTTCGAAAGTTGCTTTTGGGATGACTTTCAACCAAACTGACACAAATTTGAAAATGAACTGTCACTGAATGGGTATTTTTCACAAAAAGAATATACAATGATAGTAAAAATTCTCCTTTTATATTCTACTTGCAGGTTTTTCCTTTGTAAATATAGCTTGTTAAGTAGTTGCATACACCTGCCAATGGATGCATATTGATTGACTTTGCTCTTTGTAAATCATAAAATCATACGTATTGATGTTTTCTTACTGATCTTCAGTTCTTTAGAACTTTTATTACTGGGATGATTTTTTCTCAAATGTAAATGCTAGAGAAAATATTTTAATGTATTGCTGTCTGAGAAAAATGCACATGATGATGGTTTTGGTTAAGAATCTGAAAATGGGAAAAATCCCATCTATATTAATATATTTATATCTAGTTTAGATTTGCTTCCTCCAGTAGTATGAGTTTGGTTAGTAGAAAGTTTTCAAATATTATATAAAGAGGGGATAGGAGAATATAAATTAAAAATGAACAGTGCTCCATATTTTCTAATACAGCTTGTTAGAATGTGATATATGAATGGTATTAGCCATGCATCCTTTTAAACTGTCTGTTCTCAGTAGCTAAGCACTGTATAGATTATTTGGGGCTAGAAACCTGGATGGAGTGCAGAAATAATTCTTGTATTCAAGATAAATTTATTTTTCTTTGTTGCTTTTTGTGAGAACACTCAATGTGTGTGCTGAAGGGATGCATCTTAAAATTAAACGTTATATATCAAAATGTTTTTCTGGAAGATAAAATCAATTGGTATTACATAAACTTGTTCATCAGGATCTGTTTTCAGCAAAAACAACTTTTGACAATATCTCCAGCCTTTTTTTTTTTTTTTTTTCCTTTCCTGAAAGGAACCTAAACTAATGTCTTAAACAGAGCTTCTGATTCTTCTCTTAGGAAATCACTGGGGTCTTACAGAGCATTTGAAATCTCACCTCCGTAATTTTAGCATAAACCAAGTTTATCAACAGCATGGTTTTGAGACCTTATGTCCAGAAGTAAGAATCAATGTTTAATTTTGGTATATTCTGTGCTGTTTCATTTAGCTGTAAGGCTGTTTCCCATCGATTAGGTAATATTACAGTCTGTCTTCTGGATACATGCGCAGAAAACGTCTGCTTGAATCTTGACTGAACATTACACTTTTTAACATAGATTGTCTCTGGAGTCCCAGAATTGCCTGGGAAAAGCATCTTTCATGGCCAACTGTTAAGCAAAAACATCTTTGTTTTCTGTAAAAACACCCCTGAGATCTGTAATATGCTAACAGTAGTGGAGGAGCTTTCTTTTTGCTGGTAGTAATGCTATCAACATCTTAATTGCATAAGCTAGGTTTTAAAAATGTAAATAAATAACATAATGAATATTTTTAGACTTTGCTAACCTAGGTCTATAGCTGAACTTCAGATGCACAGAAAATCCTGTAAATGACAGCAATCAGAATCATAAAATCAGAGAATCAGCTAGGTTGGAAAAAACCTTTAAGATAGATGCTCTCTTAATTGGTCATATTAAAATATGTGTGCTTTCTGAAGTGAATGCTTAGTAGGTGGTAAGTTTTCACTGGAACTCTCAGGTGCATAGTTCGCATGAAGAGCAAGTCTAATGCTCAGAAAAAAAATTAAGTTGTGAACCGTAGTTTATGTGTATCAGCACTGAACCCTGGTATGGAGCTTTTTCACACTCAATGATAGGACCCCATAACATTTCTTTCTTGACTAAGAATTATTCCTCATTTCCTCTTGCACTCCGTATGGCTCTTCATCTCTGAGAAGAGAGTTGCCTCAAGTCCTAAATACTTGGTTTTGAGATGCTTTTTGGGAATTAATTATTTCTGTGTGTATATATATATATCCATTTGCCTCTCCGACTTCTTAGTAGTTAGCAGACTGTAAAGCTTCAGACACGGAGTGCCTTCAGTTGCTTATCTCTAGGCTTTATCAATTCAATTAAGAATAACATTCCTCTGCCTTCCCTCTCCTAGTTGTTAATGGTAATAAATAATCATAAAGCTCTGAAACTTAATGATGGAGGAGGACTGAGTGACTGAGGTAACTGTAGCTATTAAAGACCCTTTGGTGATGAGATACAGAATATTTACTGCTGAAGTGATTTAGTGATGCACTGCTACTTGGGTCCTCCTCTCTTGTGTTACCTTGTACCTGTTTTCTATCTAGTAGTTCTTTTCTTTATGTGTATTGATGCCAGTTCTGCTGAATTTCAGGTTGTTGATTTTCACGTTATCAATTTAGATTCTAACTCTTCTTTCCAAAGTGCTTGATACAGTGGCTTGGCATTTTCTGTAATTTTTGTTTCCATGCCTTTTTTTTCTCCTATCTTACAAGTAAATTGAAAATTATCAGTAGAAGTAGAAGCTAGACTTCATGGTATACTTTGGATTGATAAGCTATTGATGGTAATTAGCCTTTGGTCATGGTATTCCTACAGCAGCTCTGGTCTGCAGCTCCATTCCTTTCATTTAGTGTTTGTTGGTTCAGCAGTGCAGCTGTAGCCCTCAACCTTGCTGTGGATAAAGATCACTTTGTTGAGAAGATGCGGACTCAGTAGGAGGGACCTGAATCTGGTCATAGGCAAAGCTGTTACAGGTAAATAATCAGCAGTACAGTCCTTCAGTTACAAACACTGCCCTGAATACTTTTGTTGGTCTGATTCTATGAACACTGCTGCACTAACAGATTTTTCTGGCAATATTGCTGCCAACATCTTAGTTGTCAAAGAAGGAACTCCTCTGTTAATGTCAATGTTTTCCGCAACCCCACTGGTATACTCCTAATAACTTTTCTTATCCTTAACAGGAAATAGCAATTGCAGTGTTGGGGTGACCTTGTGCCTATACAACTTATTACCTTGTTATTGTTCCTTGGAGAGTAGAAAAGAGATCATTCTGAGTCCTTTATCAATGGGTAATTCAGGTGAATAATTAATTCAGAAAATAGTGGATATTTAAAGAAAAGGCTGCATTTGTCCAAAGAAACTGAGAGAAAATCACTCTGAGGCAGAGCACTTCTCCAGTCTGCCGTGAGGGAACTGAACATCTGAAGCAAAAGTAAATGAAATCAGTGAAAGAAGACCTGGCGGGGACCTGGCAAGGACTGAATTCCACAGAGCAAGAGAACAAGCAGGCTCCACCTGCACAAGTGTCCTTTTTGCCATGGAATTTTATGGGAACTCATTCAAATAACTTAATTCTCAAGATCCCCTTAGTCTCACAATCCTTTTACACTACATTCTAGTAACAAGCTATAAAGTTGTCTTGCTCAATTTTCCTTCCTCCTAGTTATTGTTTCCTGCCTTTCTTTGTATGTGAGTGAAACCATTCACAAGGGAATGATATTCAGTCTTTCCTAAAGGCATTCACAGAGGGGTGTTTGTAAGAATCTTTAGTTGAGTAACAGGGATTTTTTTGTGATTAAACCAGAATTTTTTGATTGAAATTCTTGAACGTGAAGATTTTTCTGCACAGGAAGAATGTAAAAATAAAACCAGACTTCCTCTTTTACTTACTCCCACATATGTAGACTCTCCCTTTCTTTCGCTGATGGCTTTTAGCTGTAGTATTTATTAGTGATACAGTGGAGTTTTGTAACATATTTGGAGCACAAAAGCCCGTGTTCAGCAAATTGCTTTGACTAATGCCATATCCAGTTACCTGATCATTGGAGGTATATTTTGTTGCATTGCCAAAGAAAGCAACTAATAATACTTCTAAGAACTTTAACTGTAGGATATAAAATGTGTGGTGTGTGTCTGTTCTTGGCAATAATTTTAGAGTGAAAATGAGATATTAAGAAAATAGATATCATTTATGCTATGTATGTGCCTGTTTTTTCACCCAAGGTTTGCAGTTCTTTCATTACAGTAAAATTCTATATATTCTGTTATGAAGCAATTAGCTGTTACGTAGTCATTCAAAGAGTGCCAAAGTATAGTTGAAACTTCTTATAATCTTTTAGATTGTTACATATTGATACTTACTGTGTCAGTCTACAGAACTGTCATGTTTGGAGTAACAACCAGATAAACACTACTGCAAGAAAGATTTCTGTAGTAACTGTATAAGAGTCTGTGTATTGGACAAATATAGGGATGTGAATATAGCACCATAAAAGAGTGCCTTTGTGAACAGGGAGGTGTTTCTGCTTCAGTCATATATTTTTGTTGTCCATGGATTCATCATATAGTTCCTCTGAATCAGCTTACTGGTCTGTAAAATGGCAATGATAATACCTTCGCAGACGTGCATTTATTCCACAGCTGAGGTCTTAAATCTCAACCTGCCATAAACCTAAGTGGCAAAGGGGAATGCACTTAGCGAAGAACCCAACCCAATATTATACGGAGGGTCCATCAGCAGAGGGAAATGGAGATTTTGCAGAAACCATAATTAGACCTTTTGGATTCTAAGGTAAACTAGTACCAGCAGTTTTTAATGTACCTACAGAACTACACTGTAATTATACAGCAAAACTTGCCAAAACTTTCTCAGTGCACATATTTTCAATTTAAGAGCCTACACCACAAGTAATAATAGGACTCTATACCACACCAGTGTTTGGTTATAACAATAGGACCTCCCAAAGCTTTCTACCTGAAACTTCTATATAACTAACAGTCTTACACAGTATTTAAAGACAAGGTAAAGCAGCAGGCACTGTGATGGAGAAAGATACAGATACTCTCTGGCAATGGCAGGGCTGTTCTGCATTAGGTGCTCCCAACTTCTACCTGGGAAAGCTAAATGATAGCAGTGGCATGTGTTAAATGAATTGGAAGCAACTCCAGTTGAAAGACAGAGTAGTAAAAGGATCATATCATGATGTTATATGAATGCCTAAATTGTGATGCTATATGGAAATTCACCAAGGAAAGATAAGAAACAATTTTACTGATGTAATGTTTTTTTTTTTTTTGTTTAGTTTTGGATTTTTTATTTTTCTCAAAATCAAACCAACACCAAGCAACAGTGGTACTACACATCAGAGACTTTGCAGAATATAGTGATGGATCATCCAAAGAACAATAGGTGTTCCAATGAAAGTTTAAATTATTCAAAAGAATTGATATTTTTGAAGGAGATTACTAGAAATCTGTGACTGGTTTTTGGTTTTGTTGCTTTTTTATTTAGATCAATATGAACTTTGTTTGACAGCTTGCAGTACAAGCTGTCAGGTAATTATCTTTCTTACCTATTTAGGTATGCTTTACATAAACTAATCCATACCATATATTTGTTTTAAGAAGCCCTTTATGTCAGGTGGCAGATTATCATTTGCTTTTGTTACTGCATCAACAAAAACCTGAGGAGAAATGTTTCTGTCCCTAGAACTTCCCCCTCACCTTGTATAACTTTAACAACATGTATTACTCTCCTCATTAACTTTGCTTCACTAGTATTTTTGAGTAGCACAGCTACAGTAACATTGCAACTACAGCATAGAATTATAATATGACAGATAAGATACTGTGCAGTCATGGGTCTACATTGCTTCAACTACTTCAGCATTTGTTTCTTATAGATTGCTTGGTTTTTAGCATGAATTAAATAGTAGTAAATTGAATTAAAGAACTTAAAAAAGTTCCTGTAATGGTAAATAAAACTTCTTGAGTTTGGAGACACTGTGAAGTGATACAGAAACTAACTATACATTTACCTTCTGTATTTCTTTTAAACCACTGAGAAAGTGAAATCTAGTCCTTTGTTGGTCTTTGATATGTTTAGGTGTCACCCAATATTGTTGCTAAAATAAAATTATTTTTGTTTTCTGTCTTAGATCACAAACACCAAGGTTTTTTAGAGTAATTTTTGAGGCCAGTTATCCTGAAGATATTTTTGCAATATATTTTGCATGTCTGCTTGAGCCAAACAAATTTGGAAGTGGTAACATTTACCTTTCTAATACAATATACTAACATAGTGTTTTATCTTGCCAGTGTCTATTTAATTTGTTTAGCGAAATTGTATCTAGATCTATGTTGTAGGCAGAGAATATTGTATTGCTTGGCTGTCGTTTGTTATATTTCCAACAAAAATAGGTGGTATTCTGTCATTTGAATAAAATGACACAATCTGTAGCCAGCTCATATTGTTTATTTGTTCTTCGTAATGTTACACCTATATAGATAAGGAATATACAATTTCTAAAAAATATTATGGTTTAGGATGTAACCTTTTTTCCTGTAACCTAGGAAGAACATTCTTGGCTTCCTGGTACTCTAACATAATAGATATTGCCTTTTTCTATGCGTTGCTAAGCTTTCTTCTTTTGTTTTCCCCCTCCTTTTCTCCTTTTCTTTTTCTTCTTCTCCTTTTCTCCTTTTCTCTTGAGATGCTAAGCAAATGATGGAGCAAACATGCAGTGCAAAATTATGTTACATAAACAAAGTCTAATATATGCCAATCAAAATAAGTCTGATCTAGATGTCATCAGATCCACAGATTTTGGATCTGCTACCACTGGCAGATTTGTATTGCAGAAGTTTTCATTTTTCCTTTGATTTTGTGACTGTTGAACTAAGCTGTGGGAAGGGAGATGATGTTCCTAATTTGCATATATACAAAAGACCTAGAGAGGTTTTCATTCCAGTCTCTCACCACATGTATCTGTCAACTCAGTAGTGTTACACCACTCTGATTCCACTTGTTGGTCTCTGGCCTACTTAGGACATGGTGGTCATTCTCTCCTCAGTGACTGGTTTAGCTGTTACTTGGCGTAAATCTCAATCTAAGTCAGTCACTAACTCATCTATGATGACAGCATGTCCATTAATTATGAAGAGCTAACTAAGGAAGGGTCAGTCACAGAATTTCTGCTTTATCTGTTCTTGATACTTTGCTTATTTCCAACCATGAAAAGAGTTTCATCTGCCTCCTTTCCTTTATGTCTTATTAAATGACTTAGGTAAATCTTTATTTAAGAAACTTTATGCCAGAATAAGTTTCATCTTATAAAATCTCTTAAGAGGTTCTTCTTGTGCTAGTTTTTAAATGGTTCTGGCGTGTCTCTGAACAAAAGTTTTATGCAGTAGAAACACCCAGAAATGATAGCTGATGTTGAAGGGATAAATAAGACAATGGTATTCCATATTTTATTGCTGTTTTATTAACAATCCTCAGTTTGCAACGGGGAAGTCCCATGAGTTACTACATTAATTAAATGTGCTGGGGGTTAGTTCATGCAATTTACATCCAAATATCCTATAGGTGGCATTTTGTAGTAACAGAGCTAAACTTTGTGCAAAAGTTGCAGTCAATACCTTACAGAAAAAGAAGTAAGCCAAGTTATTTAATTCATCTTTATAAGTGATACTTTGTAAATGGAAATTGTGTGGCCTAGTTGACATGGAAAATCAACTTTACATATGGATGGTATGATATTTTCTTTAATGAAATGATACATATCTTCATCTTCTGGTAATTCATAGCTAAATGGGCCCACCTCAGCTTTCAAAAGATGTGTAATTTAATTTTGATTCACAAGGAATATGTACGGTTCTTTAAAAGGTGAAATTCTTTTGAAGTCATCCAGATCTTGACACAGAAATACAGCCATCTCCAGACCTGCACAAAATAACAGAGCTGTTGATGAACACATAAAAGAAGCACATCATCTTCGTCATCATAAAGTCACTTTTTGGTGTATTGCAATTGTAATTTGAAATGCTGGAAAGAAAACAGGCAGCATCATGCCCTGCCATATGTAGTGACCTACAGGCAGCTCCCTTATGGCAGTGCTGCATGGAGCGAAGTGCACCCGAACTACTGGTATACGAGGTGTTTCCATCTCTGCATCTCAGTGTTGTACAGTGCCACGAGGTGGAGGTAAGTTGTGGGTTAATTTTCTGGCTGATGGCAAGATCAGAGAATGAAGCAGCAGAAATATTGTATGCATGTAGTATATGGGGTGCCCCACATACCTCATAAAATCATGAAGCGAATTAAATTATATCAGTACAGTACCTTGTGTCTGTACTTTGGACTCCGCTATTAGGGCATGTGCAGAATGCAAAAAACATTTGATGTGCACTGTTTAATCTTCTTTTACTTGTTATTCAATTCTGCATACAAATGTACAATGTGATACAACAAATATTAAATGTATATACTAAAACACATGAATTCAAAACCCCATTTATTTTATCAATTGCTTAAGCTCATTTGATCATAAGGGACAGGGAGAGCAAAGAGCTATAAAAGAGCTCCATTTTCTATCAACTGAACCAAATCCTCCTTTGATCTGTTAATCCCAAGTTTATAAGGTTAGGAGATAAGCAAGCGTAACTAAATTCCTTTTTCTTTTTGTCCACCTAATAGTCTATGAAGCAAAGCAAACATAATAAGCCTCTTTGCTGCTTTTCAGCCTCTTCTTGCTGAATAATTCAAAAAGTGCATTACAGGTTTTATGAGTACAACTGTACACACAAGCAATGTTCCATGATTTTTTTTTGCATGCCTCAAATTTGCATATATTATATTTTTATTTTGCATTTCTGACACGGAAGCTCACTGCCTACTCGTTCTTGGCTTTTTATTAGGTCTTTGATGCTTGCTGGAGGAGAAGGTCTCTTTTGTCTCTGATAGCCTTAAGGCAGATCTAGGTTAGCAAGAAAGCCAGAGGTTTCAGGCTTGTTAAATGTCACAGTAATGGCTGTCTTTACGCATTGAAATACCAGCCTTCTTCTTTATAGGAAAATGAATCACATTACCACCACGGGAAGGAAAGCCTTTGTTGGAGGAGACTGCTAGTCTGCTACTTAAGAAGGGGATTTAATTTTCCCCTCCAGGCTTTTTGGCCAGCCCACTACAGTTGCCCTTGTGGAACTCTGATATCATAGCATGCAAAGGATAGCAAACAAGAAAGAGCAATTAGCCATTAATCATACTCATTTTGCATTGGATGGGACGACCATTTAAAATACTGTATGTGTTCAGTACATGAGCAAGAATAGCCTCTGTGGACAAAGCATGAATGTGTAGGATTTTATTCTTGCATTCTGGATAAGCATTTCTTGTTAAATTCTTATTCAATGTCACTAGTGTTATGCACATTACTTCTTATTAGACCCTTCTCATAAGTTTTGGTGCACAGAGAATTAAATTAAGGGTTTATATTGCTTACAAAGTGCCCATTTTGGATTTCTCATAAAAGTGAGTGGATTACTTTTAAATAAAAATGTAAGATCTAAACTATTAATTCTGCAAAAATTTGATTGAAATAATTGGTAATAATGTTATTATGTTTTTATCTGTTTCATAAAATAAAGAGTGGTTGATTAGATTACTGTGGTGTTGCATGTGTAATTAAATGTTTATATAGATAAATGTATACTTAGACTTTGTGTTTAATTACATTAGCATAAAGGGAATGAAACTTTTTAACTAAATGGACGTATGTATATTCATTATTCTGTCAAATACTATTTTAGTAGAAAGCAGAATTAAAGGGGGTTTTAATAATTAAATAAGAACGTTAGCATGTGTGCTGGGGAAGTGCTAGAAAAGGGAAGCTTGTCAAGATCTTTTGCATTCAAGACCAATTTATTACAAAAGGAAAATACTGTAGGTGGGTGCTGAATTGACCTGACTACTTCTGGTTCCCAGGTCCTTTAAGTTCCTTGGACTAGTAGATCTCATATTTCCATAAGGAAAGTAAGTTAGTTATTCTGCTTTTTCAGTCATATACCTTTTGGTGAACTTGACATCAATGTGGAGTAGTTCCTTTATCTGAAAAGAAGGAGAAATAAAGCATCTGTTGTTATTAAATCTAGCAAAACAGCTTCATTTGAATGCTGACCTAGGTACTTCAATACAAATACTATCCTTTGTTTTCTGAGCTACTGCAACTGCCTTTTACTTTTTGCCTTTGATTTGTGACCTTTCCTGTACTTCACCCTGTAGAGCTGAAAGAAACACTTATAAGAAACAAAAAGTGTCAGAGCTTATATGTCCTACATTCTTTTCAATCTGCATGCTTCTGCTTTCCAGAAAGTGTCCAGACCCTCTCTCGTCTTTGGTTACATCTTTGGTTACTGAGAAGAATGTGGTCTCCTCATGTTTGAAACTGTATCTGGAAAGATGCCACTGCATGACTTTTGTGTATGTGTTTTCCTGGTGAGGAAGGCAAGGCATCACAATATTATTTTCAATTACTAATGATAGTGTTCCTTGAACTTTGCTAATCCACATAATTAGGCATGCGATATCTGTCTTAATTCTAGTAGAATTGACAGTCATATGGTGAAGATTTTTGTGATTCAGAGAATTAGCTCTTACCTCTCCTACAGTGCTTTTCGGTGATCTTTGGCAAGTCACTTGCATTAATGTATTGGTTCCCGAACTTTAAAAACAGGTTAAAGACTTCTTAATCTCCAGAATGATGTTTGCTGGATATGTCATAAAAGAAGTAGATTTAAGGAGAAATTTAATGGGGCAACCTTGGTTTTCACGTAAAAGTTTCATACTCTTAAACCATACTCGCCAAACACAGAGGCTAGAAATTTGTTAGAAAAGAAAGCAGAAGTTTGGTCCATCATAAGGTGATTCCAAACCCTAAGATTTTAAGGAAAGTATCTACAGTCATGAGACTTTCAGAGTCACATTTGGCATTATTTTTATTATTTGTGTTCAGATTTCTTGTCCAAGAAAGGAAAATGAGAGCTGAATTGTCTTCTTTTAATACTTCAATCCTGAGAGCCATTTCAGTGTGAATGCTAGTTCATTTTTATGTAGTGTAGTAATTCAACATCATCTCAGCTGTCCTGAATGAACAGAATTCAACCTGTTTCCTGAGGTTTGGCACAATGTTGCATTCATATGAATGGCTGCACTTCCTGTGGCACTGCTGACTGCCAGAATAAATGTGAACTGGAACAGGCTTGAGCATGACAAGTGTCTTCCTTCTCAGCTCCTTTGCAGTTGTATGTCTTTGGTTTGTAAGTACCTGTGTCTTTTCATAAGAAGAGGAACTTGCTCTTGGCTGACCCTGCCATTTTAGACATCTTAGTGCCACTGGCAATGCTACTGCTGCAAATAGCAAACCAACAGTTTACGGACAATGTTGGCAAATGGAGGAATACCATGTTGCAGAATTGCCATTCCATTATGTAACTGTGGCATACTGTATCATATGCATAACCCCTCTTGCAAATGTTGGGCTAACACCAATATGTTTGGTTATGGGTTTTTTTTTTGTTTGGTTACAGAATTTAGAGCTGTAACCTCTTCAGGAGGTTACAACCTTCAGGAAGGTTGCTGCTCCAGTGGCACAGGACTTTCGTTGATTGATGTGAATTTGAACACCTGATAGATCATAAAGCAATAATTAGCAATAAAAGCAATTGTTAAGGATGTTGTGCCTGTATTATTGATTGATTTGTTTATTTTTTTAATGTCCAACATTGTTTTTGCAGCGTCATATGTTTCCTGGTGGAACAGAAACATCTGGTGTCCAGTTCTCTCTTGTGCAACAGCCCATTCTGCATGTGTGGATTTTTTTTTTTTAGATGGCCTATTTCCAGTATATTGGGGAGAGAGGAAATTCTTAAAATGCACGTTTAATTAGGATCTTTGCCTGCTAAAGTCCTTGTAGAATAGTAAATTTTGCCTGCCATACTGTAACGCACTAATGCTAGTTTTCTTTAAATATTGCATGCTATTATTCATTTTAATTTTGCTTCATTTCAAACTTAGGAAACACTTTTTTAATTTTTTTATTTTATTTTTTTTTAGCTTAGTCTTATTCACCACGTATTTATATTTTTCTACCTGTCTGTAATGATATTCAAACTGAACAGGTATACTTCTTTCTCCATTTTTTTTTTTTTAACTTAAAAAAAAAAAATTCTACATGAGGACAGATTATTTGAGATTCCCTCAATATGCTACTGGTGCACATTATAAATAAAGTCAGTAAAGACTTTAATTATTATATTCTGCAGAATTTAGTAAATATAATTTTGTACTGTTATTTTGATTTACCTTAACAAAGTAGTATAAACTAGGGGACAGATTATGTGGGAAAACAAAAGTAATTGTCCAAGAAAAGTGCGTTTAGACAAGTATCTGTCACTATTTTCATATATAAGTATTAGATGTATGTAAACCTGACAATGTGGGATTGTGCAGGTTATCTGTAGTAATTTATAGCCCTTTTCAAAAAATGTATCCCTCTAATATACAATCCAGCAAATGAAATAAGGGAAGAAGTCAGGGTAGGTAGCTTGTTTAAAAAGTAATAGAAAAGTCATGAGGAGACTGTTCCTGTCAACTAGGTGCAGTTAATAACTCAGTGCTAGAAACTCCACAGATAAAACGTTATTGAATAAAATGCTCAAAATAAATATGAATAAAGTGCTAAAAGTGATTGCATTTGCGGGGAGAAAAAAAAAATTATCAGCCAATTAGGAGTTCTTAACTGTATTAGTCTCCAATCATGGAGCTACAAAAGGTGTGATGTCAGCTCACAAATACTCAGATAAGACAATTCTTTTTAGAACAATGAGGTAGTTCCAGTAACCCTGTGTTTCTTTTAATAGTATTCCTGAGATAATGATGGTATTAAGGTGATCCAAAATCTATTTGGATTCAACAGAGACCTTTCCAGAGGTCTCAAAGTCTCCTAGATCAGGATCATTAACCACAACGTACAAATGAAACAGATTCATATATCTGTCCTTGCATAGAATTCATAGAATTAAAAAGAAAAAGAAGGTAAACAAAGGGAACAACCATCGTACTTGTTCATTTTAAGTAATGTTGCAGACCGGTAGAATCTGACAGGAAAACTAATAATTATGTAAAAGGATATTGTGAATTATTTTTTGATAAGAAAGGAAACTCTTCACTAAATATTACTGTTTGTATGACTGCATACAACCCTTCCCCTACTATTCTGAAAAATTGCTCACCCGTAGCAATTGCACGTAATTGCAGGTGCCTGAGTAGCTGTCACGTTATTAAATTTGAGTAGGGAAAAAGATGATATCCAAAATATATGGAGTTTTTTTAAGTAGAAAATAACAGAAACATAATTTCTGTGAAAAGGTGAAGGATGCATCAAATTTTGGGCTTGTTAGTTTTGATCATGTAATCACGTGTCCCCACATTTTAATTTTGAGTAATAAGGAGTGATGTTTAAAGCAGCATTCAAATGGGTGGTACTTGTAACATAATGGAAACCAATAGCTGGTTAAAACCAGCTTCAAATCTTGTTTGGATCAAAAAATCAGAAGGTCTGGTATCTACAAGATGTTCCACATACGGAGATATACATGTCTCTCTAAATATCAGATGACCTATTTATGGCATGCTTTACTTCCATAGTTTAGAGAACAGTTTTGGAATACTCGTACACAGTTGGATTGTTCTGCTTCAACTTAAGAATGGCAACAAAGCTCTTTGAAAAGGAAAAGGATTTGCAAATGCTGTGCATAGTGTATATAGTATTTCTTATTTCATATTTATAGTGTTTTTAAAATTAAAGCTAAAATTCATGCCTAGAAAACCTGAATTTTGGGCCTTCAACATAATGAGATATTTTTTATTTCCAGTAGGCAAAAAGCCTAAAAGAATGTCTCCCCTTCTCTTTCAAAGAGGATTTTCTCTCTTCCAACATCAAGTGGTGGGGACGAAGTGGATATCCCAGTGTATATTCCTATACAATGTCAACTTCAAGCTTAGCTTTGCCTTGTTCAGAAACTAGGAAACATTAATCTTTGGTCTGTGGTCTAAAAGGAGTTTTCTGCAGTGGAGGAACCATTGGGAGTTCAGTGTGTTGCGGCCAAGATTGCCTACTACTACAGAGGTAAAGAGGGGAGCAGGGGAGGGTGTTCTCACTCTTCTTGCTGCCAAAATGCTACAAGGAAAAGTAAGGGAAGAAATTATCTGTGTAAAAAAAGGCACCAGAGGAAAATCTCTGATGAAATGAGTTAGGATTCTAAAGCATAAATACTCAGCCAAACCCTTTCAGTGTAGCTCCCTTTGTATACAATCTGTTCAGAAATGAGAGAGGCATGCTGTAGAGAGAATTGTCCTTTGGCAGCACTGAAAGATGTCTTCCAACAGGAATATAACCCCTTTGTGTGCCTCCCTCCCCCTCTGTCTTCTCTTGCAGTATGCAAATCTTGTCTTCTTTTTTTTTTGGCTTTCTTGCACAGCTTGATATGTGATTGGTTCTCTCAACACAAATGACTGTAGATATATTTTTGCTGTTTAAATTCAATATCTACACCTTGGTTCTCAAACACGGGGGAAAACAATATAGTTCTGCCTGTAGGAGATTGAATTTGTAAATATATATTAGTTTGGAAATACAGTGAGAGATAATAAAATATTCAAAAAGCAGCCTGCTCTTGTGGGATATTATTCTGCACAGCCAGGGAGCAAATTAATGACACCACACAGAAAAACATATGATACGCACAATAAAATATGGATTGGAGTAGCGATGTGGAAACTAAAATTCCAGTCCTGTCAGCCTGTGAAACACGTGTTTTAACAAAGTTTATCAGTTTTAAATAACAATGCTTAAAAGCAATCGTCATTTACTTGGAGGATGTGGAATTTTCTATCCCAAGCAGCTAACCACCAGCCACAAGAATTGTGCCCTATTTAGGTGTGAGTGGTATGGTTCTGAAGAAGATTTAGAGCCATTAAGTCCGTAGTGGGTGAATTTTGAAGCTGTATTTGTGGGTTTTTTTTTTTTTTCAGGAAAGTGTTCTCTTAAACATACTGTCAAGAGGCTGTACATGTAGCAATAAGGTTGTTATATTTGTCTTCATTTCAATTTCATTTTACACTACAGACCTAAGCTGCAATCTTGAAATGCCTTCATGTAGGAGGAGGTAGAAGAAAAGTGCCAGGAGGGGAGTTAGTTCCACTGATCCCCGGCTGTGTGCCTCGGACGCTGCACTACTCTGAACCTGTGGGTTCTCCACTTCTGTTTGCTAGCTGGCTACTGACCTTTCCGACTGCAACCTTTTGTCTTAGATTCATACAGGACAATTTCCAGTATATTTATAAAGGTGGGAAGTATGGTGTCATATGTTAAGTACTCCTTCAGTTTGAACGAAATCTGCCATCAGCTGCTCTCCAAAGTCTTCAGCCCAGTTTGCGTTTTAACACTACAGGCAGTAAGATGTGACATTTGCAGTAGTATTTTGCAAACACATGTATTCTTTAGGCAGTGTTAATAGCACTACTTGTAGTGAAGCTTGCTTGAAATTTCCCATTAGAAAATACTTAACTCTTGCTGATGACTTCCACAAAATTCAATAGTTTGATTTGAAAACTTCCCTTCAGATGTCCACTTTTACCTAACTTTTCCCAGCTTAAATTTCAGCCAAAGAAGGTGTGCTGCTTTGGGAACAAGGGGCAAGAGAGTGATCTTTGCACATAGTGAAAAAATCATAATCCTGACCTTGAAAAATTGGCTGAGTCCAAGATGCTGATTCAGGATGTGAAATTTGGAGGGGAGAATACTGTTTTGTGTTAGTGACATGCTCTTTATTTATCACTGTGGATAGTCACTAAGATCTGGCGAGTGTAAATGCATGTGTGAAACCTGCTCATTTCACAGAGCCAGGTGAGGGCTTCCATTTAATATTACCTGGATCTGCATTTTGTAATTTCAGTTCTGGACTGATGAGGGCCAGGCAGTGTTGGTGTCTGAATTGTACCCAGACAGCAGGAGGAAGGGAAGGTATTTTCCTTGTGCTTGAAATAATACGTCTGTTCTCCCCCTACTTGGCCTGGGCCAGAAGCAACACATTGCAAGAATAATAGCCTGGGATGCAGATGGGAGAGTTAAGAAAGGACAGAAAAAAATATGTATGTATTCATGAGCTGTTGGAATTATGGTTGTACACACAAACCTGTGTTTGATAGTCCTCATTTTAAGTTTTCAACTTAATGTAAGGCTTTTTAATGCTCAATCTATATGTATTTATAAAAGTGTGTGTATGGGCAAACACACAAACACACAAATACACACAAGCAGTCAAAGCATAATTAACTTGATTTAATAAGAGGAAGAGAGTGTTATATACAGTGTTAGAACTGGGTTATAAATGTTCATAAACTTTTTTCTTTTCCTGTTAAGTTTTTGTAAGCGAGCAGCTGTATTAAACATTATAATCGTGAAGTGTGAGTTTAGTTGATGTATTTTTCAATTTGTAGATTTTGAAACTATGTATTGTTACTTTTAAACAATTTGTTAAATATTTTATTTGGGGAAAACCTTTTAATTTTGAATGATTTTAGCCTCATTTTATCAGTCTTCTAAGTCTCACAAAATTATATTTCAAAGCATAAACCCAAGCATTTTTTTTACAATCCTTTTGAAATTGTTTCTTCTGTTCTCAGTGACTTGCCTTCCTCTTCCTTCTTCTGAATACATTTCCTCTGTGCTGCTGTATCAAAGAATTCTTTTGCTTTTTGCTGATTGTTTATACGTTTGAAGGCTTTTAAAGAGGAAGCAAGAATCCTGTACGTGTGATTAAAGGCCTATCCATGGACTTCTGCTCTTGAACCTGGGTTCTACATATGGGTAGATGTAAACTGTTTCCTCATTCCAAGTAACAATAATAAGATCAAAATGAGATTGGGTTAGTTACTAATCGGTACATGTGGATTTAAAACTTAAATTGTCTAGTGCATGGTTTCTGGATAATCTTTAGGAGTTCAGAATATATATGCTTGCCTTGAACTGTAGTACAAATATAATCCTTTGCTTAAGATATTACTGCAAACACCAGTTAAATCAGACACTGCGAAATCTTCCAGAGCTGCTCAAAAGTGGTCTGTAGCATCAGAATGGCATTGAATGAGCGTCTTTTAGAGTGTTTGGTGTTGGACTTCTACGTTGGTGACTTCTACAGTGCTTGAATGGAGAATAAATTGATGAACAGAAGAACAATTTACTAGGGAGAGTTGAAATGGAAATGAATCAGATGTTTGCAGAACAATAAAGCATCCCATGAGCTGTGTATCCTTCTGAGGCAGATCTGTATAGCTAATATAAATTACTTTAACTTAATTGTAGTCTGCTTTAACTGAATGGAGCTATGCTGTCTTGCATTGGCTGAGGATCTGAACCAGTCTTTTTCATTTTTAGTTTATTTTTTGTCAGTGTCATGCTTGTGGTGATGATCTGTGTGGATTTGGAAAAGAAACTGAAGTATTTCTGGAAAGTAAACTAGGAAATTATGTATAATGATTAACGTTTATTACTACTTTTATTATATTTCTACAGCATAATGATAAACCAGAAGTGTTGGTGTAATATAATGGTAAATTACAATAAGCTGTCTGTATAGAATACTGGCAATTACTCATATCTGTAACATAACTAGAAGTATCTGGCAATCCCTATATAAAAAGATATATCTTGCTTGTGAACTAAATATTGATGTCCTCCTGAGGACAAAATCTTCCACTAATTTCAGCTGATGTATTCCATTTTACCTCACCTGATGATATGAAGCAGCATGTTATAAAACACCTTTCTGTTGATATTGGCAATCATCCTGACATCTGCATGGGTTTAATAATATCTCATCATCATTTGATTTTACTCAAACCTATACAAACTCATTGTCTTCATCTCGTGCTTACAGAAGCAGTTGTGCAAAGTCATCTTGTTTGCATAGCGTTAGCTACATGGTTCTGCAGGCATGCAGCAGTTTTTGGAATTAGATAAAGTAGATAAGGTAGCTAGAGCTCCTTGTAATCTCTGTGGCAGGATAGCTTATTTTTCTTTTTCCTTTTTTCTGTTTTTTCTTTTTTCTTTTTTTCTTCTTCTTTTGAGTAAGAAGGTGTCATTTTTATACATCTATACCATTTTTTTCAGATTGAAGCCATCATCTCCTCTTTTAGCAAACTGAAATCATGTTTAATACTACTGAAACTACTTCTGCTCTGCCGACAACAATGCCCAGTTTATAACAGCAAATGTATTCCTGTTTTTAAAAAGTTTCTTGTTTTACTGGGGAAAGCTGCTAGTTGTTTCATCAGTAATTTCACAGATATATTCATCAGTAATTTCATAGATATATGCTGCTACTTCTGCGAGAGGGGAAAAAAATGAGGATTTCAAAGGAAAGAACTTTCTTGGGAACTGGATATGCATGTTTAGAGCAGAGTTCCTTGCAGATGAGCACAGTTATGTCTGCAAATATTGATGCAAGAAACATCATCAAGAAAGATACTTACTTGCTTCATCTACAACCGTATGAAAAATAACAAATGGTGACAGGTTGACTAACTATATATTAGTTCTGTGAACCACCTGCCTAACCGTAGAACTGAAGATAAGGTCAGTGCTACAGTTACTTTGCTTATGTGTTTGTACCAGTTTTTAGGATTCAAGCAACAGCAAATGTGTGTCATGAAAGATGATCAGCTGAGCAAAATTATTCCATGGAGCAATCTGTTTAGAAAAAAAAAAAACAAAACAAGAGGATAAGCTTGGCAGCTAATGAAAAATAAGCTGCAGTTAGTACAGTGATGCTGTAATGGAGATAATAATAGTAACGATTTAGAGATAGAATCAGCAAGAGAAGCAGGCTCCTGAATTTTATGAAGACTGTCTTGAACAGTTTTAATTGAGTTGGCAAGGCTATTTCTGCAAAGTATCTATGGATAGGTATTTATAAAGTATCCTGCATAACAGTCAAGGATTAACTGACCTAAATTTTTACTATTAGCAAGTCTATAAAGATTTTTCTCAGAGTTTAAAAATAGTTCATATTTATACAGGTAGCTTTGGCAATCTTTGATACAGGTGCCAATACATGTTGGTTTGTGTTTGGGTTGGTGTTTGAGATGCTTCTGCATTCTTTCTTTTTGCCTGTTTCTTTATTTTGGATTCTCAATTTCTTTGCCTTTTGTTCATATACCAACAGTGAGCTATGCCTGAGAGAACTACAGCTTATATGAAATAAATAGAACAGTTCGACCAGTTTCAGATTGAAAGATGAGAAAATCTCAATTCCATAGCATATAAAACTGGCCCAAATGGAAGCCCTGCTGGGCAACATATGCATTTTTATGGCTTATTGTCGGCCTCCTTTGTTCTGTACGCAAATGGATAGAAGAAGAAGACAGGATTATAAGATTAGTTATGTCAGTTCCTCTTGGTTCCACTATTTTACTGCTGTTTTATTAAATCAAACTACTGACCAAACGTCTAGTTTCCCCTTCCTGTGAAGCGTGTTTCTCCATGCCTACAATTGATTTTCACACTTTAATCAAAGACTATTCAAATATTTCAATAGAAAACTCAGGTATGTTTCACAGACTTTAAAAAAAAAAAGGAGAAAAAAGGAGCATAAACCGAGAAATTTTTGCATTCTGGTGCAACAAACACAGCCAACTTGTTCACTTTAATATATGTGTCTGTACACTAGAAAAGCCTTTTTCCCCACTGGTGTTTTGAGAGAATGCTGCCAGAAGTGATGTCTCCCTTCTTTGTGTACCTGCATGCCACATTCCTAGGAGCTGCTGCCTGTTCATCAACACTTTACTGTTGCAGTATGTTTGGAGATAGAATCATAGAATATCCTGAGTTGGAAGGGAGCCCCAAGGATCATCAAGTCCAACTCATAATTAATTGCATATTTAAGTAAGTCTATCCTGTAGCATGATACAGCAAAGCAAATGTAATGACAAAGCATAAAATCTAAGCAGGAATAGTGTATTGGCTGAGGCACACACGTACCTTTGGTAATGGAAGCACCCAGCCTTGTGGCTGTTGTGGTACATCCTGCAAACATATCCTGAAATACATTTGGCAATGTGTGTAAGAACTCCTTCATTTTAGTAGGATGGATAACAGTAATCCCTGGAACACAATGTCTATGTTTTACTGTTGGGTTTTAGCCAGAGTAACACTGACATAATGTAGTGTAATGGAAGACCTGGAACATCATTATGCATGAATACAGGGGTTTTGTGGATGTAGATGGTACTCAGAAAGCTTACTTTTGAGATTATGAGGTCGCTAGAAATGTGTCCCATTTCAATTTTAATCTTTTAGAAGTTTACTAACTCACATCATCTATTGTAAGGCTTTGATCTTGTAAGTACTGGCACTGTGCACAGCAGGAGCATTTGATTTAGGGTAAGTGCATACAGTGACTGCCATAAAACTCAAATGAAATTAAACAAGCAGCTGAGGGCTCTGTATTATTAGAAATCTTGAGCTTCTTGTATACCTCTCCTCTCATCAATATTAGGTAGGAAATTAATATGGAGTGTGAACAGGGAAAGAGGTATATAATTATGTAAGCTCAGCCTTCAGCTGACAAAGGAGATGCCTGCTTACGTACTTTCTGTTTGCAGTGTAGCCACCTCACAGTTTTTTCCTGAATGCTGCACTTCTTTTCTTACGTTGTCTGCTTTTCTCATCACCTTTTAACTTAACTGTACATCCCACTGTCTATTCCTGCATGGTATAAGAGTGATTTCTAGCTAGTAATTTCTGACTGCCTCTCTCCTCCCTTATGGAACAATTATTTGGCTTTCTTGGTCATACTACTTACTGTGCCCTAGCATTCACAAAGGCAAAGCAATTAATTCAAAGACCCAAGCACATGCTCTACACTAGAAAATATGCTATTATTTGCAATCACTTCATTTGCTGAAACTACAAATTCAAATCTTCACAAAGCTCTCCCACAAATACTATTCACAGACCTTTATGTGTAGCTTATTCTGTCATTTTAAATGGTATATTCTGCATTCAGTGGACAAACTACCTTTTTGTGAATTCAGCAGCAGTACTTTGTCATCCTAAAGAAAATTACTCGAAGGACTATACTATGATAGTCATTTATCAGCAGTGCTACTGTATGGGATTGTGGATTGTCTTACATCTTCCTACCACAAAAATGTCTGCTTTGCTTTCTCATTATTTTATCCCTTTGCTTATAGGCATGGTAGGAAATTAGGATATTTTAGTCATAGCTAGTGAAGATTGTTATTTTTATTCGCAAAAGGCAAGGACTGGGAAGTTATTAAACTTATTCTCTTGAGTGAAAAAGATAATCATCACTTCATCATTTTTCATGACGAAGATTCTCCATTTGTTTCACAGAATTACTGTAGTTAAAGGAGAACTGTGTTTTGGGGCTTAAATTAGCATGACAATTAAGGAGATTCAGATCAACGGCTGCTGATATGATACGTTTAGTACTATTTTATTCTCATGGAAATGAGTTATTTTTCTGAGTACAGTGCCCACATATAAGATAAACATAATTCCATACTGACATATGAATAGCTGTTCATTACTATAACGTTCTAAGGAAAAGTACTTTGTCTCTTTGCAGTGGCATATGGCTGGAGCTTTAGGATACAAAAGTACAGCTCTTGAATAGCTTGTACTAAATGAGCTTTTCAGCTGCTATTTGCAGTATTGTGAATAATCTTGTAGTATGAATAGAAATACCACTCTGCCATAGTTATCATTAGCTAATGCTTCTCATATATTAACAGTTGCATAACAGAATTACATCAAAATCTTTGGCTTAGGCACTCCATTAACTAACTTGATTCTAGTTGTCATTCCATGTAGTCTGGCTTTCATTCAATCCTGTTTACAAAAATGGTCATTTGAACACCAATCTGATTAACATGTCATATGAAGTAACTACTAAAATATCACTACCGGTGATATTTAAATCATGAGTCACTTTGTACATCAAACCCTTCCAATGGGCACAGTGCATTTGACCATGCATTTTCTGAATTTTTAAATTCTCTTCTTAGTGTTCTATTTTCTCCAAATTGGCAACTGCCAAAAACATGCACGACATAAAGCAACCCCTCCCAACCCTTAGCTGTTCACAAATCCGTTATACAAAGTTCTATTTTTGCTAGGCTTTGCAGTACAATGCCTTTATTTTTGTTTTTCTCATGTTTAAATTTTTTGTAGCTCATTATTTTTTTCAGTTTTAAAGTACTGTATGTTGCTTCTCTTCCTTCTTTGTTTTGTGCATGCATTTTTGAACTCTCCAGTGTATCACCTGATGTGAGCAAGTTTTTGTTTCCCTTTGCTTACCGTCTTTTTGCTCTTCTAAGGCTTTCTCTTATTCTGGCCTTACAAAAATGAGAAAAAAGTAATACCATACTGGAAATGAAATCATCATTCAAAAGAAAATTCAGAGAATAAGTCAAATTATGTCACCATACTGAGAACTTAAGAGATTTAGATGCTGATATTTACAAATTTAGAATCCAATTAATCAAGGGCATTCAAATAAACCAGGGGGGATTACTCCCATGATTAAATACTTACCAACATGGGTGAAAGATCAGTAAGGCATAACTGGACCACAAGTTTGTTATGGTTGAAGTTTTTTATGGAATGCACCCACAACTGGTGTTAAAATGAAAAATGAATGATTACAATGACCACTTTCCTAAAAAAGGTAAGAAAAGCGGGTTGGTTTTTGTTTGTTTGGGATTGGCTTTTTTTTTTTTTTTTTTAATCATCATACAAGAAGACAAAGTGCCTTGAGACCACATGATTTTGTAAAAAACAAATTTGAAATCATACTGGATAAGTGCATTTACAAATTAAGGAAATTATGCAGAGTACTTTTACTCAGGGATGATGAAGAAATAGCCCTGACTTCTCTGCCATCACAAAAAGTCCATCTCGGTAAGATTTTGACATGACCCATTGCTGTAGTGTCTGTTATTTGGATAATGTATTTCAGATGAATTATTTCAATTTCTACTGATATTTTGCTTGTGTCAAACTTTTGCAAATTAAAAGCTTAATTTCTTTTATGCCAGAAAAAGACACCAATAAATCTTTATGTAACAGTGATAGACTCAGAGACCACATCCTTCCTTTGTCACACAAACTATTGGCTTGTGAAAGAATTCTAGTGTTCCAGTCATCGATGACCATGTTTGAGTGGTATTAATCCTTTCAAAGATAAAAGTGATTGGGTAAAGGATCCAAGCAAAGTTTCATCTCGGTCTAAACAAGTGATCCATAAATGGTCTGTGTTCTACTTGGAATTTTTGTTGACTAAATCTATAAATATTACACAGATTATCTCAGTATAATAAATGAGTAATGAATAATCTCATTTAAGCAGAATGTTGTAAGTATCAGGCACATCATGAGGTCAAGCCTCTTCAAGAATTCTTAGATGCTCATACAGCAACTTTGCTTGCCTTATTATTTTTTTTTCTTTCAATGTAGAAAAGGCAAAAAAAGTAATGGTTAGAACCTGATTTCTGAATGTCTTGCTTATTTGACAAAGGATCAGCACTGTTGAGGGCCAGGGATTTACTCTCCCCCCCCCCCCCATGCTGTTATGATATTTAGGAGCACTGAATGCTTCCACTCTGTACAATCAAGGATTCGTTTAGGTGAGGATGTTCCATCAAATTAGTTTGCTTATGTTTTGCTCAGCAGCATATGATAGAAAGCATATTGATGCTGCTTTGCCAAATTTACTCAGGTGTTTCTTAACTCAGGTTTTCAGATAGCACTGCAGTTGTTTAAATTAACTATGAAATGTTCCAGATAAATGTGCTTGAACATGGTGTTCTTGTCCTCCGCTATAGATACTGGAATTTTTACTGCTGTGCATTGTGAGACGTCAATGCCACTTGAGAATTATGGTCCACCTTAACTGTTCTGGTCTGGGATAGTTTTTATTTACCTAGTAGATGGTGCAGTGCTGTGTTTTGGCTTTAACCTGAGAACAATGTTAATAACACACTGATGTTTTTGTTGTTGCTAAGTAATACTCTAAGTCAGGGACTTTTCAGTCTCTCCTGCTCCGCCAGTGAGGATGAGCACAAGAAGCCAGAAGGGAGCAGACACAGGACACCTGACCCAAACTGGCCAAGTGGGTATTCCATACCACGAAGCATTATGCTCAGTATACAAACTGGGGGGAGCTGGCTGGGTACGGCTGATCACTGCTCAGGGACAGGCTGGGCATTGGTCAATGGTGGTGAGCAGCTGCGTTGTGCATCACTTGTCTTTCTTGGGGCTTATTCCACTCTCTTTTTTCGCTCTTATTGTTATTATATTACATATTACATTGCTGTTATAATATTTTCCTTTATATCAATTATTAAACTGTTCTTATCTCAATCTGTGGATTTTACCATTTTTCTGACTCTCTTCCCCTTCCCACCAGTGGGGGGAGTGAGCAAGTGGTTGCGTGGTACTTAGTTGCTGGCTGGGGTTAAACTGTGACATTAACAAATATTTACAATTCCATCTAACATCCCATAATTCTCTGTGTTTTGGAGCAGATGGAACCTGTTGTAGAGCATGAACCTTTTTTAGCATGTGGAATCTGCTGTAGAGCATGAACAAGATAGTGCACTTGCAGCTGGAGTGAAACAGTGGAACTGGCTTAACTTGGCAGCTTAGTCTGTCTTTGCAGAGATGCATCTATAAGATATGGTGTATTTAAAGATGGGATTTAGCAGATTTTGTTCCAGTTTTTGGAGCACCTGTGGAGCAACATTTTGGGGCTTGACTCACATGACAGAATGGTAATGCAGAACTGAGGGACCAGCAATGGCATCAGAACACCAGGATGAAAAAGACTGCTTTTCTGTGATTGCTGTTAGGCCCAGAGGTGCTTTCCCACTACAATAAGAACATTGTTGGGGAAAAAAATGGGGTTTTTTTCACAGTTGCAAGACATGGTTGATCAAACTGGAAGATTAGCCATTATCTAGGCCTAAAGGAACAGAATGACACATTCTCTAGGAACTCCTGTGTTGTCAAGAATAAGGAAGAAAATTTTGTTCTTCTGTTATTGCACCTTGTCACTCTCATAGAGTCAACTTACCCTCTTTCTGTTTGAAGTCTTTCAATGGATGTTTGGACAAGAGAAAAGAGCTGTTTAATTATACCGTAAGTGGTTGCAGAATGAAGGGAGAATGTTTATTTAGAAGACTGAAGGGTACATGGTAGTGCTTTGTGGCAAGTCTGAGTGTTTCTCAACAAATGGAGTTCCTTTTCTTCCAGTAAGAGTTATGTGCTATACATATCTTTCACTTCAAGAGAATGTTCCATGGGCATTGCAGGGTCGGGAAAAAAAAAGCACCTCTGTTCTAACATAATACCTCTAATTGCAAAATGCTTAAGATTTCACTCTGGCACTGACATTTAATTCAAGGTCTTAAAGACTTACAGGCACTACAGTAATGACAAGTCTACTTAATATGTACCAATGGAAACTTCAGTTTTCTCTATTTTTTTCTGTTTTTTCTTGCTGTGCTCATACCATCCCACTTTTTCTTTTCAAAACTGTTAGATAAAATGATCCACGTATGTTTTTTCATAGCAGATAAATTTCCTGTATTCATTTGTTTGTTAGTTCTTCCTCACATGCAAACTAGATAAACCTGATTCTAGTAATACTTTAAAATAAAGCTGTTAGTCTAGTAAGGAAAGGTGGGCGCAGCTTTCTCAAAGCTAGCATGTTATGTTGCTTGTGATTTATAATACTGTGTGGATTGTAAAAAGACAAAATGATGATTTCATTCAAACAAGACACCAATACATAACTGCCCACTCTCAGGCTGAAGTAGTTTATGCTTTTCTGCCCAGTTCACTTTGTCTTTGCCACAAAATAGTATAAACAGCTCTAGCCAGGGCTATAAACTGTGTAGAGTTTAACTGTTGTGTACAGTAGAGTTTTAAGTTCCAAGCCTTAAACAGTAAAGTAGATTTCAATTCCTAAGGGTCTTACCGTATTTTTAGTAAGGACTAAAATATGACAGTTGCCTGGGGAAGAATAGTCAGAAAATATTTGAGGTAGGCAAAAGCCATATTTAAATTTTACTAGAAAATGAGAATTCTGCACCAGTTGTCAGAAAATATAACACAGGAAGTCTGCCCAAATAGTGTCGCTAGGTGGGCCACTGGAAGTGTTTACTAGAGTTTGTGATACCTGCTAGACTGAGCATATGGGCTGGAAATTCTGGTGCACAGTGCAGCAGGGTGAATTTTGCCACTCTTCAGCTGGGACTCCAAGAGGAAAGGTGAATTAAAAAGTTCTCTAACCTGTTCTAATGAAACTACTTGTTAGTTTCTTCTCTGAGATATTCAGAAGAGTTGTGCAGTTGACAGGTACAC
The DNA here is from genome assembly GCF_004027225.2 of Strigops habroptila. Taxonomy (NCBI): domain Eukaryota; kingdom Metazoa; phylum Chordata; class Aves; order Psittaciformes; family Psittacidae; genus Strigops; species Strigops habroptila. The sequence goes on from NC_044302.2 coordinate 15,584,648, forward strand.
CTGTCCACCGAGATGGACAACTGAGGAATTCACTTTGTTTTGAACAGGCTGTCAGCCAACTCTGAGGTACTAATCCTTCCAGTCTTTCAACAGGCATTGCAACTTCTGCTCTACATGAGCAGCCACCAGTGAAGCCCTATGAGCACTGGCTAACGGAAGGGGGAATCTCTGCATTTAGTAAAACTTTGCTGCTTCTAATTAATGTAATCTTTCACTTGTCAAAACCATACTTGCTTGTACTAGCAAGAAAGTCTAAAAGAAAATGCTGTCTATTGAGAAAAATTTGCAGCTATGCATACAAATGCTGGAGCAGGTGACCTTTTGAGGTCCTTTCCAACCTGGGCTGTTTGCTGATTCTATAAATGGGGGACAGGTAAACACAAGATATGTGCATGAATACTGGGAGATAGGGAACTGCACTGTCCTGAGGGAGGAGGCCTATTGCACTGGCTAGTGTACTTATGCTGCTGAATCAGAAGGGTGCCATTCTGTTAGAGGCTTCGCTTAAGAGGATATTGCTTCTTTATAGATATAAGGAGGTTTTATACTACATACAGCCTAATTATGTTTTATATTTTATGTTTTAAATAAGAAGTTCTCAAGTTTTAATTTTTTGTGACTATTGTGAAGGATGGACAAACAATATTTTATAATGGGCAAATATCCCCCTACTTTGAGAAGCAGGGAAAACATGAGCCAAATATAAGAATGGGTAACAGCATTTATACATGATTGTGATTCAAGGGATAGAGTCACAGACTGACTTCAAAGATTCCTGCTAGTCAACAGGACATTTGGAATGACTGAGATGAGAAGAAAGCATTCCCTCTGCATTACAAAACTCTGGCATTCTCTTTCAAACTGCTAATTAGGAAAAATAGATAGTGCCCACAGATGAAAGCACTGTATCCGTCAGTCTTAGAAAGAAAGACACGATTATGGAATTCTTGGTACTAATCATCTAAATGTGTATTCCCCATAATCTTGTTTGTGCATCTAGGAAACAGAATTCAGAAGTGTGAAAGGCTAACTTCTCTAAATCATAATGCAAAGTACATTTATTTGCAGATTTGAATTGATTGCTTTCCGTTTAAAAGATTGATATCTTCAAGCATTTTGTGGGGTATTTTTATCCTTGCACTCACAAATGCAAACTTATTTTACAGTCAAATGATTTCCCATTCACAATATCATAATATGTTGGACAATTACATGCATTATTTGAGGATAGCTGTTAAAATTAACAGACACATCGACTCTTGCTAAATTGAAAAAGAGAGAAAGACAGGTTGTAAAAAGTACAAAGTAAAAAGACTTTCACAATCCTAAAACAAAGCTTGATCAAAAAATGAGTGCAGAACAATGACTGGGGGGTAGGTAAGCACCTGTGACTTGTCAGCTGGATGCAGAGGGGGCAAGGAGTTTTCTTTCGTTCTAGTTAAGCATGATTTTCTTTTCTTTCCTTCAGCATATTTGTCTAGGTTTTTAGCAGTGATGTGACATGAATTGTCAATTGTTCTGATGTTTGTAAATAATTAATTGTATTTGCTTTCCTTTTAATTTGGCTTGACATAAGTACGATTTCAGGGGCACTGTATTCCTGCAAGGGTAGTGATTTGGGCACTCTTCTAATGCTCTGATTTCCAAGACATTTCTTTGTGGCATGTAAAGGGTAGCTGACCATAGCAGATCTCTGTGGGACTGTTTGATTTAGGAAAGAATAACACAGCTATGTGTGTGGAAGAAGTATCTTCTGGTGACCTGTAATAGCCACAAGAATGTGTTGGCATGTGGAAATGCAATTAGGAGCACCTGGGTCCCAAGAGTGCAGGTGAGAGTTTGTGGCACAGGAGCAGAGAAGTATAACATGCTGCAGTAGTGAGTACAATCAGTAGTGACAATGGTGTTAATTATGTGTGCTGATGGCATGTAAAAACGTGCGTTGCATTGTTTCTTTTTATGGTAGTTGCAGAAAGGATGCTCTAGATTGAAAGTATGCAGCAAGAGTCATGGCCAGAATTAATTTAGACTTTGCTCACTTCTAGTTTCTAAGTATATGCAGTTCATAAATTCTGTTTGAACTGTACATATCTTTGCATCCAACTGTAAACTCCAGTTTGATAGTAAGGCTGAGTTCCTGTCCTTGTATTTTCTTCTTGGGCTAAAATATTTAGTGCAGGGCTAAGGGCTTGTGGAAAAGTATAAGGGGAAGCAAGGCAAAATGCAAAGCTGCAGTTCACCGAGACCCAGACAAACTCTGAGTGTACAATGCAGAGGTAGTGCAGATGTAGTGGAGATATCACTGCATGACCAGATGATACGACTGCTTCTAAAGATGTGTGGAGTCAGTGTGAAAATATAAAGGCCAAATTAAGCAAGCGAAAAAGGACTGCTTTTTTAATGGGATGTTCTGGAATACCAGCCTGGCAAAGTGAACGCAGTGTGGGAAGGGATCACACAATACAGAGAGCAGGCCACTTTTTTTGGCATCATTTATACTCCATGGGAGCTTACCCCTGAACAGCAGTAACTGTCAGAAACGTTGTCGTACAGCTGATAGATTACTGAATATTTTTATTGCGCTGCATTTGGTTACCTCTTCCAGGATCACTCCCCTGTCCACTCAGCATATTGTGCATCAGTCAGCCCCTCTTATTTATATCATACTACTATATGGTTATTTATATCAGCAAAAGTTGTTTCTGCATCTGTGCGGTGAGTGAATAGCATAATGTGATATATTCTAAAGTGCTCCCTTGTAATTTTGTCACTATGCATGAAATCTCGGGAATAAGGAGGCCACTCTGATAAAAATTGCTGTTACAAAGTGCATTGAGCCCATCAAAGCTACAATCCAAAGCAGATTTTTATGGAGATGATCTCTTTTAATTCCCTGCTCAGCAAAGTCTCAGGTGAACTACCAGTATAGGAAACTAGCTGCTTAGAAGATGTTTTGCTCCAGACATTTTGTGTTACAGACAGATGAATGGAAGACTGCATCAAAGAGATGCCTTTTTTTTTTTTGAGGTTCAGTGTTCAGGTGGAATATGAGTGCAACCAAAGCAAATGCTGTCAGCCTTATATTCATTTCAGGCACCTTTCCTCCCTTCCCTTGGGAGACAGTGAGCTAAGAAAAAGGAATATATAGAGTTGCATCTAAAATTCCCTAATCATATCAAGTGATATTTCTAGGGGGATTTAAAAACTGTAAGGCTGAAATGAGGCAGATTTTTTTTTAAATTCTCTTATTGTGCCTGTTTTAAGGTGTCTGCAAGACAATATGAACACATCATTTTGTATTGAAGAATTATTCCATTTTTAAACTACAATAACATTTTCAATAGTCAATATTTCAAAATTTCAATTACATTGTAATACTGGAGATAGATTTTCTTTTTTATTTTATTTTATTTTTTTTAATTAGGCATTTCAGTTACATATGTGCACTGAGATCTCTTAGCAGCTTAAGTTATGTGGTGACCTAGTTGATCACTGATTTCATGCCTGATCAGGTTTCTGCATGGATACTGCTATTTCTGACTTTACTGATAGGAAATTGCATGATCTCAAGTTCATCTAGTACTCATTGTAGTAATAAATTAACTTACTAATGCATCCTCATCTGTGAATAGCGAGACAGTTAGCTTCCTCAAAAAACCTGCCCAAACTCAGATTTCACACTGGCAAGTATATAATGAGGTTATGACTGCGTAGCTGTAGAAAGTATAGCTGCTAATTGGAGATATTTTGCAGGTGACTGGCATATGAAAGTGACATATACGTTGGAGACACTTCAGAAAATGTGTAAGTATGGTGCTTTCTAGTAGTTTTTTCTCTTAAACCATATTTTACTGGAAATATATCACTAAATATTCTGCCATATGTTGTTGACCTAAAATTCTTACTAACATTCATATAAATTTAGAAAGTTAATAAGCTATTTTTCCAAAGCAGCCTGCTTAGACAAAGCTGTGAGAAGGATGTCTTGCAAGAAGGATGTCTTGCAGCACGATCTCTTACAACTGCTGTTGCTATGATGTGGTTCTTTTGAGCAATACGACTTGATCTGCCATAAAAATTATGATAGCACAAACTGCAGTGTAAGAGGAAATGTAGGTGCAAATGTGCCTGTTAATATGATATGTCATTTAATGGAGGTATTAAGCAGAAATTGTATAGGACCAGACACCTGGCTGTATTTTCACAGTAAAGCTGGTCTAATATGTGGCAGTGTCTTTCACTACAGGACCGATTTTGGTGAAGAACCCCATAGAGTACCAGACCTATTCTTCCTTGCCTAGCCTTGCTTCGGTCTGTCCTGGTCTGCTTTCATGTCATGTGTTTTTATACTCTGGGAAATTATAGATTTAATGGAGCAGAAATCAGTGAGTTAAATATGGGCATGTGAGAGAATGCAAGGCAAGGCAAGGAGAACAGAAGCATACAACATTACTACTTGTGGAAGTGGATCACCTCTGCAGCTGAGTGGACTTTGTGTTCTGTGATGTTTTCTCAATGAACACTGAAGAGTAGGTTGTAACTGCATATAACTTTCCCTTTGATGTCAAAGGACGAGAGGGCTAAATCACAGCTTCAGGCTTACAAGTCAAAATTATTGTTTTCATGAGAACCACATCCCCATTGTCTTGCAGTTATTATGGAATCAAGACTTTGTAGTGGAGAAGGTTTTGATGAAGGAGAGTAAGTTACATGTTGAGACTGTTTCTGTTCTAGAGCACAACTCATAGTACATTAATATACCCCTTTAGAATGCTAGTTTATCAATCAGAAAGGTCCATCAGTTCAAGCCATTTTATATGTGAATTACATTTGTTTATTGATTTTTAATTTTTTTTTTTAATAATTATACTTCCTTACTGATGTCCTCAAGTAAAGAACTCATTTTAAATGAGTTGTTGCAAGCCTAGGGTCTGGCCTTTATCCTTGTTCCTTAACGTTAGCCTGAAGGTTTAATTCAAGTTGTATTTAGGAGAATACTTTTGTAGTCCTTCATTTACATGTATGCCAACAAGCTTAAATGCACTGCAACCTTGGAAGACTTTCAAAGGAAGTAATAATTCCTCTGAAATAAGTCTTTTGAAAGCTTTATCTTGTTCTTTCTCTTTTTGTTAATCTTGGAGCCCCTTAGCATGTCAAAGCAATTTTTCTAATGTCACATCTTCTACACATTAGCAGGAAAGAGCTTTAAAAGATGATTTGAGAAAGAATAAATGTTGAATGAGCATTTATTATAGAGCCGTTTATGCTACATTTGCATTTTGACTATGTTTCTGACGTTAAATGTTTGAAAAGCAGACTAATTCAAAAGTCAATAGGCTCTAAACAACGTACACTACAAGTCTGTTTACACTGAACTGTTTCCTTTGTGCATTAATTTACAAAAATAAGATTTCATTAGGCTTAAGCTGATTTGTTTATAGGAATGAGATTAAACTAGTCTCATTAGTCTTAATATTGAAATGGTATTCCCTTTAGAAATTTGGTAGTGATCAAATGTTCCTCTTTAAGTTACTTCAAGAGAATAGGGAAAAACTCTTCAGTCAATTGATGTTTGAGTTCTGATTCTTTCCAGTTTAGCTGTTATGGAAATTAATTACTGAAGAATACTCAGGTCTGGAATAAGAAAAATAATATTTATTTATTACCTTACTACAAAGAAATTTAAACTTTTATTTTCTATCTTGAAAATATGGCAGACTGAAATTGTCTGTGTATGAAGTAGCCAACAGACTGAAGTTGTGCATAATTTGATTGATTTTGTTCATCTCTGTGTGCAAAGACTGGCCAGGTAGCATTTGAAACATTGATAGCAGTAGTTGTATTCTACCAGGGTGACACATCATGTATCATCCATGTGGGTAGGTTATCCAAGATACTTTGGATAAAATACCTAAAAGAATTTTGGTTTTCAGGCACCACAATATTCTATATGTGTCATTTTAAAAGTCCATGCTATTGTGGGATTTTTGGAAATACTTTGCAGAAAGCTTGCTAGGTACCAAAATTTAAAGGAAAGTAAGAAAAAAAGATCTTCCTTCAAATTTTACATTTCCCATGAAGTTACAGCTTTAGTAGAAGGATCAAAATATCAACAAAGAGGAAAAGAATAAGCAAGATTGATATCTGTAATGGTGGAGAAAATGATAAAAGATAAAACCAAGGATGGTGTGAGCACTGAGCAGGCAGTAAAAGAAAACTAGATGAGCTATACCTTCAGACAGCCACCCTACATGACAGGCAGGACTCCTATCGCAGCCCCCCAAGTCTATGATATGATAGGAACTTAGGGAGGTATTGATCTTTTAACTCCAAAAGAGAAATTCCCTCTTCTCTATAGAGGTCCAGTAGACACATTATTTGTCACAAATACAATCTTTTAAAAATTGTTATGCATATTAGCATTAGTTAATATAATTTTTTAGAATTACTGATTTGGAAAATTTTTTGTTTGTTTGTTTTTTTAATGAGCATGGCAGGCTTTATCATAATAACAGGATTATTATTATTATTATTTCTTGGATGATATTTATGTTGTAATTTCTAAATGTTCCTGTCACTGAATCCTTAGTACGTGAAAGACTCAGTGTCTATGTTGGTGCAATAACAAGAGATTAGAATAGAGAAAGGAGGGAATAAGCATTTCATCACTGCATAAATCCCATAAGGAATAATCTCCAATTGAAGTAATGCCGTAGTGAACCCACCTTTTCCTCATCTTCACTATAGATTCAACTGTTGTTGCCATCCAGAGAGAAATTACATTTTCCCTAACCTAGAAACCTTAAAATACTGCTAATAACCCATCATTCTGATGTCAAGAAAGCCATAATCATTCTGAGTATGGCTGATGTGCAATTACACAAGCTGCCCCCTTAAACAATCCTTTTTAAGTTCTCACAATATACATAGGGCAAATCTTGTGGCGCCAGGTTATAGAGATCAAAGGGCCCTGGTAGTAGCAAGGATTCTAAAGTGCCAATAATATCAGAAAAAAGGGAATCTGCAAAAATGAGCAACTTCTTGATGGGTGTTCTTGGAAGATGCATTTTTCATTCCTCTTGAGATACCTGGATTACTTTTTTAAAAAAAACTCTGCTGGAATATATATTCTCAGAGCAGTGACTCACTGAAGAAGATTCAGGATACAACTAAAAATGTGGCCTAATGTAAGTATTTATACATCTTCAGGTACGGAAAAGCTGTCTGGACTATCTAATTAGGTGTTTATATGTATTTTTATCAGAGAGATATATTTGCACACAAGTGTGATATATACACACACCAGTGTGTGTGTTTGTGTTATGGGTTTAAACATACATATATAGTTGCCAGCAGTATCTAAATGTCTTGTAACAATTATTCTAATACTTGAAGTGACAACCTAATTGAGAGGGGATGTCAGAGAAGGGTTTAAGTTTGAAACATAACAGACCTTATGTGGACCCCTCTGGCTCTTCAGATGGTATTTGCTGTAGGGCAGTAGATAATGAACAAGGGAAAGATTTATTCTTTCACTGTCATTCTTAGACACACACGCATATATACAGGTAAAGAAAAAGAAACTCTTTATTTGTGAACTTTTTGAATAAGGTAAGTGTTCTCATAGAAGTAGGATTTTTAAAAGGGAATTGTTGAAAATGGTCTAAGAATAAAACTTTTGAACAGTCTCCTTTTCTTCCTTGGTATGAATAAAAGCTCTAAAAGCTGTAGCCTTTAACCTTTTCAGGTCTTTCTGTTCATTTTCGAAAGAGATTTACATGAGAGATGTTCTTTTTTTTTGAGCTGTTTGATATAGGTGATGGTCATGGAAGTGCAAGGGTCTATCTTTCTCAGGATCTTAGACCTCAGCACTGAGCTTAAAAGCTTGCTCTCAGCAGTGGATAGGAGATGAAAATACCTCTGTCCTCCTTCAAATGTTATTTCCCTGAAAGTTTTAGCATTTCAGGGCTAATGCTTTACTACTTGGGTGCCTACAAACCCTAGCCTTCAGATAAAACTGTAAGAGCTTGTATAGTACCCTGGGCAAGCCTAAGAGGACATCTTCTAGTATGAAGTAGTTGCCTGGGGGCTGAACTTCATCAGTCGTGATATCTGTAGCAGTCTGTGTCCCTTTTCTCTCAGATATATATGTATATGCAAGTGGCTTTTGCCCATGCATTTAGAGATGAGAACAGAAATATTCTTTAACTGAGAGACTTCTAGGAAAAGACAAATTCTGAAGTGAACAGTTCTATTATCTGAGTAAATTCTTGCCCTGTGCAAGCCTTTGGAAACCCACCTGATACTAAAGCATAGCAATTCAAGAAGCAGAATTCTTCTGTATATTAGAGACTTTGTGACTTCTTTTGTGTGAATAAATAATAGACTAGGCAAATGCTGGCCTTCCTGAAGCTGATTAAAATAAAAACATCCCCCCTCCAAAAAAACCCCAAACCCAAACCAACACAAACAACAAAACAAATAACCAAACCAAGCAAACAAAAACCCAAAACCAACCCTCCCCAAACCATTTACTAGGTCTTGGATTTAATTTATTGGCCCTAATAGATTTTAGTTTTTTCAAATTCCACCTAAATTATTTTTTCTGCTTGCTGCATACTTATCTTGCAGCTTGATCATTTCTCTCTGTGTTGTCACTCAAGACTTGCTTTCCAAAATTTGTTCTATGTTATTTCTTCTTTAGCAGCACAAATCATTAAGCTGTTAGAAGGAGCAGCTCAGCAAGTTCACCATGTTTCACAGTGATTTGCATAATAGCTGCCTTACAATATGTTGGCCTTCTTCCCCCGCAACTCTCACTTCTGTTATCAGTGCTTGCCAAGTTTTTTGTTTGTGGTATTCTCTGGAGTAGTAGCACCAGTGACTGCTGATTGCAGTACAGCTACTACTGTATTTTGTCAAGCTTGTTTTGAATCAAGCTTGGGATTTTGAATCAAGCAGGGATAAGACCAGGTAGTTTCTGAACCTACCTGTGACAGGTGAGTAAAAAAGTAGTCTCTTTTCTCCAGTTATCATCATCTGGCTCGGTTAGTTCTTGGATGGGATACCGCCTGAGAATCATCATCTGCTCTATTAAAAACCTTTTCTAAATATATCTTGCTTCACTAGAAATGTAGAGACATAGAGACTAGAAAGCCGACAGAACTTAATTTTTGGAAAGACAGGAACTGGGATCTGCAGCAGCCACCGTTTTTGGCAACTGCCTTGTGTTCCCTCCTAAGTCAAACCTACAAACAAGGTCAGAGCTTAGTGTTTAGCAGAACCTTGGACTCTGTTTACATGTTTAGATATGAGCCACAATATCTTACTTTATAAGGTAATATCTGCAATTTCTGCACATTTGGGTCACTTCAACCCTTCTTAAATGACGACTTTTTAATTTTCTATTTTGGGTGAACCTTGATGTTGCAGGTTCATTTAGTCTAGCTCATTTATGCAGTAGCTTTATTCTTTGGTAATGTACTCTCTTGATCTTTCTTGGCCTTCTCCCCTTTTTTGTGTTCCTCATGTAATCCTGCATTCCTGATTTTAATTTTATAAGTTCGTTCACTTTCTTCAGAAAGATACCTTTCAATACGTATATATTTTCAATAGTTAAATGTGTGGTCCCATTCTATAAACAGTCTGCTTTCTTTCATGCTACTTGTTAAAGTCATGTTGTTGTTGTATTGCTTCTGATACATTTTTACAAAGTTTAATACAAAAAATATGAATAATCAACAATAAACACTGACATCTTAATTTCTTATGAGCATAAAAAAAATAGAATAAAATAAATTCTGCTCCTCTGAACACTTAAGTGTTCTGAATATACCCTTGGAAAAATACAATAATGATCATGGTCAGGTGAAAGTATTAATTCTACATTTTATATATTGTAATTTTTAAATTGTCACTCTTACAGCTTGTTTGCCAAAAAGAAATTCAGCTTTTAGATAATAAACCAGCTCTGTGTAGGACAGGTATTGTTGTATTACAGTGCCCCTTCTACTTAAATTTAGAAGACTCAGAACAGTGCAAATAGTCCGAAAGTCTATCAGGTGTTTATTTTAAAAGGAATCACAGATTTTCTTAGCATTTTTATTGTTCAAATTTCTAAGTTACCATTTAGAATTAAGTTAATTCTTCTCCAGGTTAAAGTTTCTAACTACTGCCTAGTTGTGTTTTTAGGAGATGAGGGAATGGTAAGTACGATGTACCAAAACCTGACCCCTGATAACTGTGCTCTTACCTAACACACATTAAAAAAATCACCAAGGGTTGTTTTGTCCAATTCCCTGACAACAGAGAAGCAGGAATGAAAAAGAGAGATGCCAAAGAGATTTTGAACAGGTGATTACCTTTTGAGGTACTCGTTAGGAGCTCATGGAGAAGGCAGAAGTCAGAAACAGCAAATTGCCTTGAAACAGGTCACTGGTTTCTTAGACTGGTTTCTCATTGCTTCTGGCTCCCTGTAGGAGTCCAGTAACCTTAGAACCAGAGCTGATCTGCTTCTGTTGTTGTTCTGATGTTCTGGACCATGTTAAGCTATTCACATGGAGAGCAATGTCTGAGGTTGATTTGTTGATCAGCTATTGAACAGAATGTATAATTTGACTGGGTGTTAATTAAAATATTAATTCACAAGGCAGTTTTGAAGTGACATGAAATGGGATGTGATACACCAAATTATATTCCAGTACCTTTAGTAACTGCAGTCTTTTACTAACATGTCATCTGTTTTCATGTCTCTGGGGCCTGGTTAATCAACTGTTACTTTGATACTTTTGCTGGTATAAAAAAAACTTTCACATTGAATGGCCATTTGTGTGCTTCCATGGAGAGAATATACACAATGCTGGTGTATATCCAGTCCCCATGGCTCCTACATAGTCTCATAAATAGGCATTAAGCCCTATTTATGCCTATTCATCCCTGTTCATTGACATGGAATATAAGAATGTGCTGCTCCTGCTATTTTTGCATGTTATAGTTAGACTGAACAACTCCAAGTTTCAACACAGTGTAATGAAACCTGTGTGTGAAATAGGGCTCTAGGGATGCCATTTTGTTGACCACGTGACACTGGCATTTGGAACTCTGAGGTGGGCTACAGATGGGTTTCTGTGAAAAAAGGCTGGTTTACTCTAGCTTAGTATCTGCTGCTGTTTTGAGTCCAATTCAGTGATTGAGCAAAACTCCAAATGACTTCAATTAAGAGGTTAGCCTGACTATGCGCTACTTGTAGTATGTCTTTTTAAGGTGTTAACATCACAAGTTTCATATGCATGTGGAGGTAAAACCTGTTTTCATGTAGGACACTGGAACAAACCCATGAACTGTTCCCAGGCTACTCAGGTCAAAGGTCCCCCATAGCTCCCTACCACCCAAGATGAGTATTGTTTGGGGCCTGGAGGAGGAGAATTCTGCAAGTACCAATAACTGGGACTTGTCTGTCCCATTAATAATCAGAAAAAAATTGCAAATATAAAGGGGAACTGGTATTGATCCTACTATTAAAGCATTTAATATTTTGTAGCATAAGAGTACTAAGTCAGACTTCAGTAAAGCATTTGAAATTAGGACCTCTTTAAAAAAAATACAGCAGTTGGAAGGAAAAAAAAAAAGCTTCAAAGCTGCTTTTGCTCCCCCTTGGAAACCTGCTGGTGTTAGGATAAAATGAATAGAGAAAAGAGAAAGGTTTGCCTTCTAATAAAGCATCTGTTGCCCACTTTGAACATTTCTTACTTCTTTGTGAGTGTGTCTCTTCAGTTATGGCGGCTACTGACAATGAAGAACAGAGGTATAGAAAAAGACAATACCTGTTATATGGCCAATATTTCTGATTTCATGTCACTTTGAACAGAATCTTCATTTGACCACATGCTGTGTCCAAAAGGAATTTCTTTGTTGCCTAATCCAAAGATGCCGTAAGATGCTCAAAAAAGTAAACTGCAGGAATCTGTTCAATAAGAAAGATAAAAACAAACCTTACAATTCATTCAGTGCACTGCGATCACTTTTAACTTCAGCCTATTTTGGCATGCTGTATAAAAACTGAATTCAAATGACTCATGCCTATTTTTCCCTTCTTTCTTTTAATGTTGTTAATTCTGGTCATGGATGTAGGTTTCCTTCATGTTGGAAATAAAAGGCAATAAAATAAACAACTTCACATAGATTCAAAATGTGAGAAGGAATAAGAGGTGCACATGCATCGCTGGATTGTTTAGAAACGTGTGGCCAGTTATTGCTGCCAGTGAATTTTAGCTGCTGTAACTTGGCTTTTTGAGGGCTCCCATCCACAAAAGCTTTGCAGCCTTTCACAGCAGGAGAGTCTTGGGTTTGGCTGAGGTCCTCACCTGAGTGATTCAGCAAAATTTTGTTCAGATCTCAGACATTTTATTTTTCTGTCTTCTGTGAATGCTTACAATTCAAGGCCAAAATGGCAGGAGATTGTATTCTAAGGGCTACCTTCAGCTCTCCACAGTCAGCTCTTGTCTTGCTTGCAGTGGATAAAGTCAGCTCATGACCGACCATTGAAGCATTAAGCAAAGGCCATGTAATGAAATATAATCTTAAAGTCTGACCTAATTCAACAGAGTTTAATGAAAAAAAAAGAAAAAAGCTGCTTTCATTTAAATGGATATAGGAAAATATGACGTTTTGAATAGACAAACATTTTGATCTTTGGATTTTTTAGAGTAGATAAGGTTGCAAAGACGACTTCTTTGCAATCTCTTTTCTTTCAGTACTGTTAAGCTCTCAAAACTTTCTATTTAGATTCTTTCCTACTTTAACCTTAGGTCTATTTTAGAAGTTGAAGAAAAGCGCTTGCAGGTTGTGTATGATTTGCTGGGGTTTTTTGTTTGTTTTGTGCATAAAAAGATGCACTTTTTCTAGTGAATCATGCTACTCATGAATAGAAGGAGGGCACCTGTAGGTCTGGGCATAACTCAATCAAGAGTTGTAAGGCACTCAATAAGGAAGTTTTAATTACTCAGATTTAGCTAATGACACAGATTTCCTATATGTCTGAATTGTAAAGGTACTCCAAGATGTTCACATAGTGCAATAGAGGAGTCTTTTGCACATGGATGTAATTATTACAGTTAATTTTGTTGTGAGTACAGTCCAGTACTATTAGTCATGTGAACTGTTATGTTGGATTTTAAAATATTCAGGCTAGTTTTACTTTCTCATTTACAGTGTCTTCAATATAAGAAACATAGCATGTTTTTGGAAGGAGTGAAATTTGTTTGGTTCTCACCGAGAAGTTGAAATACTAATTATGAAAGCCCTGAAGTCATAAGGAGCAATGCATCCACTTCATGTACATGTTTGAGAAAAGTCTAGAAGATCCTGGCCCTTTGAGAAAAGATGACATAAGGTTTGGAAACACAGGCTGGTGCATGGCGTACAAGACAGGCAAATGAACTCTGCCCTTGTATAAGCTCTGGACCAGTAATTCCTTACTGTGGTATGGCAGAAACAATCAGGTTCTGCTGTGAAGCCGACCAGGCTTGCACTAGGACAGGGAAGGATGTCAGGATTTGTGCTGGCAGTCCGTATCACTAACCAGATTTGAGCAAGAGTCCCTTCCTTTCGCTGTTATGTTCCATTTCAAATAAGGGTACAGCAGATGATACTCACATTTAATCATTAGCAACTTCGTCGAGGCTGGCCACCCTCTGTCTCATTAGAATTCTCTGGTCTACAGCCACTGCCAGCTCTCCAAAGGGGTTTGCTCTTTGAATTATGCATTCCTTCTCATAAGTCATCAATAACATTACTCAGAGCAGATGTATGTTCTGTGATTAGTTATCTCTTCATGGCAAATAGCAGAGTTTGTGATCAAGTAAGCAGACTCATAGATTCCCTTGATCAAAGCATCAGAATCTGATTATGCTTCCTATAAAGGACATCCTTTGAAGTGGATCAGCACTCAGGTAATTCAATTTTCTTTCTGGAGAATTCATCTTGAAAGGAGGTCATTTACTCAGGTACAAAGAGGTGGAAGATGCTGTTTCCATTATGACCCATCTGGTGACTTTATGTCAGCCTCAGGAAAAAAAAAAAAGAGTATGTAAAGATTATTTACTGTGTCTGAGAAGTAACGATATGGTTCTTTTTATTCTGTACATCATATATGATAACTTCTCTAAAATGGATCCTGTTTTATATTAATCTGAATCTGACCCTTACTACACTTCAAGAAAAAATGAGCAGTTACCGAGTGTAAACTTAAACTATAGTAGGACTTTTCAGAATGCTATACAAACTCAAGCTTTTAACTACATTTGCTTGTCAGCCAGTTTATTAGCTCTTATCCTCACAATTCTGAAGGAAAGCCTTTTTTTTTTTTTAAACAAGGCATCGCTCTTCTTTTTTTCTCTCCTTTTACATAGGGCCAAAAGTTTCTAAGGGAAATCTAGTAATCCAGGAATGATTTTTCCACTCTTTTTCTTTGCCAGGAGTGTTTCAACATTTCTTATTTCATTATTAGAAAAGATTAATGGTTATCATTAGTTACCAGAAGAACCTGAATACAAAGAAATGAAAAGTACTATAAAATGGTACTTTAAAGCTTACAAGAAAAGTAATGGAGAAAAGTAAAAGGCATTTTTAATTTGAGCACTTTAAACATGAGTATTTTGTTACTCATTTCCTTCTTAAACATGAACTTCTTAATATCATTTATACTGTAGATAAATATGAAGTTTACAGCACAGTTCCCTGATGCGATGGACAGATACTCCAGATAAGGCCTAAAGAAGATCTTGTTAGCATTGAAATCTTTCTTCAATTCTCAGTTAAGGAGATATGGTGGTACATTATTGCTCTGTAGCATGATAGCTTTCATCCTGAGAGCATCGGGAAGACTCCAAATGGATGGAAGAGACTTTTCCTCAGATGTTGAGATAAATATAAAGATATGCTAAACCAAACTAATTAATAAGTTTTTTTTTTTTTTAAATTCTACTCCACAAAGCCCTTGCTATAATCTTTCCTTTTGTCTTCTGAAAGGATAGATCAAATACTAGAAGGACTTTTTTTGCGTTTAACCTGGGTCTGATGGCTGTAGGATCTGACGAAAAATGAGTTAAAAGCTAATACAAAGGCTGAATGAGTAAAAGAAGTCAGATTAAGAAAATGGAAAAGTCAGCCTTTTAAAACAGCTATAAAAGTAACAGCCTCTTTCTGTGGTACGTGGAATGTTTGAACGGAGGGGAAAAAATAGCTAATAATTTTTTTTTTTCTTTCCTTTTTTCATTTTTGGATTTCCTTGGTTGAATTTCGTGGCAGAATGATGCCCAACTTTATACCTCCATATCAAAGAAAGAGCAACATAACCCAGCAGGGTCCAGCACGGAGCTTCCAGTTAGGAGTCTATGCCTCAATGTTTTTCCTTCTGTCTTCCTTTAGCCTTCAGGATCATTTCTCCTTAGGGCAGAAAAGGGAAAGCTGTGAAGGTATCATAATATTTATATGTAAGTCTGTTACACATCCTTTGTTATCACTGGACATTGGGGGACATATGACAACAATACTTCCTTAACTGGAGGTATACATGGTATATCTTTGTGGTTAGCTTGAATTAGTAGTTAACTACTTTGTAATTAGCTTGAGGTTTCGTTTTAGATCTCATACCATCCTCTGTTGGTGGATGTTCAGTGGCCCTTGGTAAATCTGTCCATAGTAGAGGACAAGGTGGTCCCCGGGTTCAGTGTTTGTAAGAACTGACAAATCCTGCCAAGTACATGTTTCTAGCCAGAAGGCAGAATGATAAAAATGGAAATAGCTGAAGGAAAATGAAAAATAGCCAACCTTTGAGAGCTTTAAAGGGAGCAGCCTCCTTAGGACCATGTGGAATTTCTGAAAGGATTCTTTAAACTTCTTGCTGTGAAGAAATGCCTTTTTTGTGAAAATGAAGACAGGCCCAGAAAAGTATATTGAGAATTTAATCTCTTCTTTCATCTTTCTTCAACTGGTGTCATTTGCATCCTCTCCTTGCTCTTTAGGCTACTCCATGTTTTCCTACCTGTGGCCCCTTTGAGATTCTGAGATAAGAAATATTTCTCTGTACACTTTTGATGGGAACTTTCAAGTGGAGACGAAGACTTCAGGCTCCTTGCTGTGGCTGTTTTTTTGTACGTTAGTTTTATCTCTCTTGGGTGACCTATGAGACTAGCCCAAGCTAATTAAGATTTCTACAACTTTCCATAATTTCATAATCTTCCATGTACACACATAAACACACACGCTTTTTGTGTTAAAAATATTTCAGAACTTGTGAAATTAAGAGATTCGTGTGCAAACTTAATTTGATTCTTCTGTGCGTCCCCTGGCTCTGCTCTATACCCACCTGTTCTACATTTCTGGTTCCTGGGGCCGTATTTCTAAGTCTCTCAAAGTATGGTATGTGAATCACTTTATCTGAATGGTGTGAGGATTCGTTTTCCCAGTGGAGTATGGTTACAGCACTCTGTTTTCATAGAGTAAGGTTGGTTTAGGTATATTTTCACAAGAAAATTAAAAAATTTCTTTCTGCTGTCCTGACAATTATCTGCTTTTATGACTAAGGCATTATCTTGTTTTTTTCTCCATAGTCTATATTTTAAAACTCGTAAAAGACTCTAAGAAGCAATTTCTCTTGATTCTGTTTTTGCATGTCCTTTTTTTTTGGCTATAACTTTATGTGCAATTAGAATCATAGAATCATAAAATAGTTAGGGTTGGAAAGGACCTAAAGATCATCTAGTTCCAATCCCCCTGCCCATGGCTGGGACATCTTGCACTAAACCATGTCACCCAAGACTCCATCCAACCTGACCTTGAACATGTCAGGGATGGAGCATTCACAAATTCCTTGGGCAACCCATTCCAGTGCCTCACCACCCTCGAGGTAAAGAACTTCTTCCTTGTCTCTAACCTGAACTTCCCCTGTTTAAGTTTGAACCCATTACTCCTTGTCCTACCACTACAGTCCCTGATGAAGAGTCCCTCCCCAGCATCCTTATAGGCCCCCTTCAGATACTGGAAGGCTGCTACAAGGTCTCCACGCAGCCTTCTCTTCTCCAGGCTGAACACCCCGACTTTCTCAGCCTGTCTTCATGCAGGAGGTGCTCTAGACCCTTATCATCCTCATGGCCTCCTCTGGACTTGCTCCAACAGTTCCATGTCCTTTTTATGTTCAGAACACCAGAACTGTACACAATACTCCAAGTGAGGTCTCACAAGAGCAGAGTAGAGGGGCAGGATCACCTCCTTTGACCTTCTGGTCACACTTCTGATGCAGCTCAGGCTATGGTTGGTTTCTGGGCTGTGAGTGCCCACTGAAGTTGGCTCATGTTAAGCTTCTCGTCAACCAACACGCCCAAGTCCTTCTCTGCAGGGCTGCTCTGAATCTCTTCTCCGCCCAACCTGTAGCTGTGCCTGGGATTGCCCCTACCCAAGTGTAGGACCTTGCACCTGGCTTGATTGAACTTCATAAGGTTGGCATCAGCCCACCTCACAAGTGTGTCAAGGTCCCTCTGGATGGCATCCCTTGCCTCCAGCGTTATCAACCGAACCACACAGCTTGGTGTCATCAGCAAACTTGCTGAGGGCGCACTCAATCCCACTGTCCATGTCACTGACAAAGATGCTGAACAAGATTGGTCCCAACGCCGATCCCTGAGGAACACCACTCATTACTGGTTTCCAACTGGACACGGAGCCGTTGACCACAACCCTTTGCATGCAGCCATCCAGCCAATTCTTTATCCACCAAGTGGTTCATCCATCAAATCAATGTCTCTTTCGGAGACAGTTACTGAACTGCTTCTTTGCTTCTACTGCTGCTGAAGGAGTGAAGTTCATTTAGAACAATGAAGATGGCAGTTGCATGAGAGTATGTCTGTGGCCATGCAGTTATTCCATTGAAAGCCATGGAACACTGATGAAACATAGACATGTGAAAGCTGAAGCAGTAGTAGCCCAGCAGCAAGGAAGTTAAGTGGATGAGACTGTGGGAATGGAAATGGAAATAATTACATGTAGGTGTCAGGATTTTGACATGTGGCTGTGACTTTAGGTAGTTTTGCAACTGATACTAAAAAGAAAAAAGAGAAACATCCTATTAAAAGAAAAAAGTTTTCAAACTTTGTAGACCAAAACTATAAGCCATTCAAACAAATCACTGAAAACACTCCTAATTTCCATATGTTGTACTTTTTAAATAGATGTGGGTTATAGTGGCTTATCAGTGGAGTAGCAGTGGGGCATGTGGATGGATGACCAGCTGGGGAGACCTGGAGCCCAGCTGGAGTAATGCTGCTGCCCGCTGTGTCAGCAGGCTCGAGCCTCTGGGCTCTGGAGCCCTGTCTGATGGGTAAATTAAATGTATGCTTAATTCTCTCTTCCTCTATTCTCTCTTTCTCCCCTTTTCTCTCTGTATATGCCTCTCTGTATCTTACACAAACTTTGAGTCATTAGTGGACTGCCTGCTGTAGAGATCTCTGGGCTTTACACAATCTGGCAGTCTCTCTGTCACTGGAGAGGAGATCTAAATCAAATCACAGCAGAGAAGAAGAAAAATTTCTCGTGTGAGAGCTGTCACCTTGCTTTTAAAGATGGCTAGGATTTGAAGGGGAAAAAAAGTATTCAGAAAGAATGTATTTCCATAATCCAGCAATCTTTTTCTAGCTTGAAATATTTTATCATTGTACAGGGAGTGTTCTTTTGTTTCCTTGGTCTCTGTGACCTCAGATGCGGCTTTGGTCCCCTCATAATACGGTGTACACAGTAACTGTAATCCACTCCATGGCTGGAAGACAGTAGCCCCTGTCTGGAATTAAATAACATTATGTTGATATTAATTATAAATTTTACAAATATACATCAGTTTCCAGCTAAATATTGAGTCTTGCATTGTCCAGAATAAATGGAGCTGTGGATCTGATAGCAACAGAGCTGTGGTATGTCTCTGTTCTGTATTCCCTTTAAAAATAAGTATAATAAAGAACTCCTAATTATCTTGAACTCAGCACTACAGCTGGACTACAGTAAAGATTTGAATTATCTCTCTACAGTGGTGAAATGTGTTTGGTTCTGCATAAGAAGTTTTGCCAATATCATGTCTACACTTGTTCATTGTGAATGTACAAGTCATCTTGTGACTTTATTTCATGACACTGAAATGACTGTAATTTCTTTTTTTCCTTTGTCTGTCTCCATGTGAAAGAAAGAAAAGACAGGGAAACCCACTGGGCTCTGGTGCCAGGGTGTGCTGCTAGAAGCCCCTCTGGCACCAGCCAGAGTGAGTGCTTAACTCAGCTGCTCACATTTTTGGCAGATCCAGTCTATATTAACGGCAGTATATTTTTCTTGATATGAAAACACTTTTAGCAGCTTGGTTAGGACTTTGTCTTTCCCAGTGCTGTGTTCACATCACTGTCAAGTGGTATCTGAAATGAGTTCATGATCTCTTCTTCCTCTTGTGAATATTCTGTATGTAGTATGTGCTTTGACTTCCGCAAGTTTCAGTTGCTTTTTAGAATTACAGGCTACAGGACATTTCCAATCCAAAATGCTTTATTTCAAAATTAAGTTGTCTGCTAATTGATAAAGCATCCCTTGTGTCCTTTTGAAAAAGTCAGGCTCTAAAAGATGGAGGAAATGAAAACTCCAGTATGACAGCAATTCCACCCAAGCTGTATGATTAACATGCTGGGATGGATTCTCAGCTGTGCTGAGTTTGGCCTGTGTGAGGCTGAGCAGAGCCAGAGAGAGCGGTGGCACTGAGCCACCTTTCCAGTCCTTTGATCCCAGGCCAGCTAGGGGCAGAGCTGGCTGTCTGCGTGCTTTAAAGCAACCTAAGAGGTGTTTTAAACTCTGCAGTTATAATGACAAGGTAGGGGCTGCTAACCCAGATTGTTATCCCAGCCCTGCTTCAGTGCTATCTGGGGCATTGCTCAAGCAATTGAGCACAAGCCTAGCTTGTGACCCGATCACTTGTCACCAGGAATCTGAACTGCATCTTTAAAGTTACTGCTTTTAGAAGTAAAAAAGCAGCCAAAGTCAGAGACAAAAATATTGCCTGTTACATTTACACATATAAGGATACACCTCTTTCACCAATACATTAATCTTATTTTGGAACAAAACTGTATTTAGTTAGTCATCTTGACTTCAATGTTTAAATCCATTCTCTTAAGTGTTACTATTAACCCTGAATAAATATTTTATTTAAAAAAAAGTCTATTTACCATTAAGTGTTTATCATTACAGGTATTTGAGGAGATGAAATTTGCATTTGTGGAAAGTGTTTGCATACTGGAAAAACATGTTTCCTTGATTAGGGTGAAACACTTATCTTTTGGAGTGAAATATTTCACTTGTTTGTTAAATCTATAAAAATATTACTTCCCCACCAGGATTTTATTTTGTGATCATTTTGTAGTGATCCTAATGAAAAAAGAATATTTTACCTGAATTAATCATGTTCATAGATTACATGCTTGTGAATGGTTTGAGATGAATGAGTTTGAGATAAGAATATCCTTTAGCCTCTTCTACTGTTGTGATGTGATTTTCTGGATTTGAAATTTTCAAACTAATCCATGAAAGATTCTTTTCAAAGGTAAGAGCTATTTAGAATAGAAGATTTGCTACTTGCTGCTACCAGAGTGCTCTTTGAACTAGATTGTCTAGATTGTTCCCTTTGGATGAGACTTTTATGGAAGGAGGGACAGATGATCCTGTGTATCTGCCCAGTGTGTGGTTTCTGAAACATCTGGTGCTGGCTCTGTAGGAGACAGAAGAGGGGGGGGACAGGCCAGGGGGAAGGAAGCATGCTTCTGGAAAACCTGCTTTTTTTATTTATTTTAAAATTCTATTCTGAACATCTTCAGATTGCTCCACATTTGAAATTTCTGGCTTTCTCCCCAGCTGGTATTGGTGAGTTGTTCTGTCCTCCTAACATGTCAGTGTAAAAATAACACAAAATATGGGGAATAGGGGTTGTGATCAGCTCATCACACATTGTCTCTGTCACTCCTTCCTCCCCAGGGAGAAAATTCCTCACACTCTTCCCCTGCTCCAGCGTGGCGTCCCTCCCAGGGGAGACAGTTCCTCCGTGAAATTCTCCAATGTGAGTCCTTCCCACAGGCTGCAGTTCTTCACGATCTGCTCCAGTGTGGGTCCCCCATGGGGTTACAAGTCCCGCAGCAAACCTGCTCCAGCACAGGCTCCTCTCTCCATGGGGCCACCGGTCCCACCAGGAGCCTGCTCCAGTGCAGGCTTCCCACAGGAGGAAGGTCACAACCTCCTTCGAGCTCCTGCTTGAAGCCCACTGGCATTGGCTCCATTGGACACACGGGAAACTTCTGGCAGCATTCCTATGCATGGGAGTGGACCAAAATTTTTACTTTTTTTTTTTTTTCTTCTCTTTTTTCTTTTTATCAGCTTCCAGTGGGAAACCATAAAGGACCTAATTCTGATATCAGGATTTGAGGATACTTGGTGCTTAAATGAATCAAGCACCTTAGAAAAATTACTTCTTGTAGTAGTGATAAAGCTGACCTAGAATATTTCCAAAAGAAAATTTTTTCTGAGAGATATTAAGCTAACAAGATGTGCTAAACTCATGTATCACGCTTTGAAAGCTGGAGAGTTTAGAATTGGGAAGCTCTCTAAATTCAAAAGAAAGATAAAAAAAGAGAGAAACAGAGGAACAAGAAGGGAAGGATAATGTAAGGCAGTTTTTCCTAACCCTCTGTGACCAAGGCAGGATCAGAAGGTTACAGCCTGTCAGATTGACAGAAACAATTGGCAGCTATTTTACTCAAGTAAGTAAGATTTCAAAAATGGGAAAAATAATGAAGGGATACACTTTAAAGGTTTCTGAAGCTTTCTGAAGCAGCTCCTCTTCTATCAGTTACATTCCTGTACATAAATCAAATGACTTGTAGTCTCTGGAAAGTTTTCTGTAACATATCTTTCTAGAGATATTTAAAGTGTAAATCTGTAAGTATCTTTACAGTGTAAAATTGATAAATTGATTCATAAATAAGTAGCTGTGTACTACGTGGAACTTTTCATGTGCTGTAAACTAGTAATTAATTTGTCTTTAAGGAAACTCCAAAACCATGTGAATCTTGGAGAGCACAATGAATGTTGTTTGTGTACTACCACATCAGGTATCTTGGATGGATATTTATTTGTTACTCTTATATATGTAATCTTTTTGGTGAGTGCCTTAGAGAGTAGGAACTGCAGGTATACCACAGAGGGAAATATAGAAATACAAACTTTTCAAGTCATATTTGCTGGTGTGCAGTGTTGCGTTGCTCTTTCCTGCTCCAGCATGGCACTGTTTGGGCACAGCAGGCTGACACACAGCAGCGCAGATGAGGAGAGCGGCAGCAAAGCCATGCTGTCGCAGGCAACATGCTCATCAGAGATGGCCTTCCCTGAGCATCTTCCCTAGCACATGGAAATGCTCCTACCAAACACCCCACTGTCTGTACATTACGTGATTCCATGCATCAGGGTTGCATTGATATGAAGGACCACCCGTACAGTATTGTCATCCCGAAGTACTGAAAATTAATGGTGTTTTAAATAAATAAAAGTAGAACTCTATTTTCTGGTTTATGGGCTTGTAGGGTGTATTTGAGTGACTGTTCTCAGAAACCACAAAGGCTAGAAACTTTCCTTCTTTTGTGATTCTTATTTTACTAAGTGGCTCCAGATGTTGTAACTATAAGATGATAAGTACTGGGAGGGTTGTAACTATGTTATTCATGTACCAACATTGGGAAGAGCAAGCTGAAGAGGCTGATAGTCATTCCTCCAAGAGGCAATATTGAAGGCAAGTAGGTGTAGCTGAGCAGATAAGTATTTGAGAAATAAAATGAGGCCGCGGAAAATAATGAAAGATAGTTTGGGGTTTCTCTGAGGCCACCAACTGCAGGAAAGTCATCACATTAAACGAGAGTAAAAGGAAAATAGGTATCTCACTTATTTTCTTCTTCAACACCACGTGCAGAGGTGCTTTAAGGGAACCTTTACAGAATGCATCTTTTAGAGGCCAAAGTTTACTGCAAGAGGCAGAAAATTGTTGCTAGAAAAATTTACATGTATATAAAGTAGATTCAAACTTTGCATGCTCTTTATGCGAGATCTAAGGTGTTTTATCTGTACGAAGCCACATGTTGCTGATCTTGCACTGACTGATGCAGGCTCTGCTAATGCATGTGGATAAACATACTTGTGGCAAAATGTTTAAAGCATAGAGGTTAAAAAAGATGTCATTAGAGTGATGTATTCTCCAGCAAACATTCCGTTTGAGAAAATGTGTCATAGTATATGTTCTCTATAAATTGTGCTAGTTTGTGGTTTAGAAGAACTGCAGGGAAATTGAATATTAGAACTGGGTTTGCTTCCTTGACTGTGAGAATTCCTGGCTTAATAGCAAAATTCAAAATGGTATGTGAAAAGTATGAGGAAAGCAACATATCAGATCAATGTAGACACACTGTATTTATGCATTTAATGCTTCCTTTTGGACTATCTTATCAATATGGCTGGGTTTTATCTGATTACCACACTGACGTCCAAGAGCATTGCACAGAGTAACATATATTCAATTCTTGTTAAAGCATTTTGAAAAATAGCAGGATATCAATTAATTCCATACAAATGGCTGAAGTAAATTCAAATGCAAATCCCTCCCAATACTGAGGATGACGGTTGCATCACTAACATGCAGGTGTAGCTGTACTTGAAGAGGTTACGGTATGAGAAACTACAGAACTGTAGTGAATTAAAGTGAATTCAAGCAGTGTTACCAGATTGGTCTGGAACCTAGATTTTTTTCAAATTTGTGAGGAGAGCAAATCTACATTCATTTTCCGGCAGTTCAGAAGTTGCCCCAAGAAGTCTGGCTCAGATTCCCAAGCGCTGTAACCTCCTTTGTATGCAAAGTGTGCAGAATGGGCGAAGCAGCACTGCAGGAGCTGTGTGGGAAACGATGTGTGGAAGCTGTGTGGAAGAGCAGCACCAGTGCCTATGTTCTTGTTGCCAGCTCCTGACAAGCCTGCCCCTGCTCAACACCGACACGCAGGCTGCCAGCTGCACTGCCCCATGAGTTCTGCGCTGTCTATGCACCAGGAGAATCAACTTACAGCTAAGACTGTACTTACACCACCTAACTTGTACTCGCAGAATCTGTGGCATATTATGCACAGGTGGGTGAGATGAAAGGCCAGCCGTAAACTAGCCATTCTCCCACCAAATCCTTTCAGTCAGTCAATCTAATGAGAAACACTAAGCAACATGTTTCCAGCTCTTCTCTGGGTTTGGCCAACTTCTAAAACAGGGCTAATTGTCTACATGTGTGTTGTTCAGTTGAAACTCTGTCAGAAAACAGTCTATCTGGCTGGGCTTAAAAGTTAGCTCTCATCCTGTCAACCATGTTACTCTAGTTGAAACTGGAGGTTAAATTCTGTTGATATTTTAACTGCATATTCTACTACGATGCAGGAAGGAAAACTAAGCCATTTCATTCAGTCTGAGACATTAAGTTAATGAAATGTTCTTAAATTAACAGCTCACTGGTCTATTTGCTAGCTGACTAATCAACATAATGATACCGTTTTGGGAATATAGTCTGCAAATAAGTGGACAGAGTTGACAATACTTCTGTAGGTAAAATTATGTCTGCTTATTTACATAATTTAAAAAATGCTTTTTAATGCATTTGAAAGAAAATTTGTGTTTTGACAACAGCAATTTTTAATCCTTTCCCACCATTGGAAAAAAAGCTTATTTTTAATATGCAATATATCATATTGTAAGTCAGTTCTCTTTTAGTAACAAGAAGCAAGTTTTTAAAATTAATGCGGGCTCACCTTATTCATCATTACAGATTAAAATCATGACTTGTTCTGCCTACATTAGCATCTGATTGTTAACGTATTTCCAAAGATAAGGTTTGACTTTAAAATAAATTCTGGGAGCTTTGTGCTTTTGATCAATTACTTTGTATTGTCCAAAGTAAATAAATGTAATAGAAATTTATTTAACTACAGTTCAAACTGGATGCTAGCCAAGCTGGTTTTGCTTGTTTAATAGCTTAAGTGTCATGTTTTGTGCTTTCTTCTTGCCCATCATTTTCACATACACTAAGGCTGTTTTTTGCCTGCTGGGGCTGAAGTTTTGGAGATGAATAAAACAGTCTTTTCCTTGCTATTTGCTTTAAAGAAGAAAACTACATGGAAGCTCTGATATTTTTGATAGGCATATGTGGAACAAACGTGATTGTATGACTGATTCAGCAGATTGTTTAGCTGTACATCATGGTGTGCCATTCAGGGGAACAATTTGAAGTATAAAACAAATTCAAGTATGTGTGAAAGTTCTGTGGAGCAGAAGCAGCTTTACATAAGAAAATGCCCTGCTAACAGAGCCTGTGGGTAATTATGCTGACTATTGCATTCATCTCTATAATGCTCACATTTTACTTTTAATCTAGTCCAATCTGCTATATCCATGAAAACATAAATATAAAAAAATATATTGGTCATTTGCCAGATGTCTTAAGGTGGTGAAGTGGCTAATACAGTCCAAGTAGATGGGCAACTAGGTCACTTAGGGCTGTAGCAATGTGATATACTGCATGTGTAGTAGCCTTCATTTATTCTCGCTTTCATTATAAACTGGAAATTCTTGGGATAAATTAAATACCCAAAGGTGTTTGGCATACATAGAGCATTTATTTTGTTTTTAGTTTCCTTACTTTTTATGTAACTTCATCAAACAGTCCCACAAGGTAAAACTACTTGTTGAAGATGCTGTGAGAATGTGCCTTGTACTTGTGTAACCAGTTCTGCTTGTTTATTTCTTTCAGACAGTGCATCAGTACTTCAAGCTGTTTGTACAAGCCTCAAAGTACCTCAAAACTCAGTGCACCTAAAGCACCCTTAGAGCATAGTGATACATGGCGTCCTGGGCCACCTGGAAACAGAAGCGTTACAAAGCAGCAGCAACCATCTGTTATGTCTCTGACATCAATGAACTGCAACAAGAAAAAGTAAGAGGAAACTAAACTGTGGGAGAGAGGGTAAAGCAGTGAGTTCCCAGACTTGTTATAGAGAGCTTAAATAGAGAGAAAGTGCAGCAGATGCATTCCATATCTGATATATTAACATAAATATAAAGGAGATACTAATGCTATGAAGTAGTGTTGATAAGTTAACTCTTAATGTGTTACATCACTCAAAGTTTTACATTAACTTCAGTGGAGGCTGGATACCTAGGTATTATTGCTGTAAAGATGGATGTGTAAAGCAATGTCTGCTTCTGTAGAGTGTTACCTTGGCAGCCTTTTTTAAGGAGGGATTTGTTTGCTGGTGTCATGTGATGTTAGTTGCTGGTTACACATAAGTTATCTGTTGTCTCTCCTTTCTCCTGAAACATTCCATAATAGTTCTGCTCAATACTGTAATAGCCAATAACACTAGCAAATCTGTGATCAACAACACTGGGGAAGACTTCTGTTTTTACAAAGGAGCCAGCTGAGGCACAGGCCAAATCTTGCCGGAAGTTATTTAGTGGTAATGCTAGGAAGAGGAATGATGAGTCTTAACTGTGTTTATTTCAATAAATTGCAAAAGTTGCTACTGTTCATCCCTTGTCCTTATAAAACTGCAAAGAAGAGTATACGAGATTACCTAGTCTATGGAGATCTGCAAGAACAATTTGAGACTCCAATTAGTGAGTTAAGGAAATGGATAAACAAGAGCTTCTTACAGTGGTTGAAGGAGACATCATACAGTTGAAAATGGTTACTCACATTTAAGGAGTACCTGTATAGTTCTTAATATTATCTAATATGAGATGGAATGCAGTGTATGTAAATTTGTCATTCATGTAATTCACATGCTATCAATTAAAAAAAGAAAAGTAATCTGAAAAAGAAATATTTAGAACAATTCAACAAACTGAAGTTTATTTGCTTAAGCTTTTATTGTAAAAGCCAAGCCCTCCTCAGAGGTACCAAAGGATGTCAGCTTTTGTGGCTGCTAAGGAAGTTGAGTGTGCTCAGCAGCACTTCTCTGGATTGGAATTTAGGCCACCAAAAATAATCTGATAGATTACAAGATCCAGCAAATGGAAAGGAAAGAGCAGATTTTAGAGAAAATATGTAGATTGATTGGAGAAATTCTGTTCAAGCTTTTAATCTGATGATATATTCAGTTTGGCTATTGTTCCATTCTGACCATATTGTGATGAAATGTTTAAACTTGCATAGCTATTTTACTCCCTGGGTAATGATTTAAAGAAGCATTCTGATGTGACAGAAAAAAATGTGCTGAAACAGACAGCACTTTAGACATTGTTTCAAGTGTTTGTGTTCACATCAGGTGAGTAAAATATCTGGAAAACTAAATTCTGACTGATATGACCGAATCCACACATACCGTATCTGTACAGAACTGACAGAAATTTTGGAGGTAGCTTGTCTTATCTGAGACACTCAGCATGTCTACAAATGTCCTAATTGTTTGTTCCTTCCATTAGGCTAGTGCGTGGGCCCCAGGGGTGTCAGATAGTTAAGTGATAAATATTTGAGCACTTAGACGTTGCTTTAAGAACAAAAAGATGGGTCAGTTTCAGTGGAAAACGTGCCTTTTTGAGGTAAAAGCCTGGGGTTTTTTCCTGTGGAAAAGATTCATTTTGAAGAGGTAACAGCTTAACTAAACTAAAATCATATCCCAAAGGAATGCAGGAAATATTCTCAACTAAGTGTCCATTTACAAAATGTTGTGAACTTTTCCCTTTGAAAATGATTTCTGAAGTTCAAAGGAAGTCCCCCATTTTTGGAGTGAGTGTATATTGCTGTCATTAGCGTTACTGTTAATGGGAAAGAGTAGGAAGAACCTTGAATAGGAATTTGTTTGCATTATTCAGCATAAAGCCATCTGCTTTTTGCTGTAATATGAGAGACGTACAACTAGAGCAAATAGAGACACCACCACCACTGCCCTTACAAAGGTCTATGACTTCCAAAGGGTATTGATTTCTTTTTAATACTTCAAAGAAACCAACCAGCCTTCTCCGTCCAACTTGAGGCTCAAGACTTCCGAGCTTTTCTTTTCAGGCCAAGTTATGAACTGCTGAAACACAGGGGTTTATCATAGAACCCCCAGAGCAAGCTGAGCTCTGGCCATAGTACAATTTAAATTATTTATGCACAGTGCTGTGTTCAGACCATGTGCACATTTGTCCTTGTCAGTCAACAAGTGTTCTATGAATCAAACAGGAACCCTGGCGCGTTCATTACGAAAGTAAGGACATTGAATTTGGGATGGTATTTTTAGGGCTTTTGACAGACAGGGACTATTAAGCTGTCAGTCCCTCTTTTCTGTGGACTCCCCTATCTTCCTCCCCTGCTTCTGCAATGCATTGTTATTTTATTATTAAGAGCACATTAATAGTTAAATGACAGGAACCCTAAACCCCTGACTAGTTCACTGACATGACAGGTTATTTTTTCCCTCTATTCCCCGTCCAAGAACCCCTGCTGATCTTCCCAGCATGCAGTGCTGTGTGACCCTTAACATCTGGCAGTGATTAATTGTCTTAATGTCATAGCGATCGCCTTCCTCCCTCTGATCCTCACTTACTTTGTTCTCTCTTTTAAAGCCAGTGTGCTGGAACCTTTTCTTCCCGATTTTAAATCTGCCCAGTATCCAGGATACTGTGTGTGTCTACTGCAATACAACTTGAAAGAAACCGAAACAGTCAGTTATCTGGCCCTGAAAGTCTGGTCATGGATTCAGAGGGTTTTCTGTTGACTGAAGGGGTGTGCTTGAAAAACAGCACTAACTAGAATGACACAGATCTTGTTGAACTTGATCCGGATCTCAGGTCCCTTCTAAGCAAACAATGCAATTACGGGAAACACCATTTTCAGCAGACACATGCAGTATTGTGTAGAAGGCTGTTGGTTGAAGCTTACACAACGTTACATAGATTAAGGACCTGACACCTCCTGACAGCAGTTGCCCCTTTGTGCTCAGCTCACCCTGCCGTACCATGCTGCTGCAAAGGTCCAAGCCCTACTGGGCCCTCAGCAATTCTTGCTCAACTCTCACTGTGTTAGGCAGGGATTCTGCACATGTACTGAGGGCTGGAGTATAGGCTTCAGCACTGTGATTGCCTGGGGAGAGAGCAAGAACAGAGGCAGTGTTTGCAAGTGAATTTTATTGGCCAAGTGATAGTTGGGGTGTATTCAGACTGCTTTAGATGCTTGTATAGCAAGAATATCTGTAGAAGAGGAGAAGGCTGTACCACTAAAATAAATGCCAGATGTCCTCATTCTGCTCTCAAACTTCAGTAGACTTCCCATGTGATTTTCAAGAATCACTTTAATCCCTGCCTCATTTTCTCATATTTGAAATAAAGACAGTAACTTCTTTGAGGTATGGGAGACTTAATTAGAGTTTTCAGAGAGCTTTATTTTGGCTGTATGAATATGAAGTATTGCTGGGCAATTATTTATATCTGTGTACTAAAGACCAGCTGCCAGGCATGGGAGGAGCTGTGGAAGAGGGAGGAAGGAGGCCATGTTGTGCAGGTTTTTTTAGATGGCTTAGATGCAGGATGCATGTGATCTATTCACAGTTTGGCAACTTGCATGGGTAAATTACCAACTGCTCTAAACTTCCATTTCCTTGCATGCAAACAGAGGAGAGCTAATAGTCTTGTTTGCAGAAAACCTAAACTTCTTAACATTTGAAGATGAAAGGTAAAAGTAAACAATTGTTTTAAATCCTGGTTGAATAGAACACATGCGCTGAACTTAAACTACTGTTACATTTACATTTTAAGGCAAAATATTTGAAAGGCAGTTTCTCCTTCACTTACCTATTGAGTTTGAGTTCGGAGTCTCTCTGCCTCCCATGACATGCACTCCTCACAAATAGATTTCTCCAGAGCATTATTATGTTCCAGCTCTCCATGTATTTCAAATAACTATAAGGCCATTTATTTTCGATTTCAAACCAAAATAGTCAAATGGAGTGCATGGCCTTTTCTGGTTGCTAAGCAACACTTTGTAATGTGCATCCTGCATTTTGCTGTGCCATTTGGCAATTCGCACAGGATCTTGTTTGTTCATTTCCAGTCTAGTAACATTGGTTGCTATATTTCAAGTGCCAGTATAGATCAAAGTATTTCCTAGAAGGATAAACATGTTAACTGGCAGAGAGTGAATGATTAACATCAAGCACAAGCCTTTTAGTATAAAGGACTTGGCATATCATCCATTGGCAAAGCTATTCCAGTGAATGCCATCTATACCCAACAGATGTGCCACTAAGGAGTTATCTTCTTCTTTCCAAAGTACTGCTTGCTGTGCTGGTGTGACTGAGTAAGGATGATAGCTGCTGCTGGGCTTTGTAAGCAGCTGAGCCAAATGCTCTTGTCAGCCATGGCAGTGTATCTGGAGATCTCTGCTGACTTCACTTGAGCTGCTTCAGTTTTGCATCCATAAAACCAACAGCAGAATTATATTAAACTGCCATTTTTTCTTCCTCTGCCCTTTACAAACACTTACAAACAAACCAACCAGACTCTAATGTTTGACTATTTAATATTACTTGTCTCTGATAAACTCCAAGTGTTATGCCTAATGAAAGTTGTCTTTAAGTAGGGAACACTCATTCCTTGTAATAAGGCAGGACGTTGCGGGTTTTTTGCTATGCTTTCTGCACTTCCAAACTTCTGATTAAAAACTGCAGGTGATCTGAATCCCTTTATTAGCATACAATTTGGAGAGGAGAGTTGAAAGAAGGTTGCTCAGGCAATGCTTGTGAAAATAGGTAAGAAGTTTTAAAGTTTTTAAAAGCTGCATGTAGCATGTATTTTCCCCTCCCTCCCTGTGTCTGTTTTGTCATCGCTAGTTACTTGTGCATTTGTATAGCACCTTTAATTTGCAACATGTGTCAGAATCTCAGTGGTGCTGTATACACTGGACCAAATGTGAGATACTGACAAACATTTTCATTAAAAGTACACCAAGTGAGGAATGGTGTGGTGCAGTGTTAAGTTTGAGACAGATGGCAACATTTTTGACTCAGTTACTGTATTCCAAATCCTATGGAAAATCTGAGGGGAATTTAAAAAAACCCTGTATTCCTGCTGTAGGATACAAGAGGATTTTTCCAATAAATAAACATTTCCAATTACAACCGCTAAAATTAGCAGATTATCAAGTAATTTTTATAAAATCTTATTGGCTTAGTCTGTTGTGTGTCTCTGTGAGTGTATTTTATAGTTGCTCTAGATGAAAGTTTACCTGCCAGCAATACTGGTGGAGTTTCAAGTGCTAGAAGTGATCTGTTAATTGAAGAAGCAAGCACCTTACTCTCTTGTTTGTGCAGTCGTATTAGTATCCGAATCTGACAGTATGGCCAAGGCCAGTTAGGGGATAAATCTTTTGATACCTTTTTTCCTTGATCATATACCCTATCTCAGACAGGGTTGTAAAGAAGAAGATGGAGAGAGAGGTAAAGCAGATTTGTCTCATGTGATTGGAGAGCAAAGGCAAGAGGCAGATTCTTTGCACTGCCAGAAGTGTGTACAGCTGGGGAGAATCAGCCCTCTCATTTCATAGCAAATAATCGGTTTCATATTTTCTGTGGCAACCATTAATATACTACAGCCTTAGCTCTGGGCCTATAGGTAAAGCTATTTGCCGTGACTGCTTTTCTCTTTGTCGCCTGAGAGCTGAGGATTCCCCAGCAAGTCCATGATGAGCAGAGTGATGTTCTGCGAGTGACAGAGCAGCCAGAGCAGGCTCAGGCTCATTATCTTGTAGCTGTATTGGTAGATACTTCTAACTGATCTAGAAATACAGGAAAGCAGCTCTCTCTCACACACACACAGCAGGAGCTCACATAAGTCAAAAAAAGGTATCTTAAAATTTACATGTACTATCTCTAAATCATATTCCCTGTTGTTCATTTACTTTTTCTTAATATTGGAATCGTTATACTGATTTCTACTGAACTGACTAGATCTTTTAGCCAAGCCGTGATGCTGAAGTAGTGTGAAATGAGAACAGTGCCTCAATAGTATTCTAAATGCCATGATTCTTAAATAAATTTTAATTTCTAAACTGCTTAAATGTTGTTTTGGGAGCTCATAATTTTCTTCTCAGAGTGGAGTATGTTTTTGTAGACTATGGCTCTAATTGTGATTAAAATGAAAATTAAATGGCATGGTAAAAATATTCTTAAAAGATACAAAGTGTAATGGTGCAAAGAAAATGAATTTGTGTACTCTTGGTCCAGGCTTATGCAGCTATCTAACACTGATTATAAGCTTAAAAGCCCATAATGTAATATCAGCTTTTCAATCCAGCATTTATTTTTTAAAGCATCCAGCACTCCAGTATAAACCCTGCAGGGGCTGAAAAAACCAGGGGTAAGGAGTTATGATGCTTTAGGCCTCAAGTTAAGTGCTCTGCATTGCCTTTCTGTGTATACCTGCATCTTCTCTGAGTAAGCAGCAAATTTGTTCTCTTAATTTCTGCTACTGTGACCTGCACCGACACTACATGCCTAAACCAGCCTTATGTAGATGACATGATGACATCTTTTTAGTGTCAAATGATGGTTTCCCAAGGCAGACACCACCAGTGGGGAAGCAGCAAGCTGCACATGGGAGCAGCTGCAGTGATCTCTGCACTGCTCATGTCAGGGACTGTGGCTGGAGCGGGTAGCAGGGTCCTTTCAGAACAGGTTCCCTGCTGTGCATATACACAGTGCACACAGCAGCTGCAAACAGAATTGAAGCAGCCCAGGACTTTCTCTGTACCATGTTTGTCTCTGCAAAAGGCTCATAGAGGCTGCTGCTGCCCATGGTAACTCCTGAGCAAAGCCAATCAGGGAGTTTTTCCTGCAGAGAGACTAAGGCTAAAACCCCACATGGATCTGCCTCACCCAGGCACTTGGCAGCGTGTTTGCCCCATCACCTCAGAGGTGCCATGCAGGTCTTGCCTGGAGTGTGAGTGGCTCTGGCAGGCAGGAGGTGACGTGCTCAGAGCAGCAGCAGCCATGGTCTGCAGCCCCGAGTGTCACTGCGGAGGCACTAGTGCATGGTTGGTCTTGGAGGGCAGGACTCAGGACAGCATCAGCTGCAAGGCTGCAGGCAATAATACTAAGCTCTGGTTGTCATTTTAACTGAGTATTATGTAAATCAAATGGAGTAGCTGTTAAATTAAAGCTTGAGAAGGTAATGCCTTCAGGTAATGCCTGCTGCAGCCAAGGCACTGGATTCTAAAGAAGTACGGAATTTGTTATTTCCTTATTTCTTTCCATAGGAGATGGAAGTAAAGGATCAGAAAAAACCTGATCATTGGCTTCTCCAGAACTGACAGCTACTCGGAATTTAACAGTGTTGGGGCAAGCCAGTGCAGCCGCAGATCTTTTCTGAGGGAAAACTAGACCCATTTTTACATCCCATGGGAAAAAAGTGACTTTTTCAACAGTGCTTGCAGTAATGAGGAATTTCTCAGAATGGAAAGTTTAAAATATCTTCTGCGTTCAGAAATCTCCATATGAAGTATCTTGTACATTCAATCAAATAGCAATTCTGATATTTCAGAGTAAAATCTCACTTGGAATAAAGCATGTAAATTTAAAAATATTTCATCTTGTTGATTTGATGTCTTTATTAGCTTTGAATGTTACTCAAGAAAATCTCACTCCAAAAATTAAACCACTTCACTAAGGTTAATCTATCCACTATATACTATTAACAATTGCTTTAATAAAGTGTGTGAAGCATAGCAACAGGGTGAAAGTTCTAGATTAGGACTACATATCAGTGATATCTTCAATTAAAATATTTTAAATTAAAGTGCAGGTTTAGGTTTGCAAAAATTTTGAAAAAATCAAAATATCTTCTCACTTTAAAAGTAAATCATGCCATTTCCTAAAAAAAAAGAGATTCTACCAAAATGTTCCAACTGTTGTCCAAATGTTGAGAAAACACTTCAGGCACAGACCACTGATGGTGCTTTAATGCAAGGTGAAACAGCTATTCTGAGCAGTTAGATTAACAGTATTGCTGGGCACACTGTGGTCACCCTAACTCATGAGAGTTTTCAAGATTTAATATTTTTCCTGAAGCTAGGATGAAAAGCCAATCTAAATAGGATTCAAATGTAAAATCTCCTAGAAATTTGGACTGAGTCTATGGATACATTCCAATTTTATTTGAAGACTTTCAATGTCATAAACTCAGTTTAATCTTCTACTTTGAAAACCTGAATAAAAAAGGGAACCTTCTCATTTGAGGATATGTTCTTTTAATTTCAATACACCCTTCCCTTTTCCCTTCTTATTTGAACAGATTTTGGGGTTTTTTTAGCTTCTGAATTTTTAATGAATTGGCATTTTCAGAGGAAAATGCATTGTGAAAATATTCCTGGCCATCTCTGTTTAAACTCTGTGTATTTAAAACATAATTATCAGTAGTTTGGGTACACTTGGAATTAGATCTAAAACTCATATAGAAATCAAAATACAGTTTATATAAACACCCTTTCATCTGTCCCATTTTATAATAGATAGTTTACAAAATGTTTTTCATAAAAGTAACAGACAGCAAAGATAAAATCACACTGAAGGAAAAATAATTGAGACAAAGAAGAAGATGGTTATCTTTCCTACAGATTTTTACTGTTGGCTGCTTTCTGTTGCCTTGTTATGTTTTTGCACTAATGCCTGAAAAATAGTATATTACCAGTTAATTCACAGATCAGACAGTCACTGATGGAAATAATTATTTTTCTAGGAGGCTTGAGGCTTACTGAAGACTGAATTTAGTCTTTGTTGCATTGCAAATTGTGAGGCAATTTCCTGAAGTCAAATTCTGATCTCATTTACAGAGAAATAAAAAGGGTGTAACTGCATTTGCTTCAGAAAGCCATTCCAGAGATACATTGCTTAATTAAGAACAGAATCTAATCCTCTATCATCTTCATTCATTTAGGTCTTGGAATACACTGACAGGTGAGCAGTCAGTGGAATGGTTGTTATGTCCAAGGTAACTCTGTGGTAGATTTGCATTGAAATTTTTTGTTCCTTTTTGTTTGATAAATCCCTCTCCTACTTCAGCAGGTGAGGGCTGTTCTTGGGTGCTGGCAGCATTACAGCAGGTCAGCTTCAAGCACAGGTTACTAGCAGGAAATACCACTGGCTACCACAGGGGTTTCATACCTGGAGCTCTTGGAAGCTGGGCCAAGAGAGCACCCACAGATTAAATCAACATTGTGGACTTGACAAATGGCCTTATAGTACAGCATATCCCTAACTTCTTTTAGATACCTGGGACACCTCAGATCCATATGATACACTGTCTAGGAAGCTGTGCTGCACCAACGAGTTGGGTAGTATTTCAGCCTGTACTGAGCACATTAACTTCCACGGAGGCTAGCTTGGTAAGGATATGTGATCTTAGTAGCCTTAGTGAGAAAAGCTGTGATATGGGTCCCCTTGATATTCTTAGGAATCATAATGATTCATGTACAAACACACAGTTTATATTCGCTCCGTAACCTTACCAGCAAGAGAAGGAAAACTTCTGTTGCTTGGCAAGAGTCCCCAATGTACTCAGAGCTGTTGGCTGCATGTGTGTGTTTATGAATTCTAACAACTCCATCATGAATGTTGTCACCAGATACCTGGGCTGTAGCCACAATAACTACATTTCCAAATGTTTAAGCATGGTTTGCTCTTAGGAACGTGCTCTCAGGAACGTGCTCTCAACAGTATCATATTGTTACTAAAACCAGTCAGATATCATGTGATTATTTTTTTATTTATTCACTCCCTAACCTTTGTAGTCAAGGATGAGATACACGTGGCATTACTTCCAGACTTCTTGTGTTTTCTGTGTTTCAGTCCTATAGAGTTGGTTTTCTCTTTTTTTTAGAAGACTTTTTATCCTGAGATACAGAGCAGAGAGATACAGTAGAGAGACCACCACCACCACATGTGCATGTGGCATTTTGGAAATGTTGTTTGGCCTCCTGGAGAGAACCAGTATAATTTTCATCTGGAAAGTATTCAAAGGATATTTGCTGGGAGGGAAAGTTGTAGCTGTGTAATACAATATGCAGACAAAGGTTGTAGAGACACTATGCAAGCAAAATGGAGTTACGGTATATGAAGAGAAAACAGGATGAGAAAAATTAGTGATTAATAGTTTTGTTGCAAAGGGAACAAAATGTCTCTTCCTACTGTTTTGGATCAATAACAGTGTCCTAAAAGACAGAACTCTGAGGGAAAAATAACCATCTCTGTGAAGAAAGGAAGAAAGTTGCTATATTTTTATGTACCGTTGGAAAGATCATGAAGTGCCTGTCAGTTTGTCTGTTAAGTCAATGAAAACTCTTCTTTTGATTTCCACAGATGTTGGCTCAACCCAAATCTGCAAAAAGGGTTCTGAGAAGGTGGAAGGGATGAACAGTATATTCTCCAGGATGAGAGAAAGCAGCAGAGTAGTAAGAGCAGAACATGCCAAAGTAGCAAACTGCTTTCTGTAGATCTCATGGAAGTTTCCAGTACAGTGTTGCTAATTAGGATTTTAGGAATGAGACAAATTTTTGGCCTAAGATATTCTGTTAGAAGTGTATATACATAAACAAAACCAATTTAAATTTTAAGTTGGTGTAAGAAAAAAAAAAAAGAAAAAACCACAAAACAGTAGTTTTGAAGAAGTACTGTAAAGGAGAAAAGAGCAAAAGAGCAGATGTCTAGAGTATTTTATTGCTTGGCTATAACTCTATTTTGCAAAACTCACTGAGAAATATTTGACCAGTCATGCATTCTTTAAGTACGGTGAAAGCTCTGTTATTCACCTTGGAGTAAGAAACAAAATTTTTGTGTATCTCCCTAGATTTTTGTAACCTTAACAGCTCAGCTTCATTGCGTTTGTCTCAGGGAGATAAAAATGTAGAGAGGAAGAGTCACCAAGCGACCAGCGTAAAGTCACACAGGGAAGCAACCCATTGCAGAGTTAATCAATCTGCTTGGTGATCAGCTGTGTCTCCAGCCACTGGACCTGGAAACTTGCCTGTTCTGCAAACAGCCTTAAGCACTGTATGGTGTTAGTTTTGCCTGCCCACTTGCAGGTAACTCATCTCATTTGCATATTATGGGGTGTTTCTTTACTTTCCATAAGGAATCACTTCTAAGCTTGCTAAACACAGGAAAGGGACCTCAATTCCATTCACATAAGATCACCTTTTGGCAGCCATACAGCTTTCAAGAGAAAAGTGGGAGGACGAAAAGGAGGAGCCCATTAGGAGTAAAATGTCAGGCTGTTTTAAGTGCAGGAGTTGTTCAAACAGCAGGGCCTTGTTAGGAGTGTGTAATTTTTGGACATGTCCCTAGCCTAGACTATATGCAGCACAGTAGCGTTTCTAGAACTGAGTAGTAGGAGGGGGTTTTATCATTAAACCATGCAACATAAGATGAAATTTGTTTTTTAATACCCCAAAGTCTTTGAGTGCATAAAATGTGTTATTTCAGTATGGTTAGTTTTCTTATTATAAGATTTGGGAAAAAAACCCCACAGTTTTTATTCTTCAGTTTTGGAGGGAAAAAGTCGCTTCCAGGGTAAGATTTGGCATGCCAAGTCTCTGGCCAGAGCAAATTTTTAAAGCCGTATCATAAACCTCTGAAAATAAAGGTTTATAATGGAAATGCAGACATACAGTTAATTATATCATCATGAATGGCGCCACTGTAATTAACTAACATATATGATGCCAAGTTTTAAAGTATTTTACTTTTATGGCACTGGATGTCAAAAGCTGTTTATGTGAGTTTCTTTCACTTTTTCTTTTATTGTCATACTGACCTGGCTCACCAGGTTAGGAAAATGGCTTGCAGATTTTTCCTCAGCTCTGAAGAACCTTTGCAGCCTCGATGGTTAGCAGATTCCAAGAACCTGGGGTGTCAAAGAGAGTGGATTCCCCCCAAAGGCAGGCAGGAGGGTATCAGCAGAAGCAGACTCCTCTGAATAACCTGAGACTTGTAGTTCCCATTGAAGGACTTATTCCAAGATCACTGACAATCTCAGCTGGACAGGAATCTGCTAATATTTGGGTATTAGATGTTCCTTCAAGGTGACAGTTTTAAAGAAAAATAAAATACAGAAAAGAAAAAGAACATAATGTTTTATAAATACAATATTTCTTACAGGTTCAAAAACAGAGAAAGAGGCTAACAACAGAGCCAAGAAGATTATGGGATCAGAAAAGCTCTTTCTTCAGGTTTTTGTTCCCAAGTAACTGTAGCCCTTTTGCAGCTCATTGCTTTTTAGGATCTTCATAGTACATATGGGGATCACTGTTTCACCCATCACTGAAATCCAATTTCCTCTGGAGATGAATTCAAAAGCCATTATGAAAATGTGACCAGGGCTATTGTTTAGGTTGCAAAGTAAAGATGAATGGATTGTTTGATTAAAGAACCAGGAAAATCTGTGAATCAACCACACCTGCTCAAATATTACTTGAATTGATAGCTTAACAACCCAAATCATAGAAAATAGTCATTATAATTTGAATATCCAGGCAAAGTCTGTGCCTGAATTTAAGATGATATATTGAGTTTTCAAAATTTTTTTCAAAATTAATTTAAAATTTTCTTTTATTAAAAATATCCATATACATATAGCAGTATCCTTAAGTTACTCATTTCCATTATTTAACATATCCATAATTATATGTATATATAGAAATTACTATTTATATTCATATGGTTGATATCAGTTTTCTCAATTATAACTGATAAGGATCTGAAGGTGAAACTTCAGTTCAAATACACTGCTCTCTGTAGGTTGTTGCTCTTTAGGGATGGTATAAATTGTGCTGCCCTGGAGAGGTTTTTCTCTATAGACGAAATGTAAGGTGACTGAACAATCCAACTTCTGTGTTTTTTTGTATGAGACTGTGAATTGGTGCTGCTCGAGAAGTATTGGGCAAGGGGACATTAACAGTTTATACAATCTGATAGTCCTGAATTATTATGTCTGATTGGCTGCTTTCTGCTGATCTGCATTTCTTCAGATCTGCCATCTAATTCTACCCCTTCCAATGCAACTTCCCATGGTAATTTTTAAAGTATTTTGTAATGCAGTAAACAACAGCACAGTAGGTATTTACATGGGTTGTGCTGTACTTTTGGGGCAATCTCTTCCTTCTCTTGGCCATGCACTTGTCGTCTTTCCACGGTAGCTCTTCTTTTTATGTTACCATACATTCCCTTTTTTCATGTTGGCTTACCAAAGGATCCTCAGGTGGACCCTTACATCTCTGATGAATATGAGAATTCCTGCTGATTGCAGCAGAACTGCCCAAGTGAGTAAGAAAAGAGGGACTGGCCACTGCTCAAACAGGGCATGTTGAATCAGTGGCCACCAGCCAGTGTGATGGAATTAATGAGGGGAAACAGTAGCCAGCACTGACAAGTTGAGATAAACTCACAGAGTTGCTGTGCCACAACCAATTGCTACATTTCATCGTTGTTCCCTGGAGATGGCGACCCTATGACAACCTCCATGAAAGCTGAACTGAAATCCTCGGAATACAAAAAGGAAGTATGAATGAAGGTCATGCTGATCTCCTAAAAAAATAAAAAAATTCTAACGCTGAAAAAGCCTTGCCTTTCTTTTCTGTGCCTGACTTTGCTACAAAGTCTGCACTTTGCTGCCTCACAGGAAGAGTTAAAATAAATTGCTTTCAAATGAAAAGAGAAATAAAAGTTAGGGAAATATTTTTTGTCTGTGCTTAATTTCGTTGTTCTGTTGGAAGTAACACTTTTACGTTTTGACACAAAGCGTATTTTGATCTAAACTTCTTGTATAAACCAAATTGGGCTATCGAGATTCCTGGGACTGCTTTAAAAAAATAAAACCTAAGGCATCTTTTTCCAGCCCAAATAAGGGCATTTACTAGTAAAGGAACCAGAGAATTAGTCCAAAGAGTGTTAAATTCATGTGGATGCCGGTGATATTTTACTCCATAGAGTACTTCACTCACACATATGAGGAAAAGAACAGCCTGGAGGAATGATTCATGTGGAATTATTTAATTCTGCTCATCAGAGTGCTACTTTTAGCTGGGAAAAAAGTCTTCTCATAGGCTGGTAGGCAACAGAATATGCAGTACAAAGCCAAATGACATCACCGGCTTCGCTGTGTAACAAAAGGCGAATGGCATCCCCCCTTACTGAGCAAAAATTAGCAGCAGGTCTTTGCACAGTGCACAGACTTTGAGAGGAGGGAATTGTGTCGTTATTTGCTATTTCCGCAAGCTGACACTTATCTTGTAAGCACATCAACTGCTTGCTTTAGCTCCACAAGTCATTCCCTATACATTATATCAGCTAGTCATGCTGTTCTGCATTGTGTGCAAAAGAGGTTAAATTCCACATGTAGAGAAATCAAAGATGAACAAGAACTATCGAAATAATTGTTTTAGAATGGGAACTATTCTTTTCTGTAAGAAGTGACTCTCTGGGTGAACTGTTTTAGACTTCTACTATGTTTGAAACCAGATCAGCACATCAAACTTTTAAACTCCTTGAAGATAACATAAATTAGATCAACTCAAATTCTGCAAAATGACTAAATTAAAA
This sequence comes from Strigops habroptila, assembly GCF_004027225.2. Lineage (NCBI taxonomy): Eukaryota > Metazoa > Chordata > Aves > Psittaciformes > Psittacidae > Strigops > Strigops habroptila. The sequence continues at coordinate 15,625,357 of NC_044302.2, forward strand.
TTGTAACTTTTCTTTATATGCTTAAAAGCACAGAGTTATCAGGAGAAAAAACAGAATTGACTATAGTTGCGAACAGTGGGAAATATCAGGTGGGATTTTTTTTAATATATTTCTGTATGTAAGGAATAACATTTTTTAAATCATTGTGTCTTCACAGGCATTGCCCACTTTTATTAGCAAATGTTTCGCTGCTCTATTGCTGCTGGGGAATCATATCCTTGCTAGGGAATTTTATGTGATCGAGTAGATTTTTTCCAGCTCTAATATCATTGAAGCTTTGGATTTGTTTCTGTCTTTTTACAGTAATATTTGCTTACTGTTTGTATACTGTCATGTATAGTGCTTCACTGTACATCTGAAAATATAACAAATACAACAATAGCTCCTCAAGCACCAGGGAAAAGTAAGAGGAGAAAAAGCAAGCAGAACTGTAAGACAATACAACATTCTTTCTCAAAAAATAATGAATATTTTATTCAGCTTGGTTAGAAACATAGCATTGTAAGGTTCTATTAGACAGCTTTGAGTCTTCTGGCTCTGTAATAAGATCCTGAAAAATGAATTTCCTTAATCCATGGTTGAATAAAAACTTATCAGTCAAGATTTTCACAGTGTGTACATTTCTGCAAGAGGAAGAGTTCAAATACTCAAGTGATACAGAGTTCATGTTGTTTTTCTTGTTCTCACTATCTATCTCATTCCTGTGTAACTGCATTAACATCACTGCTCTTCATCTTTTCTTTATTTTTAGATATTCCAGTACAATATTATAAAATTGTTGTGGAGAAAAATGTAAAAAGTTATGGCTTCCATTCACTGAACACTTAAGCAAGTGCTTAATTTAAAGCATGTGGATAATCCAAACTTGCTTCAGTCATTGCCCTCTGGACCAGAGCCAACACATTTGGAATGCATCCTACATATTTATTCTACTATATATATGATTTTATCACATGTGTGCAAACTTGTTTGTGATTAAATTTGTTGATTACAGTGACTGAATTGAAATTGAGCCTGAGAAAAATTCTCAGTGAGCAACACTTCTGCAATAAAGGTGACATCTGAAGACAGAGAAATCTTTAATTTTTCAAAAAATCGCTAGCATTTGAGGCAAAACGTATATGGAAATTTAGTTTTATTCTTCCTTGAAAAGTAGTAAAAAAATTAAAAGGCAGTTTAATGTTTAAATTTGAGGAAAAATGATGAGATCTGTTGCCTTTGATATTCTCCAGATATTTCTTCTGATGCTTAAGTGTACCGTAAATGTCTAGATAAACTGCAGTCAGTATTCTCACCAGATTTTTCAATAACTTTCTGTTTGATTCTTCAAATATTACACAGAATAAATTCTGTGAAAAGAAGCTTCCATTTTAGCAGTTCATCTGAAAAATATTTCTAATTATGAGACTTGATATTGATTTTTTTTGGTATTAAAGTGGTGATGTTCCAGAGTCTGTCCTTTGCACCTGTCCTCCCCAGTGGATGTTTTCTGGTAGCTAAATGTCACCTCAATCTTATATGTATATTCAGTCTGTGTGTGTGTGTTTAAGTGTGCGTGTGTATATATATATATATGACAGGGAGGGAGAAGAGAATTCTTATTCCACTGGTAACAACTGGCTGGTAGTAAAGAATAAATAAATTGCTCTAAAAAGAAAGAAGTTGATGTTACTAAATGGTCTGGCTGGATTCCTACATTATGTACTTCCTTCTTAAAGAAGATGTAATCTTCATCATTTGCTGATCTGCCATGTCATTGTCTGTGTACTTTGTTACATAGAATAAATACAAGTATATATTATTATTTTGCAGAAAAGTTGCACGGGCCTCACTGATAAAGTCCACCTTTTGCCATCAGCAGGAAGGACTGATATATTTGTATTACTATTCATATTATTCATTTCAGAAACATTGTTGAGGGTGAAGGACTTCCAGGATGGGTAGGGTGACCCTACAAAATGTTTGATGTGCCACTCTAGGAAGCAGAAATTTCCTTTGGTTTCTTTGGATGGAAGTGTGGACTCTTTGTTCCTTAGATCTCTGATTCCTGGACTACTCTCTTCAAAAGAAATTTCAGCTTTTTGTGTTATTTTTAAAACAGGAAGAAAGGGGTTTTCTTTGTTTTTAAGTTTATCACTGAAGGCAAAACTTGAAAGGACTTTTTAACATAAGTGTAAAAATGTGAGCATCTGTTTTCCTATCACTGGTGGATAGTTAAATGTCTCAACAGAAGCTCCATTGCAGCTTGACTTGCTTCCATCTACACCTAAAATACCAGCATGTGCTGGAGCCATCAGTGACACTGGGGGAGTTGGTATTGCTCAGGCACGCTAATGTGTGGAAAACTTCTTTGTGGAAACTTCCTCATGGAAATGATGCACAAACTAACTATTTATAAAATACTTTTAAAGCAGATACTTAGATAAAAATCTTTGATGTTTGTGTAAGGTCACATGGTATCTTCTAGTTTACAAGGGCCAGATTCAAGTCAACCAAAACATGAGAACCAAAGAAATTTTTTCCTGTGGTGCTCAGTTTTAGTTCCATATGCATGGGATCTGGCCCAAATTTGGAAATGAAGCTGAATTTTATGTTCTTTCTATGGTTTCTTTGGGAATTTAATTCCTGAAAGTGAGACCATGAATCCTACTTCAACAGGTTCAAAAAAAAAAAAAGGGGTCAATGTGTTGAACACTGGTGAAAATAAGGACAAAATGCATTATCTGTGACACTACTGGAGTCCACAAGACTTTTTTGAGACTCCAGTCACATCCATCCCTTCACCAAACTCCTAAAAAGACATATCAATATTCTAGAATGACAACAAGTGACAAAAATGCCAGGCCTGCTGTCAAGACCTTGGCATCTGTTAGGGATAGATGATGTATGTGTGAGAGTTTCAAAAGGAGCCAATAAATAACAAATGGAAGCATTAGCATGGTCAGAATTATGCTTCCCTACAGTAATGTCACTACTTGGGATGACTTCAAGATGACCAGCTTGCTATCCTTCTCCTCCTTCAGGTCTCTAATGGGCAGAGTAAGAATTACCCTAAATTGTTAGTTCTTGCTTTCATCTTCAGAGCCATCTGGTTTCTTGAATCCATATGTTTGTTTTTTGTTTTACTCAAGACTGTCAGTAGAGAGTATGAAATTACTAATCAAGGCTCCTGAACAACTTACTGGTATTCTTTTTCTTTTTACTCATCCAGCGTTCCTTTTCCTTTTTCTTCTTCATCTAAGCATTGATGCAAAAATTTTAAGGGCCACAGATGATCTCTTCTTTAGTTACCCACCAATCACTGAATAAGAGAGGTAGCTCAGATCCTGCTCAGTAAGCCAAAATCTGAAATCTCAGCCCTAACTACATCTTTTCTTTTGGTGATTATGAATACTTTACCTTGTCAGCTCAGATGTGAGTGCTTCGTTCTGAAGTCTGCAAGTCAACCTCCTGTATTTAAGTGTTTTGAAAGAGGGACTGCTAGTTTTCACAATGTAGTGACAGATAATCATTACATATCCATTTCAACTGAACAATAATATCCTATCTTGCATATCTGAGCAGCCAGTGTGGAAGTACAGAGTGGAAAGATATAGGACATCAATTCTCCTGTTAACCTAGGAGTTACCTTTTGTTCTTGTTGTTAGACCCAAAGGTAATGATGACTTCCAATGAGTATGAAGCAGTGTAATTTTAAATGAATGGCTGGGAAATAGAGGGATGGGGGCAGTGGAACTGTCAAGTGGGACATGATAAACATCGAAGGAAGATTTGGGTTTGAGAAAATTCACCTAACCAAGCTCATTTTTTCTCTCTCTCTCACATTCCACTTATGTATTACCACAGCCTTTGTTTCATTAGGCTAACTTGCTGTCTGGGGCTAAACACCAAATTACCACCAGTGTAAACTTCATACATATCCACTTGCCAACTGCAGTGCTTCTGACATCAGAACTGCCATAAAGTATACCCACTTGAAAGGATAGTGCATGGCTAATTTATTGACATGCATTCCTGGTCTAACTGCTGAAAAGTGATGATTTTCTAGGCATACATTTCTGTGGGTGAGTTTCAAATGGCTTTTGAGCTGATTTAAAACATGCCTTTGGCTAAGAAATCACTGGTTGCTCTGATGTAAACGAGGTGATTGCACTGGTCATCAGCTACTGCTGTGTAACATCAGGGAATTTTCCTTCTAAGTGTGTCAGCAGTGGAGCAGGCAGAGGAGCCTACTAAATTCGTGCTGACAAAGAGGAGAGCTTACAGAAACCTGGATGTAGACAGGTTGCAGCTGAATGCACAGAGGGGATCGGATAGGCAAGGCAGGTGATTTATGAGAAGTGTTTCATACACAGAAATGTAAGATCCAACCTCTGTTCTTTTAGGAGACATTATTTTACTAGAGATAAGATACTGAATTTCAAAGAACTCGAGTACTTACAAACCAGTGGTGAAACAGAAAGCTAGTCTGGCTATTCAAGCATGCTGAGAGAGCCTGACTGTGGTGGGGAATTGTCCTGGGTTCAGCTATAGCAGTCATTTTTCTCCTGCTTAGTAGCTGGTGCAGTGCTGTGTTTTTTAACTTTCAGCCTGGGAACAACGCTGATAACACCGATGTTTTTAGTTGTTGCTAAGTAATGTTTATTCCAACCAAGGACTTTCTCAGTCTCATGCTTTGCCAGGGAGGAGGGGAAGCCGGGAGGAAGCAGAGACAGGACACCTGACCCAAACTAGCCAAAGGGGTATTCCATACCACAGCACGTCATGCCCAGTATATAAACCGGGGGGAGTTACCCGGAAGGCCCAGATCACTGCTCGGGTCGGGCTGGGTATCGGTCGGCGGGTGGTGAGCAATTGTATCCTCTCCCCTTGTTATTTCACTAATCGTTATTATCATTGGTGGTAGCAGTAGTGGTTCTGTGTTATACCTTAGTTGCGGGACTGCTCTTATCTCAACCCGTGGGAGTTACATTCTTCCCATTCTCCTCCCCATCCCTCCGGGAGCGGGGGGAGGAAGAAGGGGGGGGGGGGGGGGGAGTGAGCGAGCGGCTGTGTGGTTCTGAGTTACCGGCTGGGCTCAAACCACGACAGTTCTTTTTGGCGCCCAACGTGGGGCACGAAAGGTTGAGATAACGACAGATCTGACCAGAGTGTGTTTAATCATATTTGTGATAAGCATTCATTGTTACTACTCGTCACAATGGTGATTATTTGGCTCTCAGACGTGTTGCGCTTGATCTCAGAGTTTCAGAATGTTGTACCTTACTTACAGCCACTATTTGCTGTTTTAGCATTTATCGGCTGGGGGGCCTGGGCTAAGGTTCTTGTTTCACTGTACTTCATGGTAATGACTTGTAATACAATAGACTCATTGATCATGAAACTGGTCTGGTTTGTGCTTCCAGCGTGGCCATCACCACTATACATTGGGAGGTATATAATGAAATATTTTAGCAATTGCATATCTTTTTTTTCTCCTCGGGGGGTAAACTTACGAAGGAAGCATTCTCTTTCACCCCCCGTTCCCCCACCAGCCTATTTGCAACAGCAATTGAGAGTTCTGAAGGTTTTAGATGGCCTTTGAGTACCCTTGAAACCTGCCTGCTGATTGTGCTGGGGATCAGCATGTTGGCAAACATACGGAGTGCGTTTTACCCACGGCCATCCCGTCGTAGGAACATCCTATTTTCGTTTAATGTCAAAAATTCAGCAGTATCAGGTTCGAATCTGGTATAGGGTTAGACGACAATATAGGAGGACCACCAGGAGATTTTCCCTGAGGCTGGACAGTTATGAGTGGCAGGGTGTGTGGGATAGTATGGGCAAGTACCTAGGCCAGTGGGCCCCTCCGGTGCTTTGGAACTTCACCACTGAACAAGTGCAACATCCGGAAAAACTAGTAAAACACTTAAACGAGGTGTGCTGTCGTCCTGGTTATACCAGAGAGGGACAAATTTTGGCAACGTGCTGGGGCTTGGCCTATGCCTACAGAGCCCTGCTCAACACTATCCAGCACCTTCAAAGGGAAAAAAATGTCTCTGGATCTGATGGCAAAGCAACAGACAACGCAGCTATGCCAACTACAAGCACAGCAGCTACTCAGACCCTGACCACAACAGTCAACACAGCTACTCCAAGTACAGCAGCTACATCAACCCCAGTGACAAGCACAACAGCTACTCAAACCCTGACCACAACAGACAACGCAACTACTCCAACTTCAAATACAGCAGTTACACCAACCCCAGTGACAAGCACAACAGCTACTCAAACCCCGACAGCAACAGACAATGTGGCTACCCCAAGCACCGCAGCCACACCAACCCCAGTGACAAGCACAGTAGCTACTCAAACCCCGAGAGCAACAGACAATATAGCTACTCCAAGCACCACAGCTACACCAACCCCAGTGACATGCACAGTAGCTATTCAAACCCCGACAGCAACAGACAATATGGCTACTCCAAGCACTGCAGCTACACCAACCCCAGTGACAAGCACAGTAGCTACTCAAACTCCGACAGCAACGGATAATGCAGCTGTTGGTGTTACTCAACTCCCAAGCACAACAGCTGCACCAACCCCAGCAATAGACATTGCAACCACTCCAATCCTAGTGGCAGACACTGCAGCCACTCCAACCACAGTGACAAACACTGCAGCTAAACCAAATGTCCAGTTTGTGACAATGTCTGTTGCCCCTGTAAGCAAAAGCAAACGAAAGGCACAAAGAGCAACCCGCGAAGCGAAGAAAGATGAAGACCCAGTGCCATTACTATATGCAACAGCACCTGAACAAGAGTTACTACTACGTGGGTCAGAGGAAGAGGAAGAAGAAGAATAGGTCACTTCTCGACCCCGGACCTCAACCGAACTACGGAATATGCGAAAAGATTTCACCCGTCTTCCAGGGGAGCACATTGTCACCTGGTTGCTCCGGTGCTGGGACAATGGGGCCGACGGTCATGAACTAGAAGGTAGGGAAGCCAAGCAGCTGGGATCACTTGCTAAGGAAGGAGGAATTGACAAAGCGATTGCAAGAGAGAAGCAAGCCCTCAGTCTTTGGAGGCAGCTCCTGGCAGCTGTGAAGGAAAGGTTTCCCTACAAAGACGATATTACGAATCGCTCAGCCAACTGGACCACGATAGAGAAAGGCATCCAGTCCCTGAGGGAATCAGCCATTATAGAGATGATCTATCGTAGGCCGGATTCCAGGAACACATCCGTAGACCCAGATGAAGTCGAATGTACACGACCCATGTGGCGGAAACTTACACGGAGTGCGCCATCATCATATGCCCACACATTGGCATCAATGACCTGGAATGACGGAGTATCACCAACAGTGGATTTCCTGATTCGTCAACTCCGAGAGTTCGAAGACAATCTCACCCCTTCCATCATTTCAGCTGTGGAAAAACTGTCCCAGGAGTTCAAACAATTGAGAGACGATTTATCCGATCTATCCAGCTCTCCACGCGTACCAACCCATGTCTCAGCTATTAACAGAAGGCGCCCTACTGCTCGAGAAAGAAAATATACGAGGTACACGCCACGGGCCACCCTATGGTTTTACCTGCGGGATCATGGAGAAGACATGAGAAAGTGGGATGGAAAACCTACTTCAGCTCTGGAGCAACGGGTGCGTGAACTGAAGAGGAGAACAATGGTCAAGGATGATCCTCCCAGGAAAGCTGCTGCTCCAGTCTCTGGCGAGCAGTTTCCCAGATGGAGCGAAAGAGCTGATTTTACTCCAGCTCCTGTGATAAGGAATACTAATCCCTTTCTACAAGACAGAAGTGGAGAATTTTGTGATCACTATTAGAGGAGCCCTGCCTCCAGCCAGGTGGAGGAGAGGGATAATCGGGTTTACTGGACTGTGTGGATCAGATGGCCTGGCACATCAGTCCCACAGAAGTATAAGGCTCTAGTAGATACCGGTGCACAGTGTACTCTGATGCCATCAAGGTATCAAGGGGTGAAACCCATTTCTATTTCTGGAGTGACAGGAGGATCCCAAGCGTTAACTATGCTGGAAGCTGAAATCAGCCTGACTGGGAGGAAGTGGCAAAAGCACCCCATTGTAACTGGTCCAGGGGCTCCATGCATCCTTGGCATAGACTATCTCAGGAGAGGGTATTTCAAAGACCCAAAAGGGTATAGATGGGCTTTTGGTATCGCTGCCTTGGAGACAGAGGAAATTAAGCAGCTGTCCACCTTACCCGGTCTCTCAGAGGATCCTTCGGTTGTGGGGTTGCTGAAGGTCGAAGAACAACAAGTGCCAATTGCGACCACAACAGTGCACCGGCGGCAATATCGCACCAACCGAGACTCCTTGATTCCCATCCATAAGCTGATCCGCAGACTGGAGAGCCAAGGAGTGATTAGCAGGACCCGCTCACCCTTTAATAGCCCCATATGGCCAGTGCAAAAGTCTAATGGAGAGTGGAGATTAACAGTAGACTATCGTGGCCTGAACGAAGTCACACCACCATTGAGTGCTGCCGTACCGGACATGTTAGAACTTCAATATGAACTGGAGTCAAAGGCAGCCAAGTGGGATGCCACAATTGACATTGCCAATGCATTTTTCTCAATCCCTTTGGCAGCAGAATGCAGGCCACAGTTTGCTTTCACTTGGAGGGGCGCCCAGTACACTTGGAACCGACTGCCCCAGGGGTGGAAACACAGCCCTACCATCTGCCATGGATTGATCCAGACTGCACTGGAACAGGGGCAAGCTCCAGAACACCTGCAATACATTGATGACATCATCGTGTGGGGTGATACAGCGGAAGAAGTTTTTGAGAAAGGGAGGAAAATAATCCAAATCCTGCTGAAGGCCGGTTTTGCCATAAAACGGAATAAGGTCAAGGGACCTGCACAGGAGATTCAATTTTTGGGAATAAAATGGCAAGATGGACGCCGCCAGATCCCCACAGATGTGATCAACAAGATAACAGCAATGTCTCCACCAACTAACAAGAAAGAAACACAAGCTTTCTTAGGTGTCATGGGGTTCTGGAGAATGCACATCCCAAATTACAGTCTGATTGTAAGCCCTCTCTACCACGTGACCTGGAAGAAGAATGATTTCAAATGGGGCCCTGAGCAACAACAAGCCTTTGAACAAATTAAACGAGAAATAGTTCATGCAGTAGCCCTTGGACCAGTCCGGGCCGGGCCAGATGTGAAAAATGTGCTCTATACTGCAGCTGGGGAGAATGGTCCTACCTGGAGCCTCTGGCAGAAAGCTCCAGGGGAGACTCGAGGTCGACCCCTTGGCTTTTGGAGTCGGGGATATAAAGGATCCGAGGCCAGCTACACTCCCACTGAAAAAGAGATACTGGCAGCCTATGAAGGGGTTCGAGCTGCCTCAGAAGTGATTGGAACTGAAGCACAGCTCCTCCTGGCACCCCGGTTGCCTGTGCTGGGCTGGATGTTCAAAGGCAGGGTCTCCTCTACACATCATGCAACTGATGCTACATGGAGTAAGTGGGTCGCACTAATTACACAACGAGCTCGAATAGGAAATCCCAGTCGTCCAGGAATTCTAGAAGTCATCATGGACTGGCCAGAGGGCAAAGATTTTGGGATGTCACCAGAAGAGGAGGTGACGCGTGCTGAAGAGGCCCCACCATATAATGAACTGTCAGAGAGTGAAAAGCAATATGCCTTGTTTACTGATGGGTCCTGCCGTATTGTGGGAAAGCATCGGAGATGGAAGGCAGCTGTGTGGAGTGCCCTGCGACAAGTTGCAGAAACTGCTGAGGGAGAGGGTGAATCGAGTCAATTTGCAGAGGTGAAAGCCATCCAGCTGGCCTTGGACATTGCTGAACGAGAAAAATGGCCAGTACTTTATCTCTATACTGACTCATGGATGGTGGCAAATGCCCTGTGGGGGTGGTTGCAGCAATGGAAGCAGAGCAACTGGCAACGCAGAAGTAAACCCATCTGGGCTGCTGCATTGTGGCAAGATATCGCTGCTCGGGTGCAGAACCTGGTGGTGAAGGTACGCCACGTAGATGCTCATGTACCCAAGAGTCGGGCCACTGAGGAACACCAGAATAACCAGCAAGTGGATAAAGCTGCTAAGATTAAAGTGGCTCAGATGGACTTGGATTGGCAACATAAGGGTGAATTATTTTTAGCCCGGTGGGCCCATGACACCTCAGGCCATCAAGGCAGAGATGCAACATATAGATGGGCTCGTGATCGAGGGGTGGACTTAACAATGGACACTATTGCCCAGGTTATTCACGAATGTGAAACATGTGCTGCAATTAAGCAAGCCAAGCGGTTAAAGCCTCTCTGGTATGGAGGACGATGGCTGAAGTACAAATATGGGGAGGCCTGGCAGATTGACTATATCACACTCCCACCAACCCGCCAGGGCAAGCGCTATGTGCTTACCATGGTGGAAGCAACCACCGGCTGGCTGGAAACATATGCTGTGTCCCATGCCACTGCCCGGAACACTATCCTGGGCCTTGAGAAACAAGTCTTGTGGCGACACAGCACCCCAGAGAGAATTGAGTCAGACAATGGGACTCATTTCCGGAACAACCTCATAGACACTTGGGCCAAAGAGCATGGCATTGAGTGGGTATATCACATCCCCTACCATGCACCAGCCTCTGGGAAAATCGAATGGTACAATGGGCTGTTAAAAACTACACTGAGAGCAATGGGTGGTGGGACTTTCAAACACTGGGATACACATTTACCAAAAGCCACCTGGTTGGTCAACAGTAGGGGATCTGCCAACAGGGCTGGCCCAGCCCAATCAGAACTTTTACGTACTGTAGAGGGGGATAAAGTTCCTGTGGTGCACATAAAGAATTTGTTGGGGAAGACAGTCTGGGTTATTCCTGCTTCAGGTAAAGGCAAACCCACTCGTGGGGTTGCTTTTGCTCAGGGACCTGGATATACTTGGTGGGTAATGCGGGAAGATGGGGAAGTCCGATGTGTACCTCAAGGGGATTTGATTTTGGGGGAAAACAGCCAATGAACTCAATTGTACGCTGTTGCCTGCTCTATAACACTTTTATAACCCACCAGCTAGATATCTTCAGGTCACCAGCCATTGACCCTGACTTCCCTCCGATCATCACCTCAACAAAGAATGAATTTTGAGGAAACCAGACGAGCTCAGCAGTGACCAGATGAGTTTGGCGGTATCATCAGCAGGCAACAACCCAACACTATGTACCGTCCCTCCTGCCCTGAAAGACTATTACAACAGATGGAGCCTGACATCATGGACTGGATGAGTTCAGCAATTTTACAGGGTTTGGTCCATGGACTAGGGAACGATATCTTTCTCTGTATGTGGGTGTGGGTGTATATATATGTGTATATATGGGACAGGGGTGATGGTGTGCTGAGAGATGTGGGATCTGAGCATGACGTGAACGGTATGGAATAAGGGGTGGATACTGTCCTGGGTTCAGCTATAGCAGTCATTTTTCTCCTGCTTAGTAGCTGGTGCAGTGCTGTGTTTTTTAACTTTCAGCCTGGGAACAACGCTGATAACACCGATGTTTTTAGTTGTTGCTAAGTAATGTTTATTCCAACCAAGGACTTTCTCAGTCTCATGCTTTGCCAGGGAGGAGGGGAAGCCGGGAGGAAGCAGAGACAGGACACCTGACCCAAACTAGCCAAAGGGGTATTCCATACCACAGCACGTCATGCCCAGTATATAAACCGGGGGGAGTTACCCGGAAGGCCCAGATCACTGCTCGGGTCGGGCTGGGTATCGGTCGGCGGGTGGTGAGCAATTGTATCCTCTCCCCTTGTTATTTCACTAATCGTTATTATCATTGGTGGTAGCACTAGTGGTTCTGTGTTATACCTTAGTTGCGGGACTGCTCTTATCTCAACCCGTGGGAGTTACATTCTTCCCATTCTCCTCCCCATCCCTCCGGGAGCGGGGGGAGGAAGAAGGGGGGGGGGGGGGAGTGAGCGAGCGGCTGTGTGGTTCTGAGTTACCGGCTGGGCTCAAACCATGACAGGAATGCATGTTTTATTAGCTGGAGATTGGTATGACTGTTAGTTGTGTGACTGTGAAACTTTTAAATGAATTTTTATGCAAATTCCCTTAAAACACTGTCTTTAAAACTTTTAAAAAATTACCTTCATTCATGACTTGAGTTATATTTTGTAGGAAAAAATATATTAGAGTTGGGGTTATTTTATAGATTTGGAGAAGACATTTCTCCCTTGGCAGTTTCCTTAGGAGCAAGAGTGTAACCCTCCAGGCCTAGGAAGCAGAAAACACTATTGCTTGAAGTTACACTAAAATCCCATTATCTACCCCCCCTTCTCTCCACAGTAGCTACCTCGCTTATGTGCTTTAATAATCCGGCATTATACCATAACAATGGGATTTTTTTTAGACAAAGCATTTAGAGTTTTATAGGTTAGAACAAGTGCAGTGCTTACTCCTGGAAGTGTCAGACCTGTCTGGCTGGCCAACTGCCCTAACCTGTGTCTGTTGCAAGGAGGGGTTTCTGGTTTTCTATCGCTTTTCACAGAGAAGAAAGGTTAAGCCTGAACCAGTCAATAGTCAACAGGAAAGTGCAGACATATTCTACAGAATTAAACAAACTTAGATTAAAGGCATTTTATACAAAGAAGTAGCATGAATCCAAATATATTGATAATTTGTGTACATACAGAAGCAAAATTTTTTTTTTTTTTTTTTTTTGCTTCACCAGAGCAGCCATATAAAGTTTCTGTACCTGTATTTTGAGGGCTATGTATCTCCCAGTGGTAGTTGGTGCTGGGGGAAGGAGATGATGAGGGTCAAGGACACAAGATGATGAGGGAGATGACAAGAATCAAGGACACCTGACAAAATTTCATCAATGAGATGTGGATATAAGATAACAGCTTGCCATTGACCTAGCTGACATCCTTTCTATATAAAATACTGTTTACTGGAGAGGAGCTTCCCAGAGCAGTGTCCCAGCCTGCTGAAAGAACCGTGTTACAGCACAGAAGTAGCAATGCCAGGATGTTGTCACAGACTTTCTAAGGATGCTCTGAACTTAGCACCTCAAAACAATTTCCGTGCATGAACTGCAGGTTTGACCAGGGCAAAATTAGGGTATGGGAAAGGAGACAACTATTCAAAGCTACCCAAGATGCTAATTAATAGCAGAGAAAATGCAGTTAGGCTTGGGTGATTTTTAAAGATAGTTTTCAAGTTAGCTAGATTAATTTAGCTATGCAAAGAGATGTTTAAATGCACTGGGCCACCGTCTGCTTTAGCTTACAGGCTTGCTGTAGCTACTCCACTAAAATCAGTGTAAAGGGTGGGAGTGTCCACATTTTGTAATGAGATGCTAATAGCTGGCCAGAGCTGTGATGTTTTACCTCTTGATCTTTTCTTAATCCTCCAAGCATACGCTTAGAAGCAACAGCTTTCTATGCCAAAATGTAGCTGCTGCTATTTTCCAAGTCTTGTTTTCCAGCTCTAATAGTTCTGGTAGAGTTAAGCTATATGTTTGACAACATATGACTTTATCATCTGGAAAGGAGCGTTACATTTGGAACAGGTTACTTGGTTCCAGGGGAACAAAATAGAGTTGAGTACTTTCTAAAGGAAAGTTGAGAGTTTGTTGTTTAGGGTGCATATATCAAGTTACTATAAATTAAAAGGAGGGACTTTCGTAACAAGTTACTTCAATGGTCTTGAAGATCAGTTTAATTTAATGTTACACTCTAACAAATTTACAAGCAACAATTGTGCTGCAACATCATCTCGTCAAAAATGTGGTTCTGTACTCACAGATCTCTTTAATTGTTACGGGTAATTTCTGTTTCCTGGAGCATTTTATTTGTGCTGTTTACCTTTTAGGGTCTGCCATCGATTAAACAAATCTTAAGGGATTTTCTGAAAACTTACTAAAGTACAACCTCTCCATGCACTCTTGTTCTGTTTTTCTAAAACTACACCAAAGTTGGAACCAAAGTATGTGTGTGGGAAAGACATATGGCTAGGTAGGAGACAACATATGTCTTTAGTATGCACTAACCATGCAGTTAGTTTGGATAGCATCTGTTATTTGTTTAAACAGATTTTTTTTTTTAATCTTATTGTAGGGGGAGGGGTGCAATCTGTTTAAAGGGGAGCTGCAAAGAGAGGGAGGGGAAGGGTTTATGTCTGTTTTCTTCTTTTTTTCCCTTATGTTTAAGGAAGAATTTCTTTGGGTTGTTTTTTGCCTTAGAAATATCAGGACTTTGAAGCATTATCTTTTGTGATTTTGTTGCAGGCATTTTTGGATCATTGAGACTCTGGGAGTTTCTGTCAACTTTAAATTGAAGGGGGAATAGGTGTGGATTCCTAACAAAGCATTTCTCCAAGCTGTCCCAGTTGAATGCATTTATATTTCTGTTGCCATTAGAGCACTCAGCCACCTCATGTGTAGGTAGGACCCTGCAAGGCTGTTTGGTATCATGCACTTTATTTAACATATGCATTTGGCATTGGTGCTCTGTAATTGCAGTTCAGGCTGCACGTATTTATTGGTGGGAGCAGATGTTCCTCCTCTTGCTCCCTGGGAGCCCTTGATCAGCAGGCAGCTGCTGCTGTACCAGGTGCTGAAGAAGCAGGAAAGGCACAAGGAGAGAAGTCTGTTCTGTGCCCAGGTTTATTCAAAGTGCTGGACAGAGAAAGCTACCCTGAGCTTTCCAGAGGTGCACCCTTCACCGAGCAGGCACCTATCTGAATCCATGAGCCTTAGCCATCTTGAATTTGCTGCTGAGACCTCCCACTGCAAAACTCTGACATACTCTGCAAGCTTTGAGTGGCTCCATGACCTCCCTCCCCTGCATCATATTTTAACAGTCACGAGCCTGCAACCAAAATCAGCTATTAAAGAATTTACATAAAACCTCACACGTGGAGTAGGCCAGAACTTGGCAAATGCAGCAGTGTTTTGCTAAGCAAGTACAAATATAGAGACAGACTCAATTTTGGCAGGAAAGAATTCCCAACTCAGTTAATAGGCCTTTCACATGTGCGATCTCTCAGATGTCTCAAATCAACTGGTTTGCCACTTGTCTCTTAATTTCCAAGGAAAAGCAGAGTATGCGGACTTGGACTTCTATGGTGCTTATTGTTTTAAAATTCCCATACTTCCCATATTCTTCCCATAGAAAGATTAAGAGGAGACAGGAGGAGAGGGGAGTGTCATTTGTCACGTAACCACTGTAATTACTCTAATGAATACTTTAAGTATTTTACTTTGAATTCTCTTAGGGCCTTTTGCTATCATGAAAAACAATGTGTTCAGTTATGAACTTAAACCTGAAGTTGGCCTTCAAATCTCACCGGCTGGGTAAAACCTCACAAGCTTGAGTGCAACAGATTCCAGGAATTTTGGCCGGTAAGTAAGCTTCCAGATTCCACAGGCTTGAGTGAGAGGAGCACACAGATCAATGGGAGGCCCATTTTTAAAATGTTTCACTACTGTCCCCATTTGCTTTTTATCTGTTGTTATTTTTATTCTAAAGCCTCGTCCAGCAAGCAGAGTGAATGCATTTCATAATTAAAAATGAGACAATAATTTCTTATTTTTAGTAGGAAAAAGTGCTCTTGATTCTTGTAACTAATAAGGAGAGTAACTTCTTCACGGAGGCAGATAGGTTAGTGTAGGAAACATGAAGCAGAGGGCAGAAACAATCTGAGCAGAGACATCTGTTGCTCTTTCCAAACCCTTTCTAACAGCTGTGGGAGAGCTACCATGTAGCCACATTACAGATGTCCTCCTTCTCTACAAGTTGCCCCTGCTGCAGAAGGGACATGAGAGAGCTCTACGGTGAGCGCAAAATCCGCTGCAAAATGGTATTTGAAGAGCAATCACCAATAGTTCCCTCTCAAAGTGGCTGTTGGGATTCTGCAAATGGCTATTTTAGATCCAGTATAGTTCAATAACCTTATCAGTAAGCGTAGATGAAAAGGTATGTATGTGTTTTGAATATACAGTGGTGAGAGGCTGCAAGGAGGTGGGAAGAGACTTAGAATTTAAACAGAGTTTGCAGGCCCGAAAAATGTCCATGTTTTCCTCTCTCATAGAAAATGCACTTCTAGCAGACTTCTATGCAAATAATGGATGGGGAAAATCAACTAGATAAGGTTCATTGCAGGTATATCTGAGGGCTGCAGTAGTTCACAGGCTGAAAGCAAGTCAGGAATATGTTTATCTTGCATAAGAGTATATTGCATAAGAAATGAGTTGTACTTTCTGCCCTACTCATCATGCATATAGCCTTGGCTGGAGAGTTGTATAGGTGTGAACAAATTGGAAAGAATCCAGAGGAAGGCAAGGAGAATGATCAGAGGTGTTGCAAACATGACTTTGGAGGAATGATTGAAAGAAATAAGGTTCTCTGTTTAAAGGCTAAGAGAGGACGTAATCTGCAAGTGTGCAAAAGCTGTGAAACAAAAAAGGAAAAATCTATCCTCCACATCTGTGAGGTGCAGGAAGGGAAATAATGAGCTTAGCTTGTGTCAAATGACTTCTGGTTTAATGTGTTTTTTGATTGGTTTTTTTTTAATCTGTCTAATAGTTAAGATTTAAAAAACATGCTAATGTGCAGGGAGGTGCTGAAGCTTCGTTTTGGATGTCTTTAGACAAACATCTGCCAGAAATAACAAGAGTATAATTGACACTGCTCTGGGAGTAAGGCTGCAATAAATACTGGTTTTGAAGTCCTTTCTGGCCTTATTTACCATGTTTCTCTACTTCTTAGTGCTGCAGGCTTAGTACATAGCTTGCTTCTCCCTGCTTCCCCACTGTATAACTTTCTGCATACCTGTGAAAGGCCAAGATACCCAGTTTGGGCCCAGGATACCTCAGTTCTCCTGTACCAATAGGCACTGGGAATTTGTTTTGGTAAACCCTATGTTCCTTTTAGACCTACATAATTTAAATTCTATTTTCAGCAACTTTTCTCCCAGTGAAGGCATCAGAATTCCGCTTTTGGACCCACAGGGCAGTAACTGCTGCCAAACCTGCCTGAGTGCTGATTTGCCTATTCAGTTATAAGAGTGGGATACCCTTTGAAGATGCATATGTGTGAACACTGGTTTGTCTTCATTAAAGGAAAAACGAAGATATGGAAATATATTAAGAGATGTTACATAGTTGCTAGAGGTTTAGTTGAGGTGCTCTAAGGAACAAATGTAATGTTTATTTTTGGACAACATTTAGCTATTTTGTCAGAGTATTCTTCAACTACCCATCCATTTAATATGCCTCATATTTTAAGATTTTTTTTTTTCCCAGAAAGAATGCAGAAGTCATTTTAATTTCAGTAATTTTATTTATGAGCACCAAATATTTCTATACACAGGGAGATCCAATTACATTGTAATTAGAGTAACATGAAAGCCTTAAGATCAGGAGTTCAAATTCATATTTGTAAATATTCCACTAGCTTCTAAAACACTCTTCAAAGATGTTTATTATCTCCATTTTCTGATTGATGAGACTGTCATACTTTTAAATACAAGCTGCACTAGTATTAACAGTGAGTTTCACCTATATACAAGACCTTTATTCTTGAATGTTTGAGTGATCATAACTGTTAAGATTATTGATGCAAGAAAATTAAATATGTGGATGGGAGGAGGAAAAAGGTGAAGAGCCTGCACACTTCTTTCCATTGCATCTAGATATAGTCTAGATTATTTTTTTTTTCCTTACTAAACACTAATAGCTGCTCATATAAAAAGCAAAATGAGAACAGTATGGCAAACTGTGCTTTTATTTTACGGGAAAGATTTGGGAGGTGATGCAAACTTTCAGATTCTTGCAAAATCTCCTTCATTTGTTTTATAGTATATGACAACATCAAGCCATGCAGTTCTGTCCAAAGAAAATCTTGTTCAATGTGTTGAAGTTACTTATTGGCATGCAATGCTGGAAGTGATGTGCATGCAGCAGATTCATCTATTGATTCACATATTACCAATAGATCATGGCACAGTTTAGTCTTTGGATTTTGTCTGTTCTATTGCTTTCATGAAAAAGTCTTTCAGACTTTTGTTATTTCTGGAAATAACCCCTTTAGAAAAGCCTGGCAAATATCTCTTGATTTAAGACAAATGTGGAAACACAAGCGATTTTTGGCAAAACCAGATTATAAGGAACATTTCTTACATGGTTTTAAAAATCTGTTCTTAAAGTCTTTACTCAAGTAAGCTACCATTAGCCTTAGCCTGGATTTCTGTGATGATGTCTACAAGTAAAGATTCCTACTTTCTCTTTTTGTTCTTCAGTAGTTGATTCTGGAGAATATTTTGTGATTAACTGATTACTGAGAATGGTTCAGCTTTATATCAAATGAACCCTTTAAAATCACTCACTCTGGGATAACGTTTAGGATTAGGATTAGGGAGCTGGAGGCCTGCAGAGCTGAAAATTCACTGAGGTCTGCTCAGCCAGAGAGCTCAACCACCACTGTGATCTGTTCTGCCCTGTTGGGGTAGGGTTGGGGGAGTGAAGGCTGTCAGAGCTGTATTTCCTGTGGAGGCATGCCAAGCCTGGAGATCTGGGATGAGGGCTGGTTTAAAGATGGAGCCGTAGCTCAATGCACGTTGGGGTCCAGAAGGACAATATGTAATATTGTTCTTCAGTGAATTGCGGGCCACACCTGGTCTAATCCTTGCTGACTGCTGTCATTTCAAATGAGCCGCAGTTGATCAAACTTAGTTTTAATAGTAAGCAATGAGTACAGTAAAGCTTAGATAGCCATTTTTGGTTAGTTTGCAGACTTGTTGCTCCTGACATTTTAAGTAAAGAAACTTATTTTTCTAGGCTGTTGGATAACAGATAAACTGAAATTACTTTTTCTTTGGGAGGTAGTCATTCCATCTTTTTCTTTGGGAGATAGTCATTCCATCTGCTAATTTGTTTTCCAGTGTAGCTGTATTGTCAATTTGTTAACCCTTTCAGTAGGTAAAGAAAGAGGAGAAAATAATCTCTCTCTTGCTCTATGAAGACTTCCTGAAGCTAATGTTTTCCATTAGTTAAAAAGACAAAGAAGGGAAAAGGCATGTGTTTCATAACACCATAGGTATCACATACATGAAGGATGAATTCCTCATGTATCAAAAAAGCTGAAAGAAACATCGTTGGAATGAAATATCAACAGTAGCTCTGTTGATATGACTAAGATGGGTGGGAGAGAGATTATTTTACTAACAGCTAGGATTAGATTTGTGGTTTCTAGCAAAGATGAATTTCTTGTGAGGCCGCCTCCCTGCTGTGGGAGAAATGAAGTCCAATCTGGGCATGAAAACAGTTGCACTGGTTGCGGAGGCAGAGGACTCTCCAAGATGAGCATGTGTATGAGGCTGTGCCCAGCCCAGGGGACGTTGGGGGACACCACATCCATTTCTCCCTCCTCATAGTTGGGCTGCTTGGGATCTCTGAAGAGAGAGAATGTCTTTGCTGCAATGAGGTCCCAAGAGGGACAGGATGGAGCTGAATCTTAAGAAGTGAGTCTTTACTTGCCTTTCAGAGCTGTTTTATTTTTACGTTGTAAGCGCCATTCTCAAAAACTCCAAAGAAGGAGAGGGTTTTTTTCCTCACCTTTTGGAGATTGTTTTTGCCTTTTCTAGCTATGGATGTTGGTCTAGAAATGACTCCGGTAGTCATTTGGTCCATGGTCTGATTATTTTTCGTATTCTGAGCCATAAATATGAAGATATATAGAGCTCGCTTTATTCTGAGATAGTAGTCCTTAACAGTAAATGTTTTTGTAGCAGCATTACATAAACTTGAAACCATGTTTCAAAGACAGACTCAGGGCCATGGCTTCAACAGGAACTGGGGTTACATTGCTATAGCTTCTGTGGTGTGGGTTTAGCGCCAAGAAATGACCGAGTGTGAAACAGCACAGGCCACAGTTATTGCAGTATATAATCTAATGTGAAAATCCAAACAACTGGGACTCACCCAGCATGCAAAAAGTTTGATGCGATCAGAGAGAACAGTGGGCTTGAAACAGTGCTGGTTTTGCTGAAATCTGAGTCTACGTTGGGGGTGGGAGAGTAGGTGGTATACTATCACCACTAAATTGCTGTTTATTGCTTTATGGAATTCCTGCTTCTCCCCATGTTTTATTAATCAAAGTGAGGAATTGTGCTGAAAGTCACAGGATATTCCTTCTGTACTGCTCACTTCGGTAAGGAGGAGGGATTCATTGTGACTTCCAAGGGCATGATGGGGTTTCTGTCCCTTCCTTGTTCCCTTCCCCAGCCTCCATTTTATTGTGGGAAAACCACTTCTGGAACACACCTGTGGCTAGACAGACTAGCAAGGGATTTAGTGTTTCAAATGCCTTTGACTCAGAGATGTGAGCACTCTTCTGCTCTTCCTGTCTGTCTGTCTTGTTTAATAAATTCGTCCTTCCTTGCAAAGGAGATTTTGATAAGAGGACATTACATCCTCAGCTGAATCACTTGCCAGGGAGGACTATAAAGGAGCTTTCTTCAGTTCATTCTACTGCAAATGGTGGCTTTTAAAGAACTGTTACCCAGTAAGAAATGCTTCTTGAATCGGGCTATTTTTTTTTTCTCTCTCTTGAATGCAAATCTCCTACTGTGTTCTTAGCACTTTGGATTTATGCAACACTTTTCATCTGAGGCTTTTAAACTGCAGTGTGTTATAGTTTTGTTGAAAGTAAGAAAATTTTACCTAAGAAACATGTCCTGAAAGGAGGCTGTAGTGAGGTGGCAGTCTGTCTCTTCTCCCAAGTAACAAGCGATAGGACAAGAGGAAATGGTCTCGAGTTGCACCAGGGGACGTTTAGATTGGCTATTAGGGACAATTTATTCACCAAAAGGGCTGTCAAGCACTGCAACAGGCTGTCCAGGGAAGTGGTGGGGTTACCATCCATGGAGGTGTTTAAAAGATGTGTAGATGTGGCACTTAGGGACAAAGTTTAGTAGTGGAGTTGACACTGCTGGGTTAACTGTTGGGCTCCATGATCTTAAGGGTTTTTTCCAACCCAAATGATTCCATGATTCTATGTTTTTAATTCGACTAAGCAAATAGTAACAAAATCATAGCCCCAATTCTGCAGGCTGATCCCATTGATTGGACGCAGCTCTCTCATGAATATTTTGTGAAACAGGGGCCTAACTTCAGAAGTCTTTCTTCTGGAAATGAAGGAGCTCAGCTGCACCACATGATTAGTTTTTTAAGCCAATAACTTTTTGGCCATCAATGGAGGGAGCCCAGGAGGAATGACCTGCAGGTGTGGAGGAAAATTTAACTTCCCAACCATGCAGTACTAGTTCTTTGTTCTGCTGATGCAGGATTAGAGCTCAATGGGAAAGAAAAAGATCAATGACGTTTAAGGCTTTGCCTATACTGGGGTAGGATTTTTATGTTCTCAGCACCCATAACTGGGACCAGATTTTTCAGTACTACTCAACTCCCCCTGGATGCTTAAGCATATACTTGACATTAAAAACAGCTCAACACCAAATGTAGTGAACTCCTGGAAATCCCTCCACTTATTTGTATACCTAAGTTCTCTTTCCAGAAATATAACTCTGTATTTTTGTCATATTATTAATAGCCCAAAATAGCACATAAAAAGTGTAGTGTGGGTGATACTTTTGTGAACCTAAACTAGTTGTAGTTAACAGTGTCTGGTCACTGTTGTGGAAATTCCATCAGCAAAAATCACAAATTAGACCCAACCTAAGGTAAGCAAACTGTTTAGGAGAGAATTAGAGATTATTCACGCTGTTTCTGAAGTTGCCATGGAAACTTAAACCACAAAACTCTTCGAAGTTTAGAACATTCTTTTATTAGTAATTTATATTTCTGATTTCTTGGATTTAGATAGATCTGAACAGATGATTTTAAACATGAAGATTTTATCACAATTTTTTATCCTAGAAGCAGCAAAGTAATTTGCTAAAGAAAGACTGGTTTTGGTTTTTTTTTCACTTTGGCCAGAAGAAAAAACTGTTTATGACTGTCTTAGTAAAGGTTTGTTAAAGTGCTTGCATTTGGCTAGTATACAGGTATATAATATTTGAAGAAGATTAATTGAATATAACTCATACGGTAGTCAGCACTCTAAGGTCCCATTCATCTGATTCTTCAATTAAAAGCCTAATTATCCAGGCAAATTTGGACCACTTGACAGTACTAAAGTGATTTCTGGCCCCCATGTTTTTGAGTTCTTCTGAAGCCATGTCTGTCCTGTAGGAGTTTGCCCTCCAGCAGCCTCTCTCTGAGTGCTGAAGAGGTGGGACACCCTTGAAAGCATTGCTGACATGACACCTAGACCTGCTGGTGAGACTGCTTTATAAATATTTCTTGTTTCACCTGTGTGGGAGAGGTCATAGCACTGTAATTGTACATTTAGCTTTGCTAACGTAGCTGAAAGCCCATGAAAAATACTTTGCCATGCTGATCTACAAGCACAATGATCACAATCACTGTGGAAACACAGCCTGGTTGGATGATGCAACTCGATTGACAGGTTTCCACTACTTGTGTGATTCTTTATGTGATGAAGGTCAGTTTATTTTGAGTTTTGTATTCTGCTGGAAAAGTCTGTTAGTTAAGATTCCACTTTGAGGGGTTTGAAAGTTGTGGGGATTTTTGTTTTTTTGTTTTGTCTTGTTTTGAAAATATAATGAGGACTTTGCACTAGAAGCCTGCAGCAATCCTGTTATGCTGTGATTAATGTCACTGTATAATTCTGACAAGCCGAAGCCCTCCCAGGGTGCTCATTCATCATGGATCTCTCTATAGCTGTTATTTATTTATTGAACAACATGTAAGCACAGTTCCCTTTTTTGTTTAATGTATCAGCATTTCAGTGTATGTGGACTTCAAGGTTTCAGTTTTGTTGACAATAATGAGATCATCCAGACAATTACCGTTTGATTTTCACTTCACTAGTGAGGAAGATTAAAGAAAAGTTAAGGAGCTTTGTCTGTTTCCTGTTACCCTTTTACGGAGGGGAAAGGAAAACTAACTGTTTAAAATATATAAATTATGAGACTTCAGATCACGCTCAAACAGTGCATGAGGAGACTGCATCCCATTATTCTTTGGAGTTTGGAATGGGTCAAGCTGGCTTTCTGCTTAACTAAGCCATGATTTGGATCCCCATGTAGCATGCATGAGTTAAAGGCTAAGGCATATCCTGCATGTGTACCAAGAATGAGCGTCTGTTCAGCTCATACGCCATCAACTTCTTTACTGTGCAGAAATTTGTTGCTTGCAGAAGAAGGATCTTTACTTAGCATCAGCATTTTGAAAAGCATCCAGGTTCCTGCAGGCAACCTGCACTGCTGACTTTCATTTGGTGAATAAAAATGGATGAGAAATTGAACATGAACTTGTAATAGGATGCCATACAAAGTTCTGAAATCAGGGACGTGGTGTCATAGGTCAGGCTGGGAACAAGGACACATCATGTTCTTTAACACATTGGAAACTGCTCAGATGCTGCTATGATAGGTGAGGTATAAGAGTCTGAAGAGAAAGTGATTCTCAGTAGAGAAATAACACGCATCTACAAAAGAAAGTACTGGTATGGACACTTTAAGATCAGACAAAAATATCAAGAAGTTGGAGGGAATTCGGAAAAGAGAAACAAACATGATTAAAGAGAACGGAAAGATGATGGCAAGAAAAGATGAAAAGAACTAGAGGTGCATTACTATATGATGATTAAGAAGGTGCATAAGCGTCTACAGCTAATTGAAAAGTATAAATATAAAGGAGGGATCATAACTGTCTGGGGTGTTATGAGGGCTTGTAACTGGGAATAGTTGGATGAAATTAATCAAACAAAAATTTAGGTTGGGAAATTTCCAAACAGTGGACCATATGTTCCCTTCTGGCATAAAAATGTGTGAAGGGGAAAAAAACACTCTGAAAGCCATGTGGCTTTTGAAGTGCAGCTGTTGTTCCACATTCTGTCCTCTGCTCTGTGAAACTGAGGGCCAGGGCCAGGTTTGAAGTGCACATGCTATCAACACAAGTGTTAGAAAAAACAGGAAATCACTAGTTAAGCTTATCCACCCCTTGAAGTCCCAGCTACAAGTTGTACCTTTGCCTTTCAACCTTGCTCATTTTTACTTCCCACGTCTCCTCCTTCCACCTAAACCTTGACTCCCACTGAGAGTGTTTAAAAATTTATGTTTTGCTTTGTTGGGAAAGTTGTTTGAGGCTTTGAAGTATGTGATTAACGTGTGGACAGCCTTTCAGGTTATGTTCAAGTGTGTGGTATGGAAGTATGGTTAAAGAAGGGAGTTGTACAGCATTTAACAGTGTAACGGTGTTTGATACCAGTCCTGATAAATTTAGTACCTCCTTCATGGCTTCTGGTTAGTAGGTAGGAGTGCTGTTCAGAAAGAAATTTATTTTTATATCTTGCTAGGATAAGAACTTGGTACGCAATTTCTGGGTTATTTTATCTTCATGTACAATACAAATATGTGGGTGACCTCCACCTGCTTGTGGGGTTTTTGGTTTGTTTTCTTTTGGTGAGGTGTCAGTTTCTTGTTTGTTTTGCTGGGTTTGGGCTTTTTTGTTTGTTTGAGGTTTTTTTCTTGTTTTGTTGGATTTTTTGTTTTACAATTTTAGGAATACCACAAGTAACTGTTTTGGTAAATAATAGAAAAGCAAGAATAATTCTTGCTTTTTGATCGTATTCTCAACCTTAACATAGTCCCCGAGACCCTCCAAATTGCCTCCCCCTAAATACTTCCTAACTTCCCCCTGCTGCACACTCCCCACAGCTGCACTCCAGATTGTCCAGTGAAGAATTACTGTGTCATGTTTGGGGACTAAATCCAATCATTTGTATATTTCAGCAAGACTGAAATGTATTTGTTTGAATGCATGTCTCAACATTAATTATACAGTCATTGCTGATTTCTTCTCAGTAAAAACCCACAAAGCAAATTATGTCATACAGCAATGCATTTTGATGTTTCTGTTTGCATTTTTCTAAAGGAAACACTTTGTCCAAAACACTTTGGACTCTTATTTCTAGAGTTTAAAGAGACATTGGTCATTGGAAGTAAGTAGGCCACTGGGGTTGAAGGAGTCCAGAGTATTCAAAGCAAAGTTCTTTAAAAAATAAATAGAATTTACGTTTTCCACTAAACCAATTATATTTGATGAAATTTGTTGCTGATACAAAGATGTACTTTTTGCCAGCTTACAGTACCCATCACTGTGGTCTACAGCTGGTCAGAGTAGTCTTCATGCTGTTTTATTAGACTGTAAAAGCTATAGATGTTCTAAGCATTACTGGTGGTAAATTCTGACAATAGTAATTGCTCTATTTTATAAACATTCAAGAGATCTTTAGTAGCTTTCAGTTTTCTTATGTCAATATATGCAAGTAAATAACACCTGATTAAGAAAAACCTAGCAACAAGTCTTTTATTTTAATGTTCATTTTACTATTCGCAAATACCAAACAATAAAAGAAATAGACCTGCACCCAGACTGAATTAAAATTTCATCAAAAGCACAAAGGCAAGAGAATTCTGAATTAACTGAACCTTTCCGTCCCGCTGTGTATCTAGATGTTGCTGGTGTTCTCTAACCTTGATTAGTGTCGACACCAAAGGCTATATGTTATTGTAGATCAACTCGCACAGTTACTGCTGACATCTTTAATCTAGCTTTTTAAGCAGAAAAGGATATAGCAGTGTAGTGTTTAGAAGCAAGAGCTAGACAAATGCAGAACTGAAGTAATGTACCCATTTTTAACAGGAAGAGCAAATTAACCACTGGAACAATTTACCTAGGGACACATAGGTTTCTCCTTTACTTGAAGTCTTTGTATTAAGACTGGGTATCTTTTAAAAAGAGGTGCTGTAGATCAAACAAAAATAATGGTTTTGATGCAGAAATTAATGGTTGAGGTTCTTTTGCTGATGTTACGTGGGAGATCAAATACAACGGTCATAATAACCTACTTTGGTTGCAGTATCTAGTGATTCAGTGAGTGAATTATGTATTCAGCAAAATAGCTACAGACAAGTAACTACTGAGATATCTGGCTTTCATTTATTTGCTGTTTATATGAGATATACTTATCTTTAACATTTTCTGTGAAGGAAAGCAGTGTCTAGATTTTTAAAAGTAAGATTAACAGACAATTTAACAGACATACTGTTTCACCTACTTTATTTCAGTAAATAGATTTCATGATTACATAACCATGCAAAGATTTTTTCAAACAAAAAATGAGCTCACAGTTGTAATAATTTTTATGACAGTGTCAAGATTTTCTAACTTCTAAAAACTGCTGAAAAATATGTTCACACATGGAGTGAGGTATTTCATTTCCCATTTTACCAGGACAGCTTAACAGAGAGGCATGATTAATGTCCAGATATAGAATTTGAAAAGAGCATGTATAGTGAGTGTATGGGCTATTTGTTTTGTTTTATTTTTTTAGTAATAAATACAATGACATAAGTCGATTTGTTTAACAAAGCAGACTGGGACTTGGTCCTTAATTAGTTTCAGTTTCAGAGATGACTTTTTAATTCATTTCAGGTCTTAAGCTATTGAAAGCAGAAAATGAATAAATTATGTCTTCTAAAAACAATAACAACAAACTCATGTCTAATGACTTCATGGAATGATTTCAAAGTAACATTGCCCCTGGTGGAAAAATGGGAGCCGCCTGCTTTCCAAATGGGCTGCACCTGTGCAGCACTCAGAGAGGTTAAAAACATATCAAAGAGCTTCATCTGTGTGGGGCCTTTTGGGACTTGCTAAATGGATTCAGGAGTTGGAGGAGGATCGGCACTCCTGGCATCATATGCTGTGTTACCGTTGGTCCTTGTTCCCTGTTAATTGTGGTACTGTCAGAAAAAAGCTTTTTTTCCTCCTCAAATAAATAAAGAAAGAAAGGGTTCAGCCTGCAGGCATGGGATCTGATGCCTTTTCTTGCTGCAGAGATGCTATGCAGTCATCTGGTTTGAGTGCTCTATGTCTAATAGCTGGCATATGGACAGAGCGCAGTGTTCTGTGCGGCTCCCCTGGCTTCTCGTAATCAGCAATTGAGATCCATTATTTGAGCAGGTGTGCTAGTATCTGCGAGCATGGCCACCTCACTCTGAGCACTGAAGATGTGTGGCTGTGACCTGTCACATAAAAATGTCAATAAAATTATTATTGCACAGAACAGGTTACATTCCCATTCTACAAAATGGCCAGTGTCTTTGGGGAAACACATGGGGTGAAACTGTTTTGTAGTGCTGTAAAACTAACTGAAGAATGAGAAATGAATGATAACCCCCAAATTATGTAAGGACTACACATGTATATGCTTTTAAAGATGTATTTGTCTTCAGGAATGCAGTTGTCTGCTGAATGCATGTGGCTTTTTCTTAGGTTTGTACTTCATACCATCCTATGTGCTCAAATTAATGTAATTGGTAGAAACCAGATATTACAAATTTTAGTACTGGCCACATTTGGTTTGATTTCTCTTGCAAAATAAATACATTCAACAAAGGGAAGCTGCTTTGGAAGAGGTGTTCCACCTCTGCCATTAATAACAAAGTTTGAATAAGATGTGTCAGTAACAAGCTGTTGGAAATAAAAGGTGGTGGCAGCAGCCAGAGGCTGGTAAGATCCCACAACATAGCTATGATGAAAGTGCACTTTAAAGATGTCTTTAAAGTGTCTTTAAATGTGTTTAAATTTCAGAGTAGTTCTTTCTCCTACATCAAGAAATTCCAGTATCACATTTAGCATTGCCCTCACCAGCTGCCCTATTTTTATAACAAAATCAGAAGAAACAGCATTTATCTTTGTACATCTGTTTCCAAGTTCCAAAATTACTTATCACATGATATACAGGGAGGCTGAGTTAGTAGTGCCTGTAGAAAATGTAATGTTTGTACTTTGTTTATTTTTAGACAGGCCTACTCTTGTTTCATTCTTTGCAATTTGCTTCACTTCAAGAGGCAGAGCCATTCAGTTGTCTAGTTACAGGAGAATACCAGCATTGTTTTATGACAATGTTGGTATAACATTCCCAGCTAGGAGCATGGTCTTGAGATTATTCATTCCATTCCCGGGGACATGAAGACTATGTATGTGAATAAGCCTCTGCAGCACGAGGCTATGTATCTGCAAGCTTAATGAGATTGGGGCGGGGTGGGTGTGTTTGGGAAAATGGAGACCTACCAGTTGCCAAGGCTCTTTTTGGAGGGAGACATTTTTCTGCAGTGCTGCTTAAATCTGAATTGTGATAGCTATAACATGTGTCTCAGAAACACAAATAGCTAGGCCTGATGTAGCTAAGCCTGGAAACTCCAGCTGAAATCAAGGAACATAAAACGTTTCATTCATTACAAATGAAAAATCTTGAGCTCAAGGTCAACATTTTCTGTATATAAATGAATACTGATTAGATGTAGAAACAAGGTAGCAATCCTAACAGTGCAGAAATCACAGTTACCACCTTTGTTTTTCCCCAATATTAGTGCTGACACGCTGTGGTGTACATTAGAGCATGTCCATGACTTCATGCTAGCTGCCAGCCACCGCATGAGTGCTTGTGAGTGCCTAGAGGCTGCTGTGTGTGCTTCCCAGCTGCCTCATAGCAGGAGCTCTGAAATCACAAGCTCCAGGAAAAGCATGGGGTGATTGTACAAATCATTAGGTTTGACTATTACTTTTCCTCTGCCTTCTGAGTTTTTTAACTATAAAGGAAATCACTAAATTGGCTAAATATCCCTACTGAGATGCTTCTAGGTGAGGTGATTTCAGCTAGAAAGGTCACAGTGGTTGCTCTGTACTCACAGATTTTGAGTCTACAATGCAATGTAGATGTTATTGTCTCCAAGTCTTCTGTCTTAAAAGGGCTATCACTAGCCTAGACATCTTTCCTCATTGTTTGCCTACTCCTCTTTCAGGCCTATGTCATACTAGCTAATTCTCTTCTTTTCTTTTCCTAAAAAGTTCAGTGTATGGCAGGAGGCAGGGCATACAGTGTTGTAGCTTACAAGGTAAGCTTACAGGAAGCCATATGGAGTGAAAGCAGCAGAGCTTCAAGCTGTGGAAGATATGGTGAAAACTGTGTCTTTAGTAGAGGCAGAATATTTTTCATGTGCAACTGAGAGATTTTCATCCCAAATCTATAGAGGAAAAAAAACCCAAGGTGTCCGTATCCTTTGGAAGTGGAAAAGAAGTCATAATGCATTCAAATTTATATCTGTATATATGAAGAAGCACCATTTTAGGTCATGAAAGTGGAATTGAAATGATGAAAGCTGTTTAAGCTTTTGCAGTTTCTTTAGACCTCAGTGGATATACACTGGTCATACGCAGAAAGTATTTTCTTCTCTTTTATTATCTAATCTCCTCTCCCATAGACTGTTACCTAGTTACTGAAGGGGAGAGAAAATCAACAGTTTAAAACGTATGAATTACGAGACTCTATGTTACATCCAGAAAATACGTGAGGAGTCTGTGTGCCATGAGGAGTTCTGGATAAGCTAAACTGGTATATGCATTTGGCTTGTCACCGAGTCAGCCCTGGTCACTGAGCCAGATTCAATGGTCAAGATGCATGTGTTGTATGTTAGTATGTGTTGGAGGTGTTCGTCCAGTCCACACACTGTGAAATTCATTACAGTGCCAACTTTCTTCTCAGAATTTGTATAAAAGATTTATATATAATTTTAGTCTTTTGCTAAGGTCACCTTTTCATGCTTTGGAGGAGAGGAGGTGTTTCAATGAAAATGCAAATGCTTGTACAGGGCGAAAGGTGTTTTTCTAAAAGAGCAGTATGCTTACTAAATAAGTCAGTCAAGTCAACCAGCAATAAAGTAGGAAAACCTTTCCTGTTTTGAGTGCAACTTGGATTTTGATGTTTGCCTAGAAAAAACTCTAGACACCACCTGGTTTTCATTTGCCAGCACCTGGTCAGCAAGACTTTAAACCTGTTTCTACCTCTGTCTCTCTCTCTCTCACCCTGAATACTAGTTCATAGTATTCTGAACACAGGCCTGTGTTTGCTTTGCATTGCTTTGTATTGCTTTGTATTAATGCACACAATTGTCATACTTCAATCTATACGATGTAAAGGTGTATGATATAGTGCCTTTGTGGAATTCACCCTGAAAGGTAAGACATTTCTCATAGAAGAGATGGAATTTGTAAGTCTCCAGGACAGAGTATTTCAAAACAACTGAGCTTGCATGGCCTATAATTTTCTCCTCGATTGGAGCAGTATCCTATATGAAGGACTTTGAGAATGGGGTGTCCACTGCAGCTCAGACAGACATTCAGTTAATTACCAGCCATTGGTTTAATCTGCAACATCAGGCACATTAAAAAAGTACCATTGATGGTGGAACAGACAAGGCGACTGAGCTAGAAATCCCATTCCTGAACAGCTTACTCCGTTAGACTTATCTTTTTAAATTGAAATATGTTGAAAAATTTGCCTTTATAAAGCAAGCTGGTACAGTGTAAACACAATCTGCTGAACAAGTTCAGTTATGTTTGCCAGCCTTTAGAAAAGGCTGTAGGCTTTTATCTCTGGTTGTGAGGATGTGAACTTCAGGCTCCCCCACCAAGCCAGACAGCGAAGAGAATGTCTTTTGAAGAAATTCAGGAAAAAAAACAGAGCTAAAATAGCTAAATTAAATACTGTTTTCCTTATTTTAACAGTGTTTCTTAACTATTGTTGTCATACTACATTTATGTGCTATCTAGTCATCAATTGCTTGTGAAAAAAATGTGTCTTGTGATGATGCTTCTAGGCATTCATTTCACATTGACCTGCCTACTTTTTATCCATTGTTCTTGCCTTCTACAGCAAGCTTGCCACTAGACATGCAGAGATATGTAAAGAATATTTGCACTATAGTTGAACTCTGACTTTGGTGTTTAGAGACTAACTTAAGCTTTGTTCTTCTCACTTCTTACAGAGCTTAAACTACAGTATGTGATGTTTTAAATATGGTCTCTGAGCCAAGTTGTTTCCTCCCTAGAACATGCGTTAGGCATCAGCTCTCGCCCGTCATTTGCTGGGATTGATAATGTGCCAAGTCTTGAAGTCTTGACTTAGTTCTTGCTCCGACAAGACTCTCATGGAAGTCAATGGAAGTTTTGCCTGATTAAATACTTCTGGATTGCTCTCTAAAGCACTTGGCTTATTTATATCAGGCACGTTTGGAAAAGTCCAACATTTTAGCCCCTGTAAAATGGAATTATCAAAATCTTAACTGATGGAGGACATTCTGAAGGCAAAATACCCAGGGGCCTGCTTGCTGGCAGTGGAACACTGCCTATGTTTGAAAACCAGACAAAAACAAACTCGAAGGCTGCAGGACAATGCACCATCTATAAAACAGTTAAACTTATCTGGCAGTATCCACATATGGACAACATGAGATGACAGTGTCTTCTTCCACTGTAAGGTTGATTGATTGATGACCTTCAGTGTTATTCAGAGTTGTTTTGAAACTAAACAATTTGCTATGAGATATTATCTATAAAACTTTACTTCTTTTTGTGAAACTCAGAATAACTAACCATGCAGTAGATTCATACAGAAAGACATACTGTGGATTAGTAAACATTTCATTGCAATTTCAATTAATACCACATAAACACTTCAGGATTAATATAATCACCAGAAATAAACAGAAATTAACTGTAATTATCAGCTTTTAATGTATGAGTATCATCCAGCTCTTATTTTATAAACATGCTTAGGTTTTTATGAAACTTGGCATGCCTTATGTCATACAATACATGTTGTTTTTAAAATAATACGTGCTTTGCATCTCGAAAAAGAAGCAGTTTGGGGGGTATAGGAAAAAGTAATGTGTATACATTCTCCATCATTCCACCATGGAGTAAATCTAGTTATTTTGAGACACATGCAACTTTCATTTCTTGGTGAAAGGAAAGGAAGTGAAACACAGTTTTCAGACAAAGTAAGAAGTAACACCACATGAACAAAAATTAGATGTAATTTTTTCGTTATTCTGATAAATCTGTGAGACACTGTGGAGCCTGAGAATTCCATTCTGTATCACTCATTCCTGGTGGTTTAAGCATCCCAGCCAGGCCCTGCAGTTCCATGGGATGATATGTGTCTTTGTTGTGTCTTCATTTGGAGCTGGAGTACATCCTTGGGAGGTATGTGTACTGGTCCCACTGTAGAGCGCACTTTTCCTGCAATGTAGACACAGCTTATTTGAAATAGCTCTGACTATGTGAACCAAGATCAGGTCGTGATTCTTTCCATTGCCTAGAGAGATGCGTCAAAGGAGTAGAGCTTGGCATATCATATTTCTCTCCAAAGTTTTCCTCCAGCTGTCCAGGAACTGCACAGTGAAATTGTGGGATTATGTCTACACTGTCTTCACTGACATGAAGAGTGTTAAAGTCTACTGAACCCTATGACTCATGCTTTCTTTCCCGATAACTATCAGCCCAGTTGCAGTTTTGACTTAGAGCATTCACATATTCAAGAAGAGTTGGCTTGTGTTATCTCTTGGCAGACTATTTTGTAGCATGTATGGTTTACTTGTGTCTTTCTAGTCCATCCAGACTTATGGACAATAGCTTGGGCCTATGATGAAATACCAGGCATGCTTCACAACTATAGGCACTGTTTCCTGCTCTGATACCTGCCTTTTATTTTCCTTTCTTTTACTGTCAAACAAAGCTTATGATCTTAGAACCGATTTACTATTGCTGTATAACCTGCACAGACATTACATTTTCTTGTGCCTCCCAAAAGCACAGAGTTTGGGCTGAGATAGACTGTTACCATGGGCATAAAGTTTTCAGTATGAAACTGGGGGTGTGCCAAGCCTTGAAAATGCATACAAAAAAGTCAGCAAAGCCGACTGTGTATCCATGCTCTGTGACAGAGTATGAAAAGTGTAAGGGCAAAAAAGCCTTTGGGGGAGAAATTCTTTAGGAGGGGAGCTGCAGAGTTCAAGATGCAACTGGGCTAGGCAAGAGCCAAACTTTCTGCCGGCAAAACGTTGTTCCCTGTCCCTACAAAAGCAAGTTGAGAGAGAAACTGCCTCCAGTCATCTCACAGCTGTGTTTGGAACCAGATTGCACTGCAACTTTTGAATGCTTCTTGCTTTAGTTCCTGTATGGTCCATTAGCAAGGGGAACGACAGATGCAACACTAAGGACAAATAAATCTAGGGGCTTGTCATCTGGTCAAATGTTCTTCAGATTCTTATGTACAAAGAGAGTAGTCCTGAGGTCTCTAAAAACATGAGCATGATGCACCATGAAATACAAACAGAGCTACTTTCTTTGAAGCAGGGTGATGTATTTTAAAGTTTTAATTCTAATTTTTTAGCACTAGTTTATTCATCTTTATACTTTTCAATTTCATACCTCTGGAAATCCCCCTGCTTCCACAGGCCCTATGGATGCTCCTCACAGGCTAGTATCACTCTCTGCTAAACCAGAAAAAGTTAAAAAGCTTTATGCTACTTCCATTCTCTGAAGCTCTTGGAGTGAGTCTGTTTTATCTTCTCTGCCTTTCAGTTTGTATGCTCTTTTGGCAGGAACTGTTGGCCTGATTCTGATCTCATCTGTTGTGTAAATCAGAACAAAGCCCCATGATTTGAGTGAGATATTGAAACAAACACCCTGGCACAGTGTATGGCATTATATACTGTCAAGAATTCCATTTGGATTCACAGCAAAACGGAATTCTTAAACAAGTTCAGTTTCTACAAAGTGCAGTGTGCTACTACAAAGGGAGTCAAATAAACAGAATGACTCAACATTGAAAAGAAAGTGGAGGTAGGGATCACAGTGTGAGTTTTAAAGGCATTTATTGGAAAGTCTATGGGAGGAGGGGAAAGTAAAAAGGACTGTAAAAGTCAGTTCAGCACAGGCATGAACAGTCAGCATAGACTCATTTTTCTGGAACGTACTAAGCTGGTAAGAAACCTAGTATTTTGACTAAAATCTGATAATCATTCTTTTACTGCCTATTATGACTATGCTTAAACTCTCAGAAAGGGATGGATGGGTGGATGGGTGGATGGATGGATGGATGGATGGATGGATGGATGGATGGATGGATGGATGGATGGATGGTGGCATCAGACTGAATGGAGAGCATCCATGGGAGTTAAAGTCAGCATAAGTAAAAGCATAACCTTAAAAAGAGTGATTTTCAATTTTAAGGTTCAGTGTTCGGGCCAGCAGTGACTTTGGCAGGAATACATACAGCATTTTGAAGTGATAGTATTTAACTTTTAGTTTTGGACTGACACAGCGATATGTCTCTTGGCAACATCTTTGGAATTTGCTTTTGATCTTAAAAGTGGGCAAGGAGTTGTCTTTTAGGGGAAAAAAATCTCTATCTTCAAATTTCTTTCTTTGCATTTTTGCAATTAGTGCTTATGTACATCTATAGATTTACCAGCCAACCTATAATATATTATGCTATTTATACTGCTGTTAATCCTGGGTGAACGGACCTGTTTTAGAGTGTTTTCACATGAGAAATTGCACCACTGGAAGTCTAGTGGGAAAACTTCAGTGGGATAGTTCTGATGGTAAACTATTATGCAGAGAAATTCTCAAAGGATGCTAACATTTGCTATCTCAACAATTTCTCTGCACTGGAAAGTTTGAAAGCATCCTTGAGATTGTTGCCACTGAAGTTGCGTAAATGAGCTAGCAAAGCTATGCATCTTAGTCTCGCTTGCTTCCAGTACACTATTGCTAAAGCTGGGAGAGCTCAGTTTGTTTCCCTTCAAGTGAAGGAACACTTTTTCATAATTTATAATTCAACTACAGCACTTACCACCACAGAATTTTATGGAAGCAAAGTAGGTTCAAGAAAGAATTAAACCTATCTCTAATTAAGCACCACTGCTGGGCTGCAGACTCTAGCACAAGGAGTTCCTAAATTTCCACTTGTTGGAATCAGAAAGGATGGTGGAGATAGACCTGTGCATGCCTCATTCTTCCCTTAATAGCTTTAGTGCTTACAAACATGATACTGATTCATTACTTTGACAAAGATCTGCAGACCCGACACTTCTAATACTCATGAGACTCTTTCTGGAGATGCACAGTGGGAGGTTGAGAAGCAGTGGTCACAGGCTGCACTAGGGGAAATTCTGAATGGGCATATGGGTAAAAAAATGTACAGGGTTTGGACTAGGTGACCTCCAGTGTCCCTTCTAATCTAGATTATTAAATAACTCTGTGATTAACAAATTAGAAGGAACTTGGCAATATGTCCAAATCACTGCTATTGCAGGAAACATCTCCTTTCTGTCTCTTCAGTCTGTTTCACAAGTTGATCAAATTCCTTCTTCCAAATAGTTGGTAGGGTCAGTGGAAAAAATATATCTTTCCAGCTTCAGCTTCTGTGCACTGCTCTTTTCCTCTTCAGGGTTAGGTCCAGTCAAATCCAGTGATTTAAATGGCAGTTACATCTCATTGTTTTCCTCTTCACTTAAGACTGAGGACCAGAGACCATGAATCTAGAGCTAGTGTCCTTTGACTCACACAGCTGGGGATTCCCTGACTGAGGCGACCTCTCTCTTCCCTCTAGTAACTTAAGAGTCATAACAAACAGTTTATGACAATATGTCAACAGAAGTTTCTATTTGCCAAAATTAGATTTCAGTAAGCCTACTAGAAGGAGATTAGGACATTTTCCTTAGCTTCCTTGCTTTGTCTCTTCATAAATTCCTTTTCCATTCATTGTGCCTTCTGTTCCCAGACTACCAAACTGAGGATCCTCTCCTGCCCACAAATCCCTCATCACAGCACTCGCTCTTACTTGGTTAGACAGCTGGATGAACTCTGTTCTGCTTTGCCAGTAGAGAAGCCCTAAGCTACTCAAGAGTCTGCAAAAGTGCAAACATCCAAACATGTGTATGCCCATGGGGAAAAAGCATCAAGAAAGCAGTTATTTTTTCCGCTCTTAGTCTTAAACCTGCACTGTGGTTTGCAGAACCGAAAATGTTATACGTGTCATATACATTTCATGGATTTTCAGTATTTCCCCATACTTTTAAAGAATAATTTATACTCATTAGTTCCCTTAGTATTATTCATCCTGAAATATTTTACTTTAGGAAAAAAAAAAATTAAATGGTCAGTATTTCAGCATGTGGAATGTAGGTGTATTATAGAGGTGTCCACTTGAATGAACGTTTAATTTAAATATAATCTAAATGTTAGAAATGTTTTTCTTTTATATGGCTCACCACCTTATTACAGATCACAAAACAGAGAAATCTATTTGTAGTACTTTAGTTCATAAAGCTTTTATTTTGAAAGTCTTAGTTCTTGTGATCTGTACTGCAAGTCACAAGAACAATACAATCAGTCATAAGTTTTTACATCTGCCTGATCCTCTTGCTGATTTCTGGTTGATTTAATACTCTTCCAGATGAGCAGCTGATCCCTTTGTCTAGTCTCTTATTTCCCGAGTGAAAAGAAGTGACCTCCGCAATGTCCAGTTTCCCTGTAGCCCAGTCATGACAGAGCTCCCTGCCTGTGGCATGCTACACTTCTCTCTCACAGCAATTTGCCTTTACAGGAATTTCTTTCGTCACCAAGAATGGCTGCAAGAGACCACAGTGTGGATCTGCCCTGTGGGTATGGAGTCACTATTTTTGTTTTAATTTTTTTTGGGGGGGGTTTGGTTTGCTTTTTGGTTTTGGTTTGTTGGGGGTTTTTTTGTGTCAGTGTCCTACATATTTAACCTTGTCAACTATGTTTATTCTAGAATAGGAAAAAAGAAGCTGGCCAGGAAATGACACGGAGTTGAGCTGTTGCTCCTCGTATCATCCTTTAAATGGGATATCAGTTCACATTCAGAGAGCTGAAACCTCATATTCCCGTATTAGAGGCAGGAGGAGAGCTTTTGATTTGAAGTGTACGTTCTCCATATCTAATTATTTCTTAATGATATTCAACTTGAGATTTGAAGAGGAAAGTTAAATTGGAGATTTATTTTATAGATGTCTTTAGGCTTTATGCTTGCTCTACTCATTCACCATGTGATGGGCCTTTCCTGTACCAGTGAAGTTCTGAGCTCTTCCACAGCCCAAGGTGTGAACTTCAGTTTTCCCTCTTCTGACCTCATTTCAGAGTGTACTGGCATTACTGCCTTCTTGGCCTCTTTGAAACGTAGAATTTAGTAAGCCAGAGGAAGCTCCGGAGGGTGAGGGACATCAGAATGAAAAATACTGCTCCAAAAAGATCATCTTAATGTTGTGTCCTAGTGTTAAAATTCATGTAAGTAGCTGTCAGTGTATGCAGAGCAGGAGCTAAAGCTGTTTATGTGCTGCATAACATCGCAGGGGAGCCTTTTGATTTACTGAGCAGCTTTGTCTAGATCTGTAGCTGCTTCTTTGCATGCTTAATATTATCTTTACAGTTTTAACAACAGATAAGCTGTTCTGACCCTCAACAGGATCATCAGATAGATCTTCTTAACAGCTATTATACTGATTATTTTTTTAATAGAAAATGCACTCACAGTTCTGCATTAACATTGGGATTGTTTTCAAGATACAAACACCCTCAGCAGAGCCTTCAGAGTGAGTAGGGCTATTTTCCCATTTTGTTACATTTATATCACCAAATATAATCTAGCAATAAGTTTATTTGGTCTGATCATCCTCTAAACATCAGTTATTATCCCCCATAATCATGGGCTCTCATTGGCTGGGTGCACTACAGGTTTGTATTAATGTTGTGTGGGTATCAATGTTTTGCATACTTGTGGGATTCCTTTCAAGCTCAGTGAGTGTCCAGCAATGATAACTGAATAATTTGTGTTTTTATGGAAACATCTATCTGGTAAATACTTCAGTTAAGCATGACTAACTGATTTCCAAGTACCCATTTAGTGACCTACTTGAGGAATCAATCCTCTTATAAACTATAGGTCTAGTCTGTTATGAGAAGCATCTGCTAACTGATCACAAGCTAACAGTTTCTATTTCTTCAATATCCCTACTTTTACATGTGACTCTGCTGATAAATACCTGGATTCCAATCAGCATTACTGCCATGATGCTGCTAATGTACTTCATCCCATGCATGTTATACCTGAATCTAGTAGAGTATCTTCCTTCACCTTAATGCATTTTAGGCTCTAAACTGGCTTAGGCAACTTTAACAATCTCTTCCACATAAATTCAGCATTTGTTTAGATTTTCTTCCTGAATAAGACTGTAACAGAGTCAATTATCTTACACCACAATCCCTCAGTACAGGCAACTGTTCCTTACTATATACCTCCAACTGGCTTTCCTTTTCTTTCCATCATGCTCTGTGGCAAGATGAGCTCACGCTCCATGTATTGTTAGCTGAGGCTATTTGGAAAAATATGCCTTTGAGGAATATAGTAAATGTAAGCAGGGCAAGATGACATTGTGACAGGAATGAATTTTGCATGGATATTGTGAGGTGTGTTAAAAAAGTGTGTCAGGGCCTAATTATGCTTAGCATATGTGGTTTTTTTCCTATGACAGAAACAGGACCTACAGACTTGGATCTCTGAATCACAGTTGTCATTTCATATGGCTGAAACTTTTGGGAAGGCTGTGAAAATAAGAAGGAAATAAAGGTGACTCGACTGAACAGCAGATACTGGGAGGTGTTAGTCCATAGGTTCCTTAATAAAGGCCCTATATTGTAGCAACTTTTTGATTTTTGAGCAGTGTGAATGCATGTCTTAAAGACAAAAAAGTGTTCAAGTGTCCTAGAAGTGTTTGTTCTAGATCTGCGACTCTGCTCTGCTTTGGAAGTTAAGAATTGAAATCTGTTTTTCCTTCTCCTTTGTGAAAGGAGGCCATTCCTTATTTTTGCTGCAGTTTAGTAATTGCAGAATCTTTGTTTAGTAATCATATAGTATGATGAGCAAACAGCTTCAAGAGAAATAGAGTGAAATATGCGTTGTTGGTTGTTTAGAAAAACTCATGATTGGGGTCTTTAGTAAGTCTAAAGACTTCATCGTTAAAACTAACACACAATATAAATGTTTGCCAGCTTTCCAGCTTCAGCAGACCTTTAACAGCAACAGCCTGAACCTGGATATTTCAGTCTCTTAAAAGGCCCAGGAGTAACACATACATAGTTCCATATCCTGCACCTTTGTTTCAATTTGAAATTCTGGGATTTCCTTCTGTGATGGGAAAAGCATTAACCATGATTATCTGAAGATGATCTACATATTGAAGTGTTCCATCTACCAGATGATTTCACTGTGGCATACTGTTCTGATACAGCATCCCTCTTAGGTAAGTATTTTAGCACTCTATAGGCTGTTTGTTCTTCAAAGAACAAATCCATTGTTCCAGTCAATGAAGTGGAAACATTTTCAGTTGTGTAAATTCTAGACATACTCATGCTTTTTGATGAGCCAATTCTTTCAGGTATATTTATCGTAGATATTAACAGGAGTTAGCAGAGGCACAAGGGGCCATCTGGTTTTTGTCCTGTGTAGTTTTGTTTGGATGACTTTACCTGGTAGTTGCTCTGGTTGGGATAGCATTTGCTGTTAATTTTTCAATGTAGTGATAATGGACAAAGCATTACTACCGTCTTTATAAGTGAACCTTTTTGTGGTTTAAATCTGTAAAGCTACGGCAGCATCGCATGACTTGTCCAGATCATAAATTTGCTGTCCTGAAAATTCAAGTAGAAATGCCCTACTGATCTAACATGTGTTGCCAGGTGGTACAGTACTATGTAACACAAACGTTACCTCTACTAAAGCACCACTCTGAGTTCTGTTGTATGCTCACCATCCATCACTAGACTCTGGGTTCAGCCTGTAAAAACTTTGACTTGTGGGTAGGCTAGAAAAGGGCAGTCTGTGCGAGCGTGTGTGCATTTGTATGTATGTGTGCATGGAAGGGACGAATGAACAAAGAAAACTGCCAAATCACAGTTTGCTGACTGCTGAAAGGGTTTTTCTTTCTTTTACAACCTATGCTGAAGTTTTCACATACTGGCAAACTCACAAATAAGGCTTCGAAGCTCTGTGTATCTATGATCAATCTGTGGACTTGGATCAGACAATTTTTTCATACTACCAGTTTTAATGATATCATTTAATGTTTCAGTTGTTCCCATTTACTCTTTTTTCTACCAACTGAATTGATTACTTTTGCTAATTGCAGAAAAATATCTCAAAATACCTCAGACTTCCTCTATCCCGAAACACAGATCAGGCTCTGATTTGTACTGCCTCAGCTCACAGCAATCAGTTGATATCTTTTTCAGCTCCAGTTGCCTTCCTGTTCAGTGGGCTGCCAAAAGGGAAAGGTTCAAGTTCTATGGGCAAATCCACAGCTTCATGGAATGACTGTTGCTTCTTTTTCCCCTTGATCTTGATCTGCAAGTCCAGATGCATCTGAGTGTGTATAAACTGGTTCATTGCCTGCTTGTCCTGGAAGACCTTAGAAGCACTTGCATATGCCAAAAATAGAAGTTTCCTCAAGTCCTTTGCCAGTTCAAGTGGGGTCTTTTCCTTCCCTCCTGACTCCTACCTCTTAGTCGTCGTGTGGCCAGCTGTGCCCTGTGTTGGCTCGTTCAAATGTATCTGGGGCTGGTCATGGAACGGAATGATTCTGTTTTTTGGAGGGGAAAAAATTTTGCAACATTGTTGGTGCTACATCAGACTAGCTGGCTGCTAAAAAACTCTTGCCCTTTCTGACCATCTTGTGAGCCATTTGTTTGAGTTTGACATTGAACTGAAAAAATGCCAGAACTTGTACTTTGACTTAACAGGAATAGCAACCTGAAATTTCTGTGCTTATACTTGAGATCTCATTGCGAACATCAGTAATCCCTTTTTGACCTAAGGGGCTTGCCAATTTTAGCTTGTTTCTGTTAGTAGGAGAAGTTGATTATGGAGTGAGGTATTTCTCTGGGACAAATCTTTTTAGTTACAAAGAATATGCACTGGGGCCTGTTTGCCTGAGCACAGCTGGGATTAACAACAGGACTCGGAGATCCAGGCCTTTGTCCAGCCAGCCATCTACTCTAAAACTCTTTTTTTAAACTCTTCTCAGATCATGTCACCTCTGTTTGCTTTGGATTTCTTTTTGCTGCCTTCCTTTGTTCTTTCACTGCTTCTTTCTCATACTCAAAGATGCAGCACAAAAATCCAGTACAAACCCTTCTCTCATTGCATTTTTCCATTGAACCCTAATTCAGTTTCTGCCTGCAAGGATCAGTCCATTCCCAAGTTTTTCCAGGGCTTCTTTTCTTTCAGCTGTCACTTAACCAAAGAAAAACTAATGGAAATTATCTCACATTCGGTAGAATGACTTGCTTATCTGGTGCCAACCAGAGCATTTTGAAACAAGAATTCTCCATTGACGTTCACTAGAGCAAACAGCTAACAAATGAAGTCACATTTCTGTGGGCATATGCTGGAAGTTGGTGCCTGTCTGCAGAAACATACCCATTTACGAATTAACTGTGATTTTGGTCTTATTATGACTAAAGTTATAGATGTATGGAGGGGAAAATAGAATGACTGCCTCACTTCACTTTAGTAGAATGGTGCACTGCTTTTGTTCATCTACCCAAGAAAGGACTTTTACCTCAGAAAAGCACACCTAAGAAATTGAGTTGGGAGTGACTCTTGACTGTATGTTTCTTGGCTGGCTTTTAACTTTTGGGGAAGAAGGTGAGGAGAATGTTCTTAACAGAGGATGTTGCATCAAAGATTATGTCCTACCTTTTTGCATCAGCTGAATTGCAAGTACAAGGTGAGCATGGTGGGTTGTCAGCTGTAGTGGACAACCTCTAAAAAGGGGTAGAAAAGAAAGTTCTATGACTGTTCAGCCTGCAAGTTCTGGTCATCTCTAGCAAACTTACAATCTAATCAAGATACTTGGTCTGTACCCTTTCTGGTTTTGAATAATAATTTAAAATAAGTTGTGATGGTTTCATCCCAGAGAAAATAGCAGATTACACAGAAGTAGTGCATCAAGCACAAGGTTGTACATGAAGAAATATTTTTAAAGGTTCTTCTGGGAAGGAAAGAATTTGTAGAGATACAACCAGGAAAGTTTCTGTAGCACAATAGAACTCTAATATTTTAGTGGTTATGATAATATTTCATTTCACCTCTCACTGTGAGCAGTGCTTGTCTTTCCCTCAGTGTAGGGCACTAGCTTATTTCCATGATCTAGAGCTGGAGCTGGTAGCTACCAGGTAACCTCCTTGTAACTGACTAAACACAGACTGCCTCACGTTCAAATATTAGATTTTTATTTCATCAGTTATAACTGGGTCTATTGTATAAATGCTCTTCCTGGAGAGCTGATAGGAAGGCCAGAGTCCTACTCATGGCAATTTGGAAGTGCTGAGGGTCTTAGTAATTATAATT
Organism: Strigops habroptila; assembly: GCF_004027225.2. Classification (NCBI taxonomy): domain Eukaryota; kingdom Metazoa; phylum Chordata; class Aves; order Psittaciformes; family Psittacidae; genus Strigops; species Strigops habroptila. The sequence continues at coordinate 15,667,780 of NC_044302.2, forward strand.
TTTAAAAAAGTATACTCTAAAGAGGAACATGTTTAGTGAGCAAAAGCAACAATGAAGGACTTAACTGTGAAGACCATCAGGAAATACATTTTTGATCCTCAACTAAAATCAATGGAAGCTGAAAAAAGAAAGAATTCTTGGGCATAATTCCATCTTTTCCAGTTTTGTGCTGGCATTATTTTCTAAGTTCTTGATCTTTCTGTAGTATGGAAAAAAAAAATAATAATCCATTAAAATGTTTCAGTGTTTTACCCAAAAAAAGAGGAATCTTTTCACAAAAACTGTTGAATAATAAAATTCCAGCCAGCATCATTTATTATTTTATATATGTAGCTCTGACTTAGGATGGTCATGTGTTCAGAATACATGATGTTTCTGATGCAAACCTAGAGTTTTCAAGGATCTTAAATTACTCATTAAAAAAAGGAAGAGTAAATCTTTTTTCTCCCAGGTATTTTGTTGCTGCTGACAAATCAATCTGAGAAGCAGCACACACATGACTTGGAAAAGAGGGAATCTTTCAAACAGCTTAAGGTTTTGGAGGTTCACCATGATGTACCAAAGAGGTGCTATCTGAAATGTGCTATGAGCAAAGGAACAGGTTTTGATGGTCCCTATGATTAATTTGCTCTCTGAACTCTTGGTACCATTTGTCACTCAACACTACTTCACCTAGACTCTTTATGTTCTTGGTAAACATATTTTGGATAGCAGTATGCCTCTGGCAATCACTGTGTGCTAAAAAAATGTGTCAAATTAGTTGGAGAAAGCCCTTATTTAAATTAAAATTTTGTAAGGCATCCATTAAAACCTCAGTCTGCCCAGTAACACCAAGGCACACAACTTTAACACAGTGCTGCTTGGGAAGGCCTTTGAATGAGAATGTTCAAATTCCAAATCATAATGGGGCTCACTGTCTTTCACCTTGTCAGTAAAGGGATTGAAATCTACATGAGTAAATAAAAAACCACAAGGCAAATGTGTTCAGAACACAATCCTGTCCTCTAGAATTCACGTGATATTCAAACATCAGAAGTACCCGTCCCCCCGCTCCTTGAGAGACAATTTAGACTTTTATCACTATTTCAGACCTTTGTGAAAACAGCCATAAATACATGCATTTGGGTGACAACCATAAATATGTGAAATGCGTTGCATACTTTGAAGTCTGTAGAGTTCAGTCCTGGGGAAAGAAAAATAACATATAAAGAGTTTATAGAAGTGTAAGAGGAAGGGAAGGAATTTGTTCTGAAAGTGAAGTCCCCAACTCCATAAATGTCTGACCATTTAAAACTGGGGGAATCACTGTAAGCGCTTCATACTTCCCAACATATCCATTCTCATATTAGATGATCTCTGTAGCCCTTTGTACTCATTGTGGCGAATTGCCAGAAACAGGAATACTTTAGCTGCTCCTTATTAAGAAAAGCATCTGAGGAAAATTTCTGAGAACTAGACTTTCAACTGTATTTCTTCCACATTTTCATGTTCTTAAAAAAGAATGTTTATTGCCACCAAAGGATCTTCAGCACAAATATCTCCAGGCTTGAAAGCAAGAATGGAAAGTATTGTTTACCGATAATTTGTAAAGTTTTGTGTGAATTTTAGAGCACATTTTATGTATAGAAAATGTGCACATCTGCCAGCAGAATAAGGGCTCGTGTCTGAACTGCCAACAGCAATAGACTGCGCATGTATCAGGAAGGGTTTGTCAACTGCTCCCTTCTTTTAATTTGCACGGTTAGTGCTGTGAGGTTTATGCAAGGCAGCTCTCAGGGGAGGGGACTGAAAGTTCTTTGAAGTCCTTTGTGGTGGCTGTCTAATCTGGAGAAGAGGATTACTTTCTTTCTGCCAGAAGCACATGACAGTTTGGTAATTAATGAGCATCATAAAGTTCTCTTTTTCTATTAGATACCCATTAGTAAACCTGGGATGGTTGTCATTTTGGACAAAACCATGCATATCCTCATTTTATCCCAACATCAAAGGGGATCTCCTACTGTCTGATGCTGAATGCTCTAATTGTGTTTGCGTTCGGTGGAGTTGGTGCAGAATGCATCTGAAACAAGTCTTGGCATAAACTGTAGGTCCTGTGATTGGACACACAGCCTGAGCCTTCCCAGAGCTAACAGCTTAAAGGAGTGGTGGGTTTCTCTATTATTTTAAACATACTGCTCTCTTCCTCTCCTGTCTGTCTGTTTATGCTATTTGTTTTCCTTTGAGAATACAGGAATTAACATACTTTCCACATCCATATCATGCTGAAAAAAGGAAAGCACTATGTTGGGCTATTTCCCTTTCCCCTTTTGATATAGTATTACAAAAAGTCTTTCTTTAGGATTTAAGAGCATTTCAGGTATTAAAGCTCTCTTGGGTTGTCTTTTTCACATTATTCTGAAAGTACAGAATGGTTTCCTGCTCTTTATATTTGGCTCTTTTATACTGAAACAGTTGAAAAGTCCTAGTCTGTGGACTTTTTCTTTTTGAGGAAATGTCACCCTTTCTTCCAAAGGGTCCAGTTTCTGAATGCAGTGTAATTTCTTCAACTGCATTTAATCTCCTTTAGAAATAAGAAGAATGGCTAAGCAGCCTGTTTTATATATTCTGAATTTAAGATTTTTTTGAAGGTCAGATGCTCATCCTGTACTCGAAATCTATGCCAAATGCAGACAGGAAAGAACTCACGGATATGCCTTTTCTGTAAGCGAGGTCGGACCAGAAAGCACCACTGTAATGAAATGTGATGCCTTCAAAGGATTGGTACACTTATAAAGCCAAAAGAGGAATACACGTATTTGAGATTCTTTTTGGTTTGTTTTTTCTTTTATTACTTTATCTTTCTAATATGTTTATGTCTGTACTATTTGTAGTATCTGATGGGGACAGACTTCTTGTTCAGAGTTAGTCTGGATGCTGTGTATTGTGACTGATAACTCAGTATTAGCAAACAAAGTATTATTAACTTTTCCATCTTGTGAGGAAAAATTCCTGGCATTCTAACAAAGCAACTGTAAACATTTTCATAAAATAAAGGCAAACTGACTTTAGCTAGCCAAAATGTTTAGCACAATCAGAGGCACCCTGTAGTCTGCATGGAAAGGAAGCTGGCAAAACCAAGATGTTCTTCCTTTATAGTAAAACTGGAATAGAGAGACTGAAATGCTTCTGAAATGAAAATGTACCTTCCTCACTAAAATCACTGGGAAGATAAACTTAGGTAAATAAAGAGGCAGATGAATCAGAATTGGAAATTTTTTTTTTTGTTCAGATTATATCTCAAATCTTTGAAATATGATAAAATAATAAATATGATTATTATATTTGTTATATCTAGGGGCTAGACTTCCAATCATGATTTTCTGAGTCATCTTTGCCCTTTAGGAGATGAAAGGGATGAGTAATACCATTGAAGATACAAAACCACTTGTAAATATAATCCCTGTATTCTCTCATGTTTCAAATTGGAGCTGGTCAGAAAATTTATTGTGGAACAGCTTTTCATTGCAAAATGGCAATCCATAGAAATGTTTCACTTTTGACTATATTTTCTATGTATTAAACATATTAGAGCAGGTTATTGAATAGACTTGAAACAGAAGTTCTTTATATTTTTGGAATAGAACATTTTGACCTTGTAAAGTAGTTTTTTAGCTCATTGTTTAAAATTAGGAAGACAAACTGCTTTATAATAGAAAAAGCCTAAAAATCACAGTGATCATTTTGAACACCAAAAGAACATTAAAAAATTATGAAAATTTCAAGACGTTTTTCCACTTTCAGAGTAAAATAAATATTTGTGGAATTTCCTACAAAGCAGAAAATCTACTTTCTGCACAGCTCTGATCCCAGGTATATAAGCCTGGCAAAGGCTTGGACCATTGTAGCAGTTTTTAAACTCTTACATTTTCTTGTAGTATTTACTTAAAATAAATGCAGGGAATCACATCTGAATTCTGTTAATTGCTAAAGTGAAAATTAGGATGGCTGGGATATTTCGTGGTCCTTGCAAAATCAGTCTCCTGCCAGCTTGTGCACAAAAGACTGTTTCCATGTTTACTTCTGAGATTGGTACCTTAAAGTTGTGACTGCCTCTAGGCACAAATTCCAAGAGTGTTCCACAGTGTAGCCTCTAGCAACCCACATCAACACTGGGATGGTGCTGGGAAAGCCAAAGCCCACCTGGAGTTGAATCTGGCAATGGATGTGAAGGGCAACAAGGGCTTCTGCAAGCGTATCAGCAAGCAAAACGTGGGTCTGCTGAATGAGGAGGTGGACCTGGTGACAGAGGACACAGAGAAGGCTAAGGTACTCAGCATCCTCTTTGGCTTGGTCTCTACTGGTAGGACAAATCTTCAGCAATTCCCGGTTCCTGAATCCAGTGAGAAAGTCTGAAGTAATGGTGACATCCTCAGTGGAAGAATGTCAGGGTTAGGCAACATTTAAATAAACTGGATATACACAAGTCCATGGGAGCTGATGGGATGCACTCACAAAGGAGTTGGCTGATATCACTGTGAGGCCACTCGATGTTGAGCCACATTTATCTTTGAAAGGTCATGGCTGCTGGGGGAGGTTCCTGAGGACTAAAATAAAGCAAATGTGACTCTCATCTGCAAGGAGGGCAAAAAGCAGGATCTGAGAAATTACAGGCCAGTCAGCTTCATCTTGATCCCAGGGAAGATAATGGAGCAAATAATCCTGGAAACCATCTCCAACCATGCTACAGACAGAAGGTGACCGGGAGTGGCCAGCACTGATTTATGATAGGGGGAAATAATCCCTGACAAACCTGGTAGCCTTTTATAATGAAAGGTGGATGTTACAGCAGATACTGTTTATCTTGACCTCAGCAAAACTTTTGACACTAACATAACATCCTTACTGACAAACTGATGAAGCACAGTCTAGATGACTAGACAGGGAGGTGGACTGAAAACTAGCTGAACTGCTCACAGTCTTGAGATCAGCAGTACAAAGTCCAGCTGGAGGCCAGTCATCATTGGGGTATGCAAGGAACCTACACAGGAGCTGAATACTGCTTATCATCTTCATTAATGACCAGGATGAGGCTGTTATCTTTTAAGTTGTTAATCCTGTTCACTCTGATTTAAGACTGATATATTTAAACTTCTCAAGTATTTGCTCAGGTGCCATAATTCGGAGTATACATTTTAATTGTGTGAAAGATTAGCTATTAAAATATGAGGCTTTATAGTAAAGAGAATATGGAATTTATGAACAAAAGTTACATTATCCATCTCATTGGTTTGTGCTACAGAAAAGAATTTGTGGAAAACCATAGGGTATTCAACAATAATCAGCAGGGAAGAGCTGAAACATAGTCTTTTTCCATAGAGATTTATGCTGATTTTTAGAATTTTAAATCCAGTTTTATTAATGCCTTCCCACTCTCAGTAGGAAATACTCAGAACATATAAGGAAACTGTCTTACGAAACAAGATTTTATTTTAATAATGTGGATATTATTGTACAGCTACTCAGACATAAAGAGGATGAATTGCACCTCATGGGTGTCTTGGAATCAGTATGGACTCTCCAGACCAGCCCAGTGGCTTAGCTGAATTCAGTGCAGTAATTTTCTTCCTCTCCTCCATGGGCGAAATACTAACTGAACTTCTTCAATTGGTCTCAAATGCTCATGATGTATTTTGTTTTTTATGGTAGATAGTTTAAGAATTGCTGTGCAGGATGCGGGTCTCTAAAAGTGACCAAAAGCAGATGCCTGGGGAAGAATATAATAATAGGGTTAACATATCATGATACTTCCACTCAGTCATATCTCAGCCTCTAACAAGTTGTTATTCAGGGCATTCTTGAGTTTTAGATAGCTTCTACGTGTTTAGAAACTCAGTTGATATCCCTTGTGTTGCTTTGCCCAATCTTTCTTTGAGCCTATCTATGTAAGCTAGGGTACTCCCACTGTTCAGTTGGATGGGAATATCAGAGGACTAGAGATGACATAGCTGTTCTTTCATGTATTTTGTGTGCTGGAGATTAATAGGAATGGTTAGTCAGGTTGCTGGACAGTGCTGTTCCTGTCTGCACAAGCGGGCTGATTAGAGCAGACCCTAAGATCAGAGCATAGAAAGGATTTTATTGATGCAGTGGTTTTTATGCTATTGAAACTTTCCATGGTGACATTTCTACTCCTTGCAGAAACACAAAATACACCTTAAAACGTTCCATAACAGCCGCAAGTACATATACATGAATTGGCTTAACACATGCAACTTACACATTGTCTGTCTTTTGCGTGATGGCAAAGGTGTGATCTCTTAGACTTTTATCAATGCTCACTTGAGCCTTGTTCAGCTTAGTAGCAGTTTGTTCCCTCGGATCTCCTAGATATTTTGTAGTGTGTAGCATGCAGGAGTATTATTTTTTTGTGTTAAAAAAAACCAACTCTTCCTTGAAGACCAAAGAAACCTTAAGTCTTACACCATGTACAGGGAGTGGAATGCATCTCACCCAGCTTTAGCTGCCTGCAGGGTTTTTACTTAATTTAGTTACCCAGTCTCCCCTTGTAGCCAAAGGAGGGAAATAGCCATTTCATCTGACCTACTATATTAAGATAAAACAAATCATGTCCTAATAGGTACTTTTAGAAAATGTTTCATCTCAATTTTATATAGATATATAAAATAGGTCATATGGGCCTCCTATTTCTCTCCATTGACTGTAGAGGGAGATGAATTCTACCTTGTATGTTTTCAGGAATTTTTATTTTTTAAAATCTAAATGTGGTTGAATACATAAGAGACTGGGTTATCATTGCATGAAGGCAGTATTAGACTCTGTGATCTAGCCCATAGTCCTATAACTGCCTCAAAATACTGTAGGAGCTCTATAGAGAAAGAGTCCCTTAAGACATGGCAAGGAAGTCCCACCGGTAAGGGCAGCAAGTAGAGCTGGGAGGAAGCACAGGCTGTGTGGTTAATGTGCCAGAGGTCTTTCGCTTGTCTGACCTTCTGCTGACAGAACAGAGGCAAAAGGGAAAGCCTGATATGATGCACCCTGTCTTTGCAGGATGCTGGCTGAAGTGCTGCCTTGGTTAGACATGGTTTGGCACTTTTTCAAAACCACCACGGCAAAGTTACTGAATGCCAGAAGAATTGGGGACTTGTTAGGTTTATGCAAATCCCAGAATTCCTGTAGCTTCTGTCATGTATTTGAAAATACACAATGCAAAAGGACACAGAGTGTAGAGAAGAGCAGCAAAGTGGATCTCCATGGGTTATCTTCACTTCATTCAAACTAGTGCAGCCTATCTGAATGCAATAATTATGTCGTTAATGCCATAGGAAAATGTTGCAGAGGTACGGTGAAAAGGCCATGTATACAGCACACAAGATCAATGTGCAATGTGCTGGGTAGATGCAAACTCTTGTAACACTGACGGTGGTAAAAAAAAAAAACACAACCCAGAGAAATATAAATTAAATGTTCAAACAGTTTATTTGGTCATCTCTTATCTGGACATCTGCCAGGACTCCAGAAGTTTCCTTGTAGGAGCAAAGACGATTTTGGTTTTAAGCTCATTTAAGATAGTGCCTTATCTCTATGAGTCAGTCTTCTGGTTTCATTGGATGCATCTTGTAAGAAAAATCCAAGTAAGTTTTGAAAACAAAGCTGCTTTTCACAGCAAGGTTTAGAGAATACAGGTAAAGAACAAAGGCCATTTAAATCAAGCTGTTTGTGCTGTGTGGGTTGCACCAATGTAGTTGAACTGCATTAGTGATTTCTGTTCTCCTTGCAAGGAATTCAGTGCACACAGGGCTCAGTCTGTGTCCATCACATGGGGTGGGTGTCTGTTGTGCTAGGCAGTGCTAAGGATCTCTCTCCTTCTGCTGCATGCCTCCACCTCCTTAGGTTCGTGCCTGAAACCAGTCTATTGCTAGTTCAACTTCGGTAGGCTGCACAAACTGAGCACTGTGCCAGTCCCATGCTTTCTGTGCCCTTTGGATGAAGTTACAGAGAACCTGTAGTTAACAGTTTGGCTCTTTTCTGTTTAAGTAAGTCTTGTGTTGTTCATCACCAAGACTGTCTCTTGGCTACGGGCAGCCAGGATCTGCTCTGTGTCCACTGGAGCAGAAACACGCATCCTAAAATGGAGAACAGCTCCTCACCTCTATCAGTCACTGCATCACAAGCTTGGTGTCAACACCATTCCTTACTGTGCACAGAGTATCTGTAGGGAAAATCAGTAAAAGTAAAGATTTCATGTGAAAGCACCTTAAAAATAGGTTTATTTTACCTCATCTTACTGTTCAGAAGAAGGCATTTTTTTATAGCCAAGTTTATTTTAGAATGACAAAATACTTGTGGCAAGTTACTGGTGCCAGATTTCTACAGTGACATGGTGGTCCAGGTGTATTTTTTTAGAGTGAAGTTTTCTTTCGCAGCATGATATGGTTACAAGTCAGTTTGCTAAAATGTTTTGGAATTGTTATAATTCATACAGAGCTTAAAAGATAGTTTTACTAACGTTTTTTACCCTTATTGGATATCTCTTAAGTTAAACACTTCTCACTTATTTGTAAGCACAGCACCAACCCTTCTTACTGTAGCAACAGAACTTCAACAAACTTTGTGCTTATTTAAAAAAAACTGTGCAAAACTAACATGGAAGTGCTGTGCTGAACCAACACACATTGAATTCAAGCCTTTCACGTTTCAGGAGAGTTTTGCAAAGGCTATCATAGTGAAAATCAGGCCTAGGTGTCCGTCAAACTCTAGTTTCAAATCTCCTAGTTCCAGAGATGGAACCTAAATACAAAATATAGGTGCAGATCCTGATTCTTACACTATCTTTCCAATGTTCTCAACATGTGACAGTATAACTAAGTTTATAAGACTTTACCAGGCCATAGCTGTAAGTAATAGGACAGGTATTTCAAACTGTATTTCTCTCTCCTTCGTCCACTCCTCACTGTGGGTTGCCACTTCGTCAGAAGTGACCTTACACCAGCAGCATGCTCTGAGTGTAAGGTCTGCCTGGCCTTATTCTGTTCTCATGCCAATTATTTTTTCCAGACCCTTTTCTTAGAAAGAAAAGCAAGTTAAAAATGAAAAATGAAAACAAAAATCCAGCTTTTTGTAGTTTAAAAAAACTCCAACAACACTGAGCAAACAGCAGTAGAGTGGAGGAGCTCAGCTGCTTTACCTGGCAGCAGCCATTTGCTTTAATGCAAGACACATTTTAAGACACATTTCTTTTGTCCACGTGCAATGAGTAGCCTCTAGGACAGATATGAAAAGTAATAGGGAATTGTATGATTGAATGGTGACCATTCAGTGCCATGCTTTGAGCAGACCTATGTTGTCCATGTTGTCAGCTGTCAGGAGTGGGACTCTCTTTAGTCATCAAAGCATTTAGCCGAGTTTACAGTCAGCTGTTTACATTACTCGCCAGTACTTTACTCTCCTGAATACAGTTTACTATTCTACCACCCCTGCGATGTGTATTCTTTTTGGCAGCAGCAGTCCTCACAGCCTTGGAACATTGTTTTTGGACACAAACATACACTAGTTATTAGAACACAAGATCAAAGGAGGTGTCCCACTGTCTTCCTTTCAATGCTCCCATTGTGTTTGTATGCTGAAGCCTGCTAGAGACTTAGAACCAGAGAAGGGGGAGAAAGGGGGAGGAAAACCTTTGTACAAAGGTACTTGTCACTGAGAGAAGCCCATAAAAGATGATGTGAAAAAAGACACCAGGTGGAATATAAACCACCCTCATTGTTAAGAAATGCAAATAAAAATCCTCTCCTATATTAAAACTTTCTTACTTGTCATTTCTTAGATGCTGAAGGAAAGGTTCTGATTACTGAAGTCATGGCACTACTTTTTACTTTGCTTCTTTTCTTTTTACGTCTAGCACACTGTACACGATGTTGGCAAAAGTTATTTTTCCTCTTTCTCTGCATATTGTTCTAGTTGTTAGCAAATTTCTTCTCAGCAAAATATCCACTGAAAAAACCCTCAGAAAAATCCCACTTTAAAATCTCAAAGATTGCCTGCCTTTTCTTATGAAGGACATCCCCGGTGTTTCAGATTTGTAAATAAACTGCAAGTTCATTTCATTTGGATAGGAACCGTGTTTTCCTTGGGGAAACTTTGACAGGAAAAATCGTGGTAGTTCTGGCTGATCTTTTAATTCTTTCGGTGGATCTGCAGTCAGATTCCAAGCAAATAGATTGTGGAACCGACATCTACTCAAGTCTACTGAAAAAGCCAGTTGCTTCTAAATTGCTGGAAAAACTGATCCAGCTTCCTTGGCTATAGAGATACATGGTAGAAAGAGTGTCTTGGTTTTAGGCATCATCTGTTGTTTTTTTCACCTTTCCACTTTGCTGATGAGCTGAAGCCTAGATTATTGAGTTGGCTATGAGAAGTCCTTTGGGAAAGGAGTTGCAAGACACAACAGGTGACAACTGGCAGTTCACAGCAACAAAGCATTTCTACCAGAGAAGTCTTCCAGCTGCACCAAAACTCAGGCCTTCACTGAAAGCAGTTGCTAATGTGGACTTTCAGAACAATAGATGGTGAGAACAAAGATTAACCTGTCGTGAGCCTACATCCTCATCTTTGTGGGTTCTTCCATTTTAAGACTTTTTAGATTCATTTCCCTGTGAAATGTGGTACAATCTGAACAGGAGTATTTTAATGGAGGCAGCATGGATGACACCTAGCTGTCTCCTGGAGGTCGTGGTGGGGAGCAGGGAATCTGCTGAATCAGCACTTGTCATCCTGAACTACCAACCCTTAAACGCAACAGCTATCTCTTTGTGATGAGATTTCTTGGCTTTGAAGAGAGGTGAAGGAGAAAATACTTTAATGATGGAAACTACATCCGCTAAAGTATGGAAATATAGATGTCGTGGTTTGAGCCCAGCCGGTAACTCAGAACCACACAGCCGCTCGCTCACTCCCCCCCCTCCTTCTTCCTCCCCCCGCTCCCGGAGGGATGGGGAGGAGAATGGGAAGAATGTAACTCCCACGGGTTGAGATAAGAGCAGTCCCGCAACTAAGGTATAACACAAAACCACTACTGCTACCACCAATGATAATAACGATTAGTGAAATAACAAGGGGAGAGGATACAATTGCTCACCACCCGCCGACCGATACCCAGCCCGACCCGAGCAGTGATCTGGGCCTTCCGGGTAACTCCCCCCGGTTTATATACTGGGCATGACGTGCTGTGGTATGGAATACCCCTTTGGCTAGTTTGGGTCAGGTGTCCTGTCTCTGCTTCCTCCCGGCTTCCCCTCCTCCCTGGCAAAGCATGAGACTGAGAAAGTCCTTGGTTGGAATAAACATTACTTAGCAACAACTAAAAACATCGGTGTTATCAGCGTTGTTCCCAGGCTGAAAGTTAAAAAACACAGCACTGCACCAGCTACTAAGCAGGAGAAAAATGACTGCTATAGCTGAACCCAGGACAGTATCCACCCCTTATTCCATACCATTCACGTCATGCTCAGATCCCACATCTCTCAGCACACCATCACCCCTGTCCCATATATACACATATATATACACCCACACCCACACACAGAGAAAGATATCGTTCCCTAGTCCATGGACCAATCCCTGTAAAATTGCTGAACTCATCCAGTCCATGATGTCAGGTTCCATCTCTTGTAATAGTCTTTCAGGGCAGGAGGGACGGTACATGGTGTTGGGTTGTTGCCTGCTGATGATACCGCCAAACTCATCTGGTCACTGCTGAGCTCATCTGGTTTCCTCAAAATTCATTCTTTGTTGAGGTGATGATCGGAGGGAAGTCAGGGTCAATGGCTGGTGACCTGAAGATATCTAGCTGGTGGGCTATAAAAGTGTTATAGAGCAGGCAACAGCGTACAATTGAGTTCATTGGCTGTTTTCCCCCAAAATCAAATCCCCTTGAGGTACACATCGGACTTCCCCATCTTCCCGCATTACCCACCAAGTATATCCAGGTCCCTGAGCAAAAGCAACCCCACGAGTGGGTTTGCCTTTACCTGAAGCAGGAATAACCCAGACTGTCTTCCCCAACAAATTCTTTATGTGCACCACAGGAACTTTATCCCCCTCTACAGTACGTAAAAGTTCTGATTGGGCTGGGCCAGCCCTGTTGGCAGATCCCCTACTGTTGACCAACCAGGTGGCTTTTGGTAAATGTGTATCCCAGTGTTTGAAAGTCCCACCACCCATTGCTCTCAGTGTAGTTTTTAACAGCCCATTGTACCGTTCGATTTTCCCAGAGGCTGGTGCATGGTAGGGGATGTGGTATACCCACTCAATGCCATGCTCTTTGGCCCAAGTGTCTATGAGGTTGTTCCGGAAATGAGTCCCATTGTCTGACTCAATTCTCTCTGGGGTGCCGTGTCGCCACAAGACTTGTTTCTCAAGGCCCAGGATAGTGTTCCGGGCAGTGGCATGGGACACAGCGTATGTTTCCAGCCAGCCGGTGGTTGCTTCCACCATGGTAAGCACATAGCGCTTGCCCTGGCGGGTTGGTGGGAGTGTGATATAGTCAATCTGCCAGGCCTCCCCATATTTGTACTTCAGCCATCGTCCTCCATACCAGAGAGGCTTTAACCGCTTGGCTTGCTTAATTGCAGCACATGTTTCACATTCGTGAATAACCTGGGCAATAGTGTCCATCGTTAAGTCCACCCCTCGATCACGAGCCCATCTATATGTTGCATCTCTGCCTTGATGGCCTGAGGTGTCATGGGCCCACCGGGCTAAAAATAATTCACCCTTATGTTGCCAATCCAAGTCCATCTGAGCCACTTTAATCTTAGCAGCTTTATCCACTTGCTGGTTATTCTGGTGTTCCTCAGTGGCCCGACTCTTGGGTACATGAGCATCTACGTGGCGTACCTTCACCACCAGGTTCTGCACCCGAGCAGCGATATCTTGCCACAATGCAGCAGCCCAGATGGGTTTACTTCTGCGTTGCCAGTTGCTCTGCTTCCATTGCTGCAACCACCCCCACAGGGCATTTGCCACCATCCATGAGTCAGTATAGAGATAAAGTACTGGCCATTTTTCTCGTTCAGCAATGTCCAAGGCCAGCTGGATGGCTTTCACCTCTGCAAATTGACTCGATTCACCCTCTCCCTCAGCAGTTTCTGCAACTTGTCGCAGGGGACTCCACACAGCTGCCTTCCATCTCCGATGCTTTCCCACAATACGGCAGGACCCATCAGTAAACAAGGCATATTGCTTTTCACTCTCTGACAGTTCATTATATGGTGGGGCCTCTTCAGCACGCGTCACCTCCTCTTCTGGTGACATCCCAAAATCTTTGCCCTCTGGCCAGTCCATGATGACTTCTAGAATTCCTGGGCGACTGGGATTTCCTATTCGAGCTCGTTGTGTAATTAGTGCGGCCCACTTACTCCATGTAGCATCAGTTGCATGATGTGTAGAGGAGACCCTGCCTTTGAACATCCAGCCCAGCACAGGCAACCGGGGTGCCAGGAGGAGCTGCGCTTCAGTTCCAATCACTTCTGAGGCAGCTCGAACCCCTTCATAGGCTGCCAGTATCTCTTTTTCAGTGGGAGTGTAGCTGGCCTCGGATCCTTTATATCCCCGACTCCAAAAGCCAAGGGGTCGACCTCGAGTTTCCCCTGGAGCTTTCTGCCAGAGGCTCCAGGTAGGACCATTCTCCCCAGCTGCGGTATAGAGCACATTTTTCACATCTGGCCCGGCCCGGACTGGTCCAAGGGCTACTGCATGAACTATTTCTCGTTTAATTTGTTCAAAGGCTTGTTGTTGCTCAGGGCCCCATTTGAAATCATTCTTCTTCCGGGTCACGTGGTAGAGAGGGCTTACAATCAGACTGTAATTTGGGATGTGCATTCTCCAGAACCCCACAACACCTAAGAAAGCTTGTGTTTCTTTCTTGTTAGTTGGTGGAGACATTGCTGTTATCTTGTTGATCACGTCTGTGGGGATCTGGCGGCGTCCATCTTGCCATTTTATTCCCAAAAATTGAATCTCCTGTGCAGGTCCCTTGACCTTATTCCGTTTTATGGCAAAACCGGCCTTCAGCAGGATTTGGATTATTTTCCTCCCTTTCTCAAAAACTTCTTCCGCTGTATCACCCCACACGATGATGTCATCAATGTATTGCAGGTGTTCTGGAGCTTGCCCCTGTTCCAGTGCAGTCTGGATCAATCCATGGCAGATGGTAGGGCTGTGTTTCCACCCCTGGGGCAGTCGGTTCCAAGTGTACTGGACGCCCCTCCAAGTGAAAGCAAACTGTGGCCTGCATTCTGCTGCCAAAGGGATTGAGAAAAATGCATTGGCAATGTCAATTGTGGCATACCACTTGGCTGCCTTTGACTCCAGTTCATACTGAAGTTCTAACATGTCCGGTACGGCAGCACTCAATGGTGGTGTGACTTCGTTCAGACCACGATAGTCTACTGTTAATCTCCACTCTCCATTAGACTTTTGCACTGGCCATATGGGGCTATTAAAGGGTGAGCGGGTCCTGCTGATCACTCCTTGGCTTTCCAGTCTGCGGATCAGCTTATGGATGGGAATCAAGGAGTCTCGGTTGGTGCGATATTGCCGCCGGTGCACTGTTGTGGTCGCAATTGGCACTTGTTGTTCTTCGACCTTCAGCAACCCCACAACAGAAGGATCCTCTGAGAGACCGGGTAAGGTGGACAGCTGCTTAATTTCCTCTGTCTCCAAGGCAGCGATACCAAAAGCCCATCTATACCCTTTTGGGTCTTTGAAATACCCTCTCCTGAGATAGTCTATGCCAAGGATGCATGGAGCCCCTGGACCAGTTACAATGGGGTGCTTTTGCCACTTCCTCCCAGTCAGGCTGATTTCAGCTTCCAGCATAGTTAACGCTTGGGATCCTCCTGTCACTCCAGAAATAGAAATGGGTTTCACCCCTTGATACCTTGATGGCATCAGAGTACACTGTGCACCGGTATCTACTAGAGCCTTATACTTCTGTGGGACTGATGTGCCAGGCCATCTGATCCACACAGTCCAGTAAACCCGATTATCCCTCTCCTCCACCTGGCTGGAGGCAGGGCCCCTCTAATAGTGATCACAAAATTCTCCACTTCTGTCTTGTAGAAAGGGATTAGTATTCCTTATCACAGGAGCTGGAGTAAAATCAGCTCTTTCGCTCCATCTGGGAAACTGCTCGCCAGAGACTGGAGCAGCAGCTTTCCTGGGAGGATCATCCTTGACCATTGTTCTCCTCTTCAGTTCACGCACCCGTTGCTCCAGAGCTGAAGTAGGTTTTCCATCCCACTTTCTCATGTCTTCTCCATGATCCCGCAGGTAAAACCATAGGGTGGCCCGTGGCGTGTACCTCGTATATTTTCTTTCTCGAGCAGTAGGGCGCCTTCTGTTGATAGCTGAGACATGGGTTGGTACGCGTGGAGAGCTGGATAGATCGGATAAATCGTCTCTCAATTGTTTGAACTCCTGGGACAGTTTTTCCACAGCTGAAATGATGGAAGGGGTGAGATTGTCTTCGAACTCTCGGAGTTGACGAATCAGGCAATCCACTGTTGGTGATACTCCGTCATTCCAGGTCATTGATGCCAATGTGTGGGCATACGATGATGGCGCACTCCGTGTAAGTTTCCGCCACATGGGTCGTGTACATTCGACTTCATCTGGGTCTACGGATGTGTTCCTGGAATCCGGCCTACGATAGATCATCTCTATAATGGCTGATTCCCTCAGGGACTGGATGCCTTTCTCTATCGTGGTCCAGTTGGCTGAGCGATTCGTAATATCGTCTTTGTAGGGAAACCTTTCCTTCACAGCTGCCAGGAGCCGCCTCCAAAGACTGAGGGCTCGCTTCTCTCTTGCAATCGCTTTGTCAATTCCTCCTTCCTTAGCAAGTGATCCCAGCTGCTTGGCTTCCCTACCTTCTAGTTCATGACCGTCGGCCCCATTGTCCCAGCACCGGAGCAACCAGGTGACAATGTGCTCCCCTGGAAGACGGGTGAAATCTTTTCGCATATTCCGTA
The DNA here is from genome assembly GCF_004027225.2 of Strigops habroptila. NCBI lineage: Eukaryota > Metazoa > Chordata > Aves > Psittaciformes > Psittacidae > Strigops > Strigops habroptila. The sequence continues at coordinate 15,683,811 of NC_044302.2, forward strand.
GTTCGGTTGAGGTCCGGGGAAAGGAGTTGCAAGACACAACAGGTGACAACTGGCAGTTCACAGCAACAAAGCATTTCTACCAGAGAAGTCTTCCAGCTGCACCAAAACTCAGGCCTTCACTGAAAGCAGTTGCTAATGTGGACTTTCAGAACAATAGATGGTGAGAACAAAGATTAACCTGTCGTGAGCCTACATCCTCATCTTTGTGGGTTCTTCCATTTTAAGACTTTTTAGATTCATTTCCCTGTGAAATGTGGTACAATCTGAACAGGAGTATTTTAATGGAGGCAGCATGGATGACACCTAGCTGTCTCCTGGAGGTCGTGGTGGGGAGCAGGGAATCTGCTGAATCAGCACTTGTCATCCTGAACTACCAACCCTTAAACGCAACAGCTATCTCTTTGTGATGAGATTTCTTGGCTTTGAAGAGAGGTGAAGGAGAAAATACTTTAATGATGGAAACTACATCCGCTAAAGTATGGAAATATAGATGTCGTGGTTTGAGCCCAGCCGGTAACTCAGAACCACACAGCCGCTCGCTCACTCCCCCCCCCTCCTTCTTCCTCCCCCCGCTCCCGGAGGGATGGGGAGGAGAATGGGAAGAATGTAACTCCCACGGGTTGAGATAAGAGCAGTCCCGCAACTAAGGTATAACACAAAACCACTACTGCTACCACCAATGATAATAACGATTAGTGAAATAACAAGGGGAGAGGATACAATTGCTCACCACCCGCCGACCGATACCCAGCCCGACCCGAGCAGTGATCTGGGCCTTCCGGGTAACTCCCCCCGGTTTATATACTGGGCATGACGTGCTGTGGTATGGAATACCCCTTTGGCTAGTTTGGGTCAGGTGTCCTGTCTCTGCTTCCTCCCGGCTTCCCCTCCTCCCTGGCAAAGCATGAGACTGAGAAAGTCCTTGGTTGGAATAAACATTACTTAGCAACAACTAAAAACATCGGTGTTATCAGCGTTGTTCCCAGGCTGAAAGTTAAAAAACACAGCACTGCACCAGCTACTAAGCAGGAGAAAAATGACTGCTATAGCTGAACCCAGGACAATAGAGTTTTAACAATCCAGGACTATGAAGTTTGCCAAGGTTTTCTCTAGCAGATCATCACAGGCTTTTAGAAGCTTATGGATAATCTTGAAGAAGGCCTGGAAAAAATTTCTCATGGTACCTGAGCATGTGCAATAGCTGGCATGCTTACACAGTGGAGCAAGTGATGTAGTGAATGTGCTCATTTATGATAGACATCTTTCTGCTGCACAGACACTGTTTGAACCTGCTGATCAGTCTTTCTTCCCCTCTAGGGTCAGGGCAGTTGCTGACATCCTAAAAAAAAATCAAACCCAACAAAGAAAACCTGCGAAGCAAGTAGGTTTGGAGTTGAAAGGATGCCACAGTGCAGACTCATGCCAAAGCTTTGAGGCAATAAGCCAAGGCTGCAAAGTTGCTAAAGCTAGTGGGTGCTGACATGCCAGATTGCAAAACGCCTGAGGCAAAAGTGCTGAAAAAACTGCCAAGACCATAGGCACCAAAGACAAAGACCCAAGAGCTGAAACAGTGTCTTGTGACAGGCATCCCATTTGTGTGTGTTGGGAGTGAACGATTAAAGCACTCATAGGGTCACCAAAACAAAATTTAAATGTTATTAAAAGGATCAGTTATACCTGTAAGAGCAGGATTGTGACCTCAAATGCAGGATAGTAATTGAAGCAATTGTTGCAGAGGTATCATTGCTGTGGCCAATTCCTTATTGATGGAGTAAAAGGGGATTGGTTAGAAAGTGGTTGAAATGGAGATTGACTGTGGTTTGTGACCCTCCGAGATTTTGAGAGGGATGTGGTTCAACATTCTGTATCAGCTGGATCCTGGAAATCTTGAGAGCTTAGATATATTTCAGGTTGTCTCTGACAATGGGTGCTGAGAGCACCAGAGAATCTTTAGAAACATGCAATTTTATGTGTTTCCTTTCACTACTGAGCAGCCTTTTCTTAAAACACTTCTGTGAAATGTAGACATAGATTATTTGCTGCAGAGGAGGAGCAGCACAATTTGCATTTCACTGCCTCTGTGTGCACTGTTTTTTGAGAATTGCATGTTTGAGGTTTTTTTCCACTTTAAAAAGCACGGTTCAACCCTCACTTCTACTGGAGGTGGTCTAGCATGACCTGTATGCCACTTCCAGGTGGACAAGAACAACACCCATGTGAGACCTTGGGAGGCCAATCCCTGACTTTTTTCATCGTCAGCTGGATGGGAACACGGCAGGAGAGGGGAAGAAAAGAAAGGCGATAAAGCTGAAAAATGAGAAAGCAGTTTCCTACCACTTACCTGTTACCCAGACAGGGAAATCAGTGTGATTCTTTCATCCATCATGCCTATTTGCCCTCCTCCCTCTGCTCCTACACACAGGACACAGCAGCCTGGCAGAAGGGGTGTACCACTGGTGACTTGTCCTGGGCACCAAGCATAGACCTTCTCTGCCTTGGGCACTAGTGATTCTGGCACGTGCCTTGTGTGCTGTGCAGGGCTGGGCTTTCTCCGTCTGCACAGACTTTTGAGTGTGCATAATGGGGAGGTGAATCCCATCAGCTATTTATGCTTGCTATGACAGGCTACATCTGTAGGTCTGTATCTTATGTGATCTCTGACTACATCTACCAGGCTAAAGCCAGGTCCACCATTAGTGTGTACTGTAGTGTTATGTTTCTACTCTCACATCTAAACAACTGATTTTAGGATCCTTGCCTTCAAACGTCCTTTTACCATGTTTGGTTGTCTTTAGGTATATGTTGAATTGAACCTTTTCAATGCTGTTTTACTTTATCATACACTAGGCTAGCACATATTTTTGCCTGCTGTTCTGTAGCTAATATGCAAATACAGAATCAAACATGGGTTGGTTTGGCTGATATGACGGCATAGAAGTACTCGACATCAGGACATCTGTCAGGACATCAGAACAACCTTCAGTACACACAGGGTTCTTCTCAATCTAATTAATGATATAACTCTCACTATTGCCAGGTATTGTCATGAATTTTATACTATGCTATTGAATATTGAAAATTAATTCCCAGAGTGGTCTTATTCCCTTGTCCCTTGGCTAAGATAGGTACATTTATTTCCTATCATCAACTAATTTATAGTATATCAAGGTTCAAAAGAGTTTCCCATCCTCTGAAAATGTAGAGTATAGTCAGCACTAATGAAAGGGCAATGAATAATACTGTACGTCATAGCTTTCACTGGGGTCACTGCGTTGAATTAGAGACCCTTTAACCATTAGTACAGTTTTATGAATGGTGTACTTTACCCTGATATTTTACTGGACGTCACTACTTAACACACTTCTGGCTCCATGGAAGGGGAAAAAAACCTCTTTGTGTGTCCTGAGGTCCCTGTAGTTTTGAGGATCATTATAATTCTACTGATTCACATCCTGACGTCCCTGATCAGTTGCCATACCATGCTAAATCCTCCTGAAATCAACTGAAAACCACGCTAAGAATCTCAATATTTGGCCCTTTATTAGTAGCTAAAACTCTCTCCCATTCAGAGAAAGAAATAGCTGCTGTTGTGATTCCTACCCACTGTAATGTAGCCAGCCTGTATTTGTGTAACTCCTAAGCCCAAGCATTGCAACTCTGAATCCCATCGTACATGGAGTCAGTCACTGACATTTGGGCTTCTTTAGTTGGATCGGCTCTCCTGTACAAATCTTGGTTTGCAGGGTGCGTCACTGGTTGTAATTAAAAAGAGCTTGCTTTAAACTCCAACAAACATTGCATATAGGCAAGCAGAGCTGCATAACAGGGACTGTGTTACAAATGCAAGTCCCTTCATCTTTGTAATGGGTACACAAGTGGACCTCTGTAATCTGCTGTGAAAGCGAGGTCTTCTTCCCCTGGTCACTGGTTCAGAGCTGCTGAAATCATGACATTCCTAAGACCTCACTCTGTTCCCAAGAGCTGAGTGATGCGGCCACCACTTCACAAAGTCAGTTAATAAATCCATACCATTGAGGGGCACTTCCTCTATGGTGTTTTCTCTCATAAACAGTAAAGATAAGTGATATCCCAAATAAAACATTTGCTGATGAAGTTAAAAAAGGGTAAACTGAGGAGAAAATAAAATAGGTATTACAATTTTAAATTTCTTTATATGCATCAGAGAGTTTTTACAAGTTTTCAAGCCTAGGTGAGGCTCATGCCCCAAGGAATCTGCTTCATCTAAGTCGCTTTCTTCCCCTTTTTCTCCCCAAAACAAGAGGCAATCTTCAAAGGAACAAATATGCCACTTTAAATACACAACATAAAAATGGGCCAAATAAATTATTAAAATACATTTAAAAAGAGATTCACAAAAGACACATGTGATTAGCTCTTTGACAAGCAATTGATGCTGTTGCAATGGCTGCATTTCACAATGCAAGTGTTTTCTTTGCTAGACAGGTAAATAGCTGAAATAATGTGAGAAATGACTTTGCAGTCATCCAAAGACAAATTTGGCTTTAAATGGTTCATTTAACGGCTTTCCACTGGCTGTGCTGCGCAGGCGGTCCATACTGGCCCTTCTCCACAGCCATGTGCTTTGGAATTCCTTCTAAAACTGAGCTCCAAGCCTCACCCTCCTCCCTCTGTCCCAATTCCCTGCAGAAGTGTTACTACATATGCTTTGAATCCTTTTTTCAGATGAGCTCCCAAGTCTAACTCCTTCCTCCCTGTGCTTGAAACATATGGATTTGAAAGCACAGATGTGGCCTTGAAGTTTTTGGACCAGGCCCATCTGGGTCAATCCCTGTACAGTTTGACTAGTAGTTTCTTGAGGAAAATTCTCAGAAGCCTTCGTTTTTTCTTGTTCTGACTCTACTATGCGCTGCCTTTTATCTCTCCTAGTTGAACTAGAAGGATCTCAAGGGAGATGTGATTTTCATAAACACAAAAATAATGACCAGCCAGAGGAAGGAAGAAAATGTTTAATGACTGAGAATTGCCTTTATGAAAGAGCAAGTTTCCTTTTAGTTTATTCTATATGTAAAAAATACATCACCCATAGACTGGAGGAGAAAAGGAGGTTATTTTAAGGTATTATTATTATTATCATCATCATTGTTATTATTATCATTATCATTGATGATGATTGATCATCATCATCATCATTGTCGTCGTGGTTTAAACCCAAGGAGGAAAATTAACTCTATCCCAGCCGAAACGAGGAGAGTTATTATTACAATGCTGATAGAGACTTTGTCTAGCTGCTGCCAGCACTGTGAGTCACTGAGAAAGGATTTTAGATCTGACCCCGAGAACTGCGTTTTGGCGCTAACAGAGACTCAGCAGGATCCCTTCTGTGCGCAGGGATGCCCGTAAAACACAGTTTGCGGGACAAAGTCAACCGCACAACTGCTTTTCCGGACATGCCGGTTTCCTTCGCGGTCCAGGTACTGCTAAGGAGGGACTCGAGCGAGTCGGGAGCGCTCCGGCACCGCGTCCCAGTGCCGGGGATGACGGGGCTGGTTCACGAGCAGCGCGGGAGTTCGGCTCCCTCCTGCACCCCGCCGGGCGAGCGGCGCCTGCGAGCCAGAGCCTGCGCCGGGCGGGGGAACCGCTTTGCCGTGAGTCCAGAGGCACCGCGCAGAGCCGGCTGCCCGCGGGGGTTCCGCGGGGGTCCGCGGAGGGCGGCGCTGCCCCGGGCAGGACCGGGCCGCCAGTGGCTCGGGGCAGCGGGGACAGCACGGCGCACTGTGTGCACCCCGCGGGGCTGCGCGGGGAGCGGAGCGGGCCGGCCCCGCCGCCCGTGCCTGGCTGGAAGTGAAACGCGCCCCGGCTGCTCCTTTTTCTTTTCTCTTTCTTTCCTCCTTTTTTTTTTTTTTTTTTTTGGAGCCTCCAAAAGGCTCCCTCGCCCCTTTTATCTGCCGCCGCGGCCCAATGGGAAGGCGGAGGCTGCCTGCAAGTGGTCTAATCTCAATGAGGTGTCAATCATGTTCCCCGGTGGGTGAAGTAAGGTCTTTTGTAACCGCCTCTGTCTTTGGGAAAGAGAGGAGAGAGGAGGAAGACTGGAGCCGAGCCGGGGATGCCGGACTGTGCTGCAGGAGAGGAGCACAGCTCTGATCTCGCGTATGCCTGAGCAGGGGAAGCTGAGCACATGGATTTCTAAACACGCTGGGATTTTATAGATCTACGAAAATAACAAGAAGCCAACCTGACCCTACTGAAAACAGTCAAATGAATCGTAATTGCAGATCAATGCAGAGAGATGGGGAAACTTCACTCGAAACATGGTTAGTTCCTTTCACTTGCTACTTCCTTAGCCCCTTCCCCTCATTCGGATTTTACTCGGTTTGTTGCTGTGATTTTTATACTGGTGTCTAATGATCTTCCTTTATTATTTCCCCCACACACTTTCCTCCGGATCTGCCTAGCTGCCGGTTGTAAACCCCGAGAAAGTCCAGAAGGTAGGGATGGCTCCTTACTACTAGTAACTTTGAACGCCTTCTCCCGCTGCGGGTGCCTGTCCCCGGCCCCCTGCCCTCTCTCCTCAACTTTCCGCCGCGGTTTGTGCGCTCCTGCCCTGGCTCCGGGGGATGCCGCGCGGACTGCTACGGCGCCGGTGGCTGTGGGGGCCGGGCGGGCTCTGCGGGCGGCTCAGCGGCGGCATTGTCTCCTCTTTTCTAGGTGATAGTTTTGCGGTGAACGCCTCTCTGGCTCGCAGAGGGCTGGAGGACTGGATGGTGAAGCAGAAATACTCCGGGGGCAGCAGCAGCAGCGGAGGCAGCAGCTCGAGACTCCAGCAAGGCTGCCAGCACCGGGCTGTGTGCAGGCTCGCCAGCTCCAGGGTATGTCAGCTTCCTCGCTTCCCCCACCCCTCGCCCCTCCTTTTTGAAACGGGGAAAACCAAAAGCTCTTTCTACATCCCTCTTTCCATCCCAAGGATCGGTTGTGCAAAGGCTGGGTTTGCTCTGCCCTAACGCTGCTCCAAGGGACTGCACCGTGGGTGGTTTCTGTCAGTCCTTTGATGAAGTTAGGAGGTGCGGAGCAAACTTAATGCTGGCACAAAAGCCAAAGGAGTAAGAGGACCTGTCCGCCAGTGTCTGGGCACTAGATTAGAACAAACCCCTTCAGAAACAGGAACAAACAGAGAATCTCTGGGCAAATCCCAGCACCCGGCCAGTGTATGCAAGCTTGTGCACTCTGATTGGTGCACAAGTTCGGCTGTGACATTTTGGCAGAGGAATTCTGGAAAGGAGAAGTCCCCGAAGACTGTATTATTATTTATTTGCTCTTTGCTAATAATGGGGTGCAGGCTTTCTCCATAAGAGTCACTGCACATGTTGCTTGTCCTGGCAGTTACCACGCTGGCCACTTTCCACCCTTCCTCTTGCCTCTGGTCTTCTCGTGTAAAGCTGAGCTGGAGGAAATGTTTAAGTTGCCCTTTTTTTTTTTTTTCTTTTTCTTAATGTTGTCTCTTTAAACAAGAAGGCATGACGGGAGGTAAACAGACTTAACAGTTCTTAGATATGGTCCTCACAGTGTTTCAGGGTATGATCCAGAGCTTATTGATGTTTACTGAAAGACTTCCATTGACTTCTGAGAGCTTTGGATCAAGCCCTGAAAGCCTCATCAGTGGAAAAGTAACCTGAGAGATGGGGAGATTGGAATCTGTGCTTCCCAGCAAGGAATGTGGCTCTGAAAGCACAAGCAGAGCCTGGCCACCAAACCTCCTGCAGGCTCTTTGCTTTGTTAGCCACCAGTTTTATTGTCAGAAGCCTGGACTTCCCATGTCTCAGGAAAAACTAACTCACAAGTGGAGAATACTTCATTGTATTGGGTGTTAAACTGTGTAGAAGATGCATAGTATGGGAAAAGATAATGATGACTTTTTAGATTCCACCAGTAGTGTATTTAGGGGAGGATAAATTGTTTGGGAGTCACTAGAACTAAGACAAGGGGGGCAAGGTATTGATGCAAGTGTTTGTTTGATGAGTGTAATCACTTTGTGTGCAACTTGCAGGTGTGGTTGGTTGAAGTGATTTTTATTGTTCTTTGCTTGGAGACAATGTACCCAGAGAATGAAGGTCTCATAATAGCAATACGTAGATGTGTGATACAGATACAAAGAGTAAACCCATGTGCTTTTAATTCTTTTTATTATCCCCATTTTTGTGAGTCAAGCTTTTTAGATATGTTCTACCTTGCAAATATATGTTTTCTAAGAAAGATCAACTTGCCAAACTAAATATAGGTTTAAAATACAAGAGTTAAAGGTAAAAAACTCTGACTTTAGCTTTGTGAAACATATTTTCTTCCACAAATACAGTTTGCTTTCTGACAAGAAGGAAAAAAAATCTTTGTCAGAGATACTTTTCTATTCACGAAACTTCAGTTTTCAGTTCCATGAGGTCTGCTCAGCTGGAGTGACAGTATCTTCTTAAGGTGTCCTCTTCCTCATGATAGCTCAGCAATTAGCAAGTGATTAACTAAAAATTAGTCTACAGTTTTAGTACATTATAATACTGTAAATAGGTTTAAGTATGTTTAAAGGCACTGTTCCCATGAGGCTTTTTACTGTCATCCTGGTAGAGTTGTTGCTGAATGTTTGAAAATACTCACAAATTTATTGCTTAATATATTTGGTAGTATCTGCATGCATATATCGCTTGCCAATTGATTTAGTTTAATTGTCATCCTGTCACAGGCACACTGTGACAGCTACATTAAAGTTCCTCTAAAATATGCTCTTTTGGTAATATGGAAGGGTGCATTTCTAATCTTACATTGGAACCAGATGTGCCATATATACAGTCTTTTTGACAAGGATTATGGAGTCTCAGCTATTTGCTGTGAGATTGCATGACTGTTTCTCTTCTGAGACCTCTTTGATCTCTTTGATAATTATACCAAGATACAAAGAGAATTGTAGCCTAACCTCTTGGCTCTTTGTTCACCTCAAGATGTAGCAATGCCAGTCACTTCTTGTAATGGTTAGTCACTTGGGATTGTGTGGCACAGTTGTGTATTCCCCAGTAATGTAGTACTGGTACACTTGAATTGACCAAGGGCTCTTACTACTTCAAAATTCCTCCTAAGATGTTCAATAAGCTTACAGGGCTCTGTGGAATGGTACAGTTTTATTGTGTCACAGCTGAAACCTTGGCTTCTCATTAAAACATGTTTTTTACCCCGATATAGGTCCTTGCTGAGCTTGTGACTTACGGTAGAAAGAGTTAGATCAAACGCTGGTGAAAATATCTGCATTCAGAGAAACATCCAGTGAGTTTTAAAAAAATAATGGTCCGAGAAATAATTTTCCTCCTAGGAATCCTTAACCAGAGTTTTGTTGATGGTGGTTTTATTGAGCCCTGTCTGGTAAAATCCGATGTACAGGTCTAAAGACCTGTTTTTGGTAGAAGAGAGCATTCAGTTGCTTTCAAATCTGAAACTTAAAAGATGTGAATCATTTTAACTAGAACTTGAATGCGGTAGTGAAATTTGACTTATGCTGCTCTGTATAAGCCAAAAATTCTGTCTTGGTTCTAGTGGAAGGCTGTTTTCCCCAAGAGCAGAGACACTGAATGATTTTGCTGAAGTTAGTCATCCAGAGGAGATGACAATGAAGTTCAGGGAGATTTATGTAGCATTTTACAAGAGGAGTGAATGACTAATACAGGAAAGCAATAAAATTTCATTTGTGCTCCTCTCTAGAATAATTGAATTTACTATAGTTGTGGAGGGGAGGTCTTTACATCAGCTCACTCAAGGGGTGTTCGGCACAAGGATGGTTCAAGAATACACCACATTTTCTCCTCCTGGACTGAAGTTTTGAGAGTTTCTTGGTCGAAACACTTCCCTCAGTTGACATGTTGTTCATGTCATGTCCCATCCATCCATATCTCCTGCTTTCAATTCACTGGAAGAACAATTAGTGTCCATCTGTTGCTAAATGCTCAGTCATCTGAGAATGTTCTCATAGTATGTTGGGTGAATGCATGGGCCAGGGGAAGGGGAGTGTATCTGAAATATGCGCTTCTGGTGCGTACACAACTTTCTGTTCTGGGCTGAGCTCAGCTCGTTAAACCATTGCCACCCGCCCAGCAGGGGCTGCTCTGCTCTAAGGGTTTTAATTAGTGGGGAGGCTGAGGGTGGGGCTGCAGCCTTCCACATCAGGCAGAACTAAATAAAGAAGGAATTCTGCTGCATCCATGAAAAGTATGAGGTCCAGAGTCATCTTCTAGTTTCAAGGCTAATTGAAACCACTGGGGCTGTAAATCTGTTAGAGCAGTTGAATATACTTCTTTTGCTGCTTTATGAATGAGTTAACTTGTGCCCAGAAAGGTTTTCTGACACTGTGGTTTATTCTGTATAATTCTTAAGTTTAATTTTATTCTGTGTGTTTACTTTTACAAACTACTTTTGGAGTTGAACATTGTTTGCAAATATTAATGTATTTATTTGTTTAACTGTGAAGTAGCTCTATGCTGAAAATATTAAATATGACATTTGCTTAGTTCAATTTACTTTTATCTTCAAAGCCATAAGAAATTTTACTGGTTTCTTGTGTGTCTCTTTGAGATCTGTGCTTGGGATTGGAAAAAATGTCATATTTTTAATTAAATTTCAAACCAGCTCACGGTGAGCCAAGTTGAAAGTAATCAATTTAGGTAAAATAGAAGAGACTTTAGCTTACCACTTCTGCTGGGCTCTTTGGTGCTAGTGACTCTCATGGTCAGCCCTAATTGATATTAATTAGAGTGGAGTATCTGGTCTGGGAATAATACAGTATGAAATGCTGAGGCACATCACTGCTTTAGAGGTGGGGCTTGTTCTCCATTTGTTCTGTGCCCGTAACTGCTAGTGACATTAATGGACATTCCTTGCATGGCTGAGAGGAGACTACGCCAGTGTCAACTGCACTGCTTCTCTAGCATGATGTTTCTTAAATTTTAAAAGAAAAAAAGAAAGCCCTTCCCAATCCCCCACTGTTAAATAGCATGTGTGTGTGTGCACATATAAAAATACATAGCTTTATGGGGAGACACAGCTGGGTAGGTCATTCATCCAAAATGAAAATATTAAACAGGAAATAGACTTTTTAGTGGGATGTATATACTGTGGCTTAAAGGCTGTTGAAATGGAAGATTTCATTGTAGCACTACTTTGGGGTCATCTCATGGGTAGATGACATTTGAAAGATTGCCTTCTTACTGATATGGTGACAAGAGCAATTAAAATTTCCTTGGGTGTTATCTTGTATGACTGCTTGAAGTGATCTTTTAAACGGAAATATTTTCAATTACATGAATGTCAGAATTGTATGGATAATTATTTGAATTGACTTCAAGGATTAAAAGAAACAACAGACTCAGCAGTGCTAGACCTTGGTATGACTAAAAAAATATGTTGATACACAAAGTGCTGTGTATGGCATATAAAATGAAATGGCCAAACTTAGTATTGAAAGAGAGAGAAACAGAATCTTAATTAGTGTTGAAATTTGGTGCCAACAAACCAAGATAATTTAATTAGTAATGGAAATAGTGTATCTTGACAGCTCTGGTTTGGGAAAATTATAATATGAATATTAACAATCAAAGAGTCTCTGAAAGTATTAGTGCCATGGTGATGAGATTAGTGAATTGGCCAATACTGCAGCAGAAAGCTAGATTCCAAGGGAATTATCCTTGAATGATACCAGTTGGTGCAATTAAAAGCCACAATTCAGTTGCCATATGGAAAGTGTTAGGCATCTTTACATGGTTTCAAAGCTACGTGCCAGAGGTTAAATTGCCATATGAAGAAAAGCATAAATTAAATATTTTGTGTTATGAAAGTAGAAGTTGACTTTGCTTGAGCTATATGGAGGAGGTGGATGGAAGACAGTCTGTATTTCATCAGGGCTTGCTTTATAGGTGTTTCAGATTTGATGTGGTGTACTTCTAATTTGGCATGTTGATTGGAAACCTGAATGGCCTGTGAAGTTTCTGCAAATAAACTCATTAAAGTAACTTTTTTTTTTTTGGTTGTTGTTGATCTCTACCATTGTTGTTGATTTCTTACTCCCATCCCATTACTTAGGTTGATGTTTGTAAGAAGGAAGCATCTTCTGAGTAGTACCTGGGTGAAGTCCTCCTCTAAGTAAGACAAGCTATGTCTCTTGGGCTCCTCACAGGCCCTGTTGGCTTAGTGAAATCTTAATTCTTCTGAATGAAAAGGGCTTGGTTATGGAGTATATTTTCTTCTGTAAAGTGGATGAAAAGTAACAACAGTATGTTCTTTAATGACTTAAATGTAAATAATGTAATCCAGGCTTTACACTAAAAATTTGGTTATAACAAAAATGGGAAATTTGTAGCACATGATTGTCAACATATGTGAATGTTCATTATGGCATCATTCATTAACAGAAGGGTTTTCTGTAGATTTTGTGAGATCTGTAATAAGACCCAAGAGGAGCTCAGAAAGTAGCTATTCATAGGCACCCTTCAGAAGAAGATTGTAGTTGACTTTTATGGTTTCTTTTGAATGGGGTTGTGTACAGAGGAAAGAGAAGTCTCTTGAGTATTCTTTTGAGTATTGAAACTTTGTAAGACTTAGTTTTTCCAAAGTTGGGGAAATAATTGTTTGGTGATGATATTTAAATCAAAATGGAGCATTGCTCCCTGTGCTGCAGATGTTGGCCCTTATAGAAATCCTTATGGATGGATTTTGCTTCATGAATGTCAGCATCAAAACCTGGTTGGAAAGTAAGTGGTAGATGTTGAAATGCACAAGGTATTTAAAATATTTTTTTTGTAACTAAACCACTTTTATAGTTAATACACCAGTTACTCTGAATGCTTTGGAGTTTTCAGACTATGTGGTATTTATAGATATCTTAATGGAAAATGAGGTATAGTTTTAGTTCAAAAAATTGCTGTGAAGAAATGGTCAAATAGACTTTCTCTGTGAATTTATTTAGTGATATCTGCCAACACTGGCGGCAAAACTAAGCTTGTATTTACTCCTACAGAGTAACTACAGCTATGGGAGACTGAGTCGGACTGTATTCCACTCAAGAATTATTAACCAAGTTCCAAATGCAAAGTCTTCATTGTGTCTGATTTCTGAGCCAGCAAAGCATGTTTGTGTTGGAATATCTCATGACATTTGTCTTGCAGTGATGGAATGCCAGTGGTGTTAGCTGTGGTGAAAGGGCTGTGCTGGCACAGATATTTTTACTTCTGCATAATCTAAGAGAGAGGGGAAATGACTTGTGTAGGTTCAACTATTGCTATTCTGGTTGCTCTGCAAGGGGTACTGCTGTACAGTGCGTTCGCTTTTTGTAAACTTCTGGATTTATTGTCATCAGAGCAATATAGCATATATTTTATCTTGGGATTTGCAGAATAGCGATGACACGCCAGAACATGTGAGACATCCTTTTGTGAGTTGGAAAGTCCTGTACCATCAGTGTCTTCCAAATAGACTGCTGTCACATAACAGCATGTCCACTGCTTAAGAGAGGCCAGACCATTGGCTTGCCATGGGAGTTGGCATTCCCACAGGCTTATATCTGCAAGTACATGTTCAGCCAGATTCCTTAATACTTAGAGGTGTGTGTCTCATGTGATCTGATGTGTGCCCATCGTATGTGAGAAATACTTTGGTTTAGTCATACAGAATCTGATTGTTAGAGGAAGGGAGTGATGATGTAGTCTCTTGTTGGGAGGTCCTGTAACAGCTGTGAAACTGAGTACCACTGGGTTTGTTTGTGTGGTGTGGCCTATTGTACATTACAGGGCAATAAATGCTCCTATTGTGTTCGTCTATAAAGCTTTTGGTGGAGTAAATCCTAAAAATACACTTAAAAGATCCCACCACACCAACCCTTCGGCAGGGATAACGGAAGACCCCTGGTTCCCTGGTTCAAACCAAGATCCTTGACAAACGCACATGAGAAGTAGTTGTCCTTTGTTAGTAACATTTAATACTTGTGAACAAGACTTATGAGGCAAGCACTTTTTCTGCTTTTTGTCAAAGCTCTGATAGTTTGATAATTTTCTCCAATAACACTTCTTGATCTGAATATTCAGTGGAACTCTGAAGCTCATCAAGCTGAGTGTGGAAGGGCTTCTGGCTTATACCTTAGAAAATGCCATCTACGAGTCTTGCTTTTGGTTTTAATGGGTTTGGTTATAAATGCAGGCTCAGTGGCACTGGTCCCTTATGTTACTTGCAATAAGAATCTCTTGAAAATGTCTCTTAAGGATCGTCTCTTAAAATGAGGGAAGAGATCAGTTACATTTTGAGCAAAATTTGTAGCAGAGATCTCTTAAAGTGCCTGGAATTTTCAGCCATGTAACCTTGGACTTCAAGCTAACAAATGCAGGCAGTGTATGTTGCTTTAGCTCAGAGATGGTTTGGCATGTGGTCAGAACAGTCTGTGCACTGTCCATCTAGAGAAATACTTTGTGTTTTGCAATTAGGGTGGAATTTAATGCATTTGAGGACATTACTGTGGTACCTTTAAAGGGATTAAGTATATTGAGGTTCCTCTTAAAGTGTAACATTGTGATTCAAGATCTGTGAAAGAAAATCATGCATGGGTGTTTGATCTTGGGGTGCAGCCACACATGCTGTGAGGCATAAAATAAGGGGATAGACTCAGTAGGGAAGTGACAGAACAAAGTACTGTCTTGCAGGAGAAATGGGATTTGGGAGCAGGCTTGGATCTTTTGATCCATACTCTGATGCGAAAGATGAGTGGTACGGAGGTGACAGATTTGTCTTGGGGGAGGAAGGAGAATGGTGGGTAGATTGTTGCATTGCCCTCAGAGGTAGTTTGCCATTTGATTCCCCAAAGGTTTGATAGTGGTAGGTAAGGACTAAGCCTTTTCTTGTCCTATCTTAAAAATCTTTTACAATTCCAGGACGGTTAGTTTCGAGAGAGTTAGGTAAAGAAGGTGGCAGCTGTAAAGCTAAGCCTTATGCAATAAATGCATATAAAGAACAAATGCCTGTTTGGGGGAATGGGAGTTTTCTCTGAACGTAGTGCCCCAGTCCTGAGCTCACAGAATAATAAGCAGTCTCTGTATTGCATAAGATGCTGTAGTTAAGCCTGTATCAGTGTTTCTCCAATAAACTACTCTTTGAAACAATAAATAGTAATTTTGCTTGTGAACTTTCCAAATCTCTGTGTTCACGTAGCGTATGTGTGTATAAACTACAGACACTCATTCCCTTATACAGAGAGAACATCATAGTCTAGCAAACAGAGTATCTGTCATTCCAGCTGAGCAAAGGTCTAAGGCAATAACCCAAAATATTCTGGAAGAAACTCTAAAAAGCATTGAAGAAGTCAATCGTCTGATCCTAGAGGAAGGTCTTTGATGTAATCCTGGTAAGTTTATACTGGGAGGCTGCCTATTTCTTTATGGTCAGCCCTAGACTTTCTCTGTGAAAAGTGGATCAAATAATTTCATATGCTCCTGCTTCAAAAAAAGATGGTTGATAGTTTCTAAAGCGTACACACTGTTTAAATGTAGATTGTGGCTTTTAGCCGAAGCCCAGGTGGGGAGGAAAGGCTTTTCAAAACAAGTACTTACAGGAAAATAAATAACACTTTGATATTTTTCCCATGGAAAAACTGTGCCTCATTTAGCCATCCCGAATATTTAATTTTATTTTGAGGATAAACTTCATAGGTTATCTCAGTTAAAGCCATTTTTATTTATGCAAAGCTTATGTGCAAGGTCTTGTTCTTGATGTGTATGTAAAAGGAGTTCTTCAGAATGCCATAAATTACTTTTAAAGGTATATTTTTACGTAACTCTGTCCAGTTATGTGAGTCTGGTTTTATCATGTTGAAAAATTCTGCAATATTTCCCTGTTGTGTTTTGATGTGAAAGCCCTGTTGTAATACAGGGGAAACTTCTCATTGCTTTCAGTGATTTTGTACTGAGTTCTCTGCCCCATCAGTGGAAGATGAGGGAATGTTCAAGTGGTGAGTATAAGAGTCTTTTTATTTAGCAGCTACATTGCTGGTGGAATGGCAATGTGTTTTCCCCTACAGATGCAGTTTATCTGATCATTTTATGACAGGTTCAGAAAAGTTTTTCCCAGTTGTACTGCCACTTAAATTCCCATTTGTAATTAGCAACGTAATTTTGCAGATAGGTTTACGAAGCATGTTTTGAGAGAAGCTATTCCCACAGCACTACTTAATACCCATTAAAATACCACATTTTTATTGTATGAAGGTGGTTTTTTATCTAATTAGGTTAGTTTGTTAAAGTATTGCACCACAGTCTCATTCTTTTTTCTTTAAGGCTGTTTTTAATCTTTTATTTGTGGCCGGTAGGAAGCATACAAAGTCTTTAACTCTGGCCCAATACACAGCATAAAGAAGTAAATGATCTCTTCCTGCCTAAGCTATTGTAGAGGGCTTTCCTTTGAAAAGCAGCCGTTCATGGATTAAAACATCGTGACGTGTAACAGAACAGAACAAACCCCAAGCAAACAGCATTTAGAAAGGAAGTATTGTATCCATTGATGCTACATAGACTTCGTTCGAATTGGGTCATCAGCCTTACTGTGGCACACTTTTCCACATGTGCTCTTTGATTTTTTTTTTTTCTTTATTTTTAATGTCATTTAGGAAAAAAATGAATGAAATAAGGTTTTCTGAGAACTGTGTGATGAAAGTCAACGTAAGGCACATTGAAGTAGCTCTGTGTCCTTGAACATTTGCTGTTATCCAGGAGGGACCAGCTGGACTAAGCACTTCACTGTGCTTAGTCAGTGAACATACATTTGGTGTTTAGCACAGAACAGACCTCTGCTAAAAAAGTTTATCCTTAATCTTATGGCCATTTCTGGTTTTTCCAATTTTGGAAAGACAGAAGCCAAAGGCTCTTCAGTGGAAAGCCCCCTAGGTTTGCCAGTAAACGAATAACAGACAGTGGGTAATGTCCTGTGGGAGTAGCAAAAGGATTGTGATGTCCCTTATTAGCTCAGCGGCAGTAATCTGACCCTCCTTGGTGTGTTTCTGATGGCAACACTGGTAGTCCTGGCCTCCTCAAAAAATGAGGAGAATTTCACCACCACTGGGGAAAATAGGAAAGCTTGTCAAATACAGCAGGACAGAATGGTTAGAGAAGAAAAATGCTAATGTCACGCCTTTAGGGCTATGTTTTTAGCAAGGAAAGAGTCCTGGCCTACTGTACAGTCAGAGTGTCTCCTATTATCAGCAGGAGCCCTGTCCAAAGACAGGGTGAGGCTTCCTCCTTCAACACTCTTAGTAGGCATGAGGTCTGGTCAAAATCTGCTGTTAAATGCCAAAATCCACTAGTATCAGGAATGGATAACCAGTTCTGCCTTCAGTTAGAAATAGGCACAGAGACTCTTTTCCGAGAGGCGTGCCAGTCTGAGACACATGCCAGATCAGGGGTAGGATTTGGCTTTAAGTTGTGTTGGCACAACTTACTGATGCCAGCGGGCTGGGTGCTAATAGCTGACAGCAGAACTGGGCGGAGGGAAGTAACTCAGCTGAAAAAGCAGTCTTCTGGCATTCAGTCTCATCTCTCTGTAAATATCGGGGAGAAGTGTGCGTTGCCCAGACTTAGCCATCCACAGCCAAGAGCCTTTCTTCTCATGGTAGTGGTGACTAACAGTGAGTATTTTGTGTTGTACCTGGCTGCACGCCAAAGTATATTGTAAGTTTTGTGCCACACTGGTTTGCAGTGGCCATTCTTGCAGGGCAATGCGTTCCTCCAGCATCCACGCTGCTCTGTCCAGGTAGCATGCCTTTTCTTCAGTTGACCAAGTTCTGCTGACAGCAGGCTTTACCCACACTTCATGTGCCTATTTGAACTGCCTGAGTGTGCTGTACAGAGGGTGAAATGGTACAGGTTTTGCCACGCAGGTTTTTGACTGTGTGCTATTGATAGGGCAGATTTTGGAGTGATGTTTGTGGAGTATAAAGGGTTACGTTGTTGAAGTTGCACAGGCGCCAATCCACTGGCACACCACAGGTGATCTCGGGGTGAATGTTGTTTAAAGCGCCTGTCCCACGGTTTCACAAATGTGCTCTGACCAGAGGATGTTTTTCTAACTTCAAAGGGCTTCTCAGGCTGGCTTGGTGCCTCACAGACTGAGTCCACAATTCCTCTCTGCTCGTGATGTGTTCTAACCATGTGTGATTTTTTTGGTGTGTGATGTTTTCTTAAAGAGGCATTGACCTGTGTTCAAGTGAAACTTGCTCTTAAGCTTGTAAACACAAACTTGTCGTGTGGGCAGTTTTCATCTTAACCTGATGCGTGTATTTTTTTAAGAGCAAGAATAGACATCAAAAGGAGGAGTAATTTATAGGAAAGAAAAAAAAAAAAGGCAATAAACTTGCAGCAGCTTTGGAGTTGCACCATCCTTGAAGGCAAGGCTTTTCCTTGAAGATCCAAGTGTAGGTCCTTTGCTGGCTATAAGGAGAAGAGCATATTCCCACCTCGCACTGCTGCACTGCTAATGTTACAGTAGGCTACTTTGACATATGCCTCTGCACAAGGGGTACGCAAAAGGGGAAGGCAAGGCAAAAAGGAATAGAAAGTGGAAGGGACCTTGGACACGTATCACTGGCCTGATTTTTTTTCCTTCTCTCCCTCTTAAGCAATGTTATATTAAAATAAGCTTTTAGGAACATGTTTGTATGTTTTTAAATATTAAAAGTTTCTTTTTCTCCTATAGTACTTTGTAGTATAGTTTTCTGAAGGTTAATACAAACTACAATTCTTTTTAATGCTGAGAATTAGGAATGACTGTATATGTGTATATGAGTATATGTGGGTCAAATTCATTTACTGTTGAAGTCCACTAATTCTCCATTAACTCTGCTGAGAGAAGGATTAGGCGCTGAAACATCTCCTGAGATGCACTGTGTTACATTAGCTATGGGTGTGAATCTGGGAAGATCTGGTGTTCCACTAAGTTGCACTGGTGGGCACTGGTTTTTGCAATGTATGTGCATTCATTAAGACTAGAAGAAGTAGGCTATTTTGAGGCTTTAATGTCATTTTTAGTTTACTGTTACTACTATTATGAATGGTTTTGCATACACTTAAAAAAACCAAACCAACAGCAAAATAAACCTTTTCTTCCAAGAAAATGGTACCTTACAAGCCAGACCATAACACTTTCTGGTTGCCAAGTGATTGAAGATCATCTGCTATGGGAATAAAACATCATACTGTGAATGGCATGTTGTGAACAATGTATATCAGCTGTGCAATGCAGTTTTGCTTCTCATGAGTAACAGTACTGCAATCTAGAACTTCATAATTAATCCAGCTTTCAGATGCAGTTTGATCCCAAGGTCCTCATCCAGACAAGATTCTGGAGAAGTCAGTGATGTCTGGAACCTAAGCCCTAATGGCAAACAACCTGTGCTACCCTGCCATCCCCTGGTTATCGACAGGAACCATCCCACCGCGTTTATTTTGGCTAGTTTTAGAGCAGGTGGCCAGGATGAATTCCTAGTTTCAAAGTCACAGCTGCTGCTTTGAAATTGTGTAAGAAGGGCTTTGGTTTCTTAACACAAAATAACTGAGCTGCTGTTTGGTATTAGAGCATCATTATTCTGGGAAATGCGCTCTTCATTTTAAAAATATCTTCTGTATGGAAGTTGAAAATTTATACCTCATGTTTCTAAGGGCAAAGAGCTGTAAAGGTTCCATGTTTGTCTGATAATTGTAAATACTTAAGAATTCCTCAGTGACTTGAGTGAATGGAATGTGAAGGTAGTATTAAAAGTTAATACCAATATTAGAAACACAGTTACTGCAGAATCTCTTGTTTGTTGGTATTAAATAATTTCTTGGGGTAACTACAATTTAAGATTTTTCTCTTTTAACTAGATTTCTTTGTGACAGTTACACCAAAAATGTTATGTCTTTATCATTGAATCGATTAAAAGGGCCAAGTGGTCTACTTCATCAGAGCAATGATGCTGTGATTAAGTAGAAGGAAATGTTCTGTTACAAATCCCCCTTTCCTCTCCTTGTAAAATTTTATTTTTAAATGAGCCTTCTTGGGTGAGTTTTTTAGTAGCATCAGCAACAGTGTCAGCAGAATAGTGAATTTGTGTCGCTGGAAGTATAAAGAGAATTCATGAAGGAGTTTGTGTTAAGCATAGTTTTCTTTTTTATAAAAAAGGATTCTATTCACTGTGGTTTTTTCTTCTTTTGTATTCTTTGCCACCTTATGATATTATAATGTTTTTTGCCTAGTTTCAAAATGTCATAGATATATATTTATAAAAAATATATGTCGTAAGCCTTTTTCTAGTCTAAGAGAAAGTACATTTTATGCAAGGTACACAGCATGGGGTTTTCTGGGCCTTCAATCTTATATGATCCTGTCTCTCAGAAAATACATCAAACAGGAATGAGCGAAATGCAATCCTCTCAGACTGGGTGAAAATGCTCTTATGAAAGAAGACGAGGGCGGGCTGGCTGGAGGAAAGGCTAGACCTTCACTCTGAAAAGAGGCCTGAAAAAAGTGGGTAGGCAAAGGGTAGAGAGTTTCTTTAGCTTATGTAGACATGCTTGGTAAAGGGTGGAAAGGGAAAAATTAGGGTTTGTTTGGTATTGAGGACATAGTCAAAGAAATGAATGTAGGATTCACATGCATAGGATGTAACAAAATCGTTGACTTGGTTGTTCAGCAGAAGGGGTGAGGATGGGCACATCCGAAGTACAGGCAGTACAAAGAGGAAATCTGGGCTGTGTCCATAAATCGTTTTTGCTTCAATCATAAACTAATTTTTGTCTTGTGAGAGTAATTACTAGTAGCTCTTTTATCTGTTTGAAGCTGCATGTTCTAGTGCAGCACTTTGTAGATGTATCTATTAACATCTACAGTGGTAGAAGTGGTGCTGGACCATATTTTATGTAGAGGTATACATGGCACAAAGATCCCTGCTGAGCTAAAGCTCTCAGTGGTTTGGACACAGGCTTACTGTGCAATCTTTGTGTCTCTGATGTGTGCCTTTGCGAACTGTGCTGACTAGTGTAGCGCCCTGGGTGGTTAGGATTTTCATGGGTAGGATGTCTGCCCTGTTGTACTTAAGGAGATAGGATAATAGGTTAAATACAGCTTTCTTAAGCACTCTGAATCACAAGGTAGGTAGGCTTTGAAGTCACCTGATACTAGAAGACTGGTCTGTGGGCTTGGATGTGAGGGTGGGAGGTGTTTGTAATGTGGGTGGTCAGAGATGAATAGCCATTGCTGTCGTGCTATCTGCTCTCTGGAACTCTGAATTTATGGCTTAAGAAAGAGATGTAGGGGCCATGTATTCTAGTCCAGACCCTAGCTTTATTGTATATCCTTTCTCAGGTTGCTCAAACATGAATCTTCACAGAGGCCCAAGATAGATTAAGCACTTACCACTCATTTAGTCTCATTTTAGTCTCATTCAAAGTCTTCTCTTTGAAACTGCCAGTTTTATCCACTTTTTTTTTTGCGCTTCCCCGTCAGGGAAGTGGGAATCGGTTTTATCCTTTTACCTACCTCTGCTGCTGAGGAGACAAAGGAATATTTAAAGTTCACGAAGAACTTCAATGTCAGCTTAAAACATAAGCCACTTACACTTAATTCATTGCTATGTTTTTACAAATATGCAACGTACTTATTACCTACTTTCCTGAGCAAAGTAAGAAAACAAGAACAGAGTTTATATAATCCCCCTTTTCAAAAAAACCCACAACCCAACCACCCTCCCAAAAAACACTCTTAGTTTGTTTCTTCTTTTGTTCTACAGTAGCCTTCCTAAAATCCTTTTTGGAAGGAGGCCTTTCTGAACTGTCCCACTCTCGTCACAGTGCACGGGCCCAAGAAGTCTAATTCTAAAAAGTTAGTATCAAATCAAAGCAGTTTTAACATATGGAGAAAAGGCATTTGGCTTCCCAATCATCTGAAGGAGACTTTGGTCAAGGTTAGAAGTTAGTGGGACATGTCTTTAATGTAGTCTTTAATACATGAGCTGAATCTCTGCTCCTGGTGGAGACCTGTCCAAGGACACATGCATTCAAGTAATGTAGACTTCCTGCTTATTGCTGTGCCTTGCTTTTGGTAATGCATATAAATTCAGTGCAAGATTAATAGGCATGTAGGGACAAAGGGTGTGGCTAGCATATGTTTAAATCACAGTAGGTAGATAATATAGGCTGCCAGACTTTTACCGCTGTTACTAGATGAAATGGACTCCACAGACACAACTGAAGAGCGAAGTCTGTTAAAAATTCGACTGAAGGTGAGCGCTGATGCACCAGCTAGACTTGAGGCTTTGCAGGGAGATTTTTTTTTTTTTTTTTCTGGTGTTTGCTTGAGTAATGAAATTACCCTCTTTGGAAGGTTATTCTTCAGAGCAGCAGAGTTTGTACATGAGTGAAAAGCATGTCAAAATGTTTACAATGAACTGGAGTTGTGAGTCAAAGCAGTAGGCTTTGTTTGCACTGCCTTTGTAATGGAGAGCCTTATAATGAGGGTGAACTATGCCTCCTATTCTGGTAGGCCTTTGTACTATCTGGACCACAAAGTGGGGCAGGTTTACAGGTTAATTAACACCTCTTCCCTCCTCCTTGTGGTACTGTCAGTGATGTATCTACCCACGGTCATGTTTAGAATGGTGACTGATGGTTAGTGGTGGATACTTCCAAGCTTTTTAGTTGTTGCCACTGAATTCTTTGCTGGGAATGGCATTTGTTCTTTTAAACAATACAGCACACAGCTAAATGTATGGTGTTGAAGAAGCCTGGCAGCAGCAGGCACAACCCTACAGCTGTGTGTTTGCAGCCAGGCACATGACAGCCTGTAGCTTCCCCTCTCCCTCCTCCTTATAAATATGAAGAGAATTCAGACAAATTCTGCCTGCCTGAAGAGGATTTAATGGCATCTCAAACCCATCATTGTGTATTTACAGATGATTTCTCTGAATACTGAGTTGTAAGGATGGTTTTAATCTGGTGGCTCTGTGGTTTTGGAGAGTTTGGTCAGTCTGGCTGGAATTGTTGTACTTTAGTCTGTGTGTTAGGTATGGGCATTTGTTGTTGGTTTTTGTTTTGTTTTGTTTTTTTTCCCCCTCTCCTTTTGGAGACTTAAGGTTTTCTTTGCCACCTATTGCCCACAGGTCGCACTTTCTCAGCAGTTGCCCTCTGCTTCTTTCTTTCCCTCCCAATCCCAGGTCTCAACACTGTATGTGTTAGATACTTCCATTTTAACACATATTGCCCTTACCTTAGCTTGATTTAAATGCTGCATTGTTCAGAAACTGAATCTTGGTGGAAGGGCAAGGCCATGTCGTGGTCTAACTTGCAGGATGCACATCAAGAATCCTTTTGCCATCTTGCACTAGCCAGCACACTGTGCTGTAAAATTTGAGGCGCGTATGCCCCCTATATGCTGCCTAACCATACCAGGTCCACTGTACAGATGTCTAACAAAACCCATGTGTAGCGTGTATTTTTGGAGCTTACAGGACTTCTTCTCACATCTCCCACTACCTTACTTGCCTGTTTGCGAGTGTAAGGACAGTGGAGCATACCCCAGCTGAGGAGCAGAATAATTTTCAGAAGAGGACAGTGCAGAGGCAGTGCTTGCTGCTTTCCTTGAAGCAGCAGGGCAATTGGAAAGGAAACTGTAATACAGTGAATCATAGTAATCTCTGACAGCTCCAGGGGCAGTGCAGCTCTCAGCTGCTGCCTTGCTCGCAGTGAATTATAGGGTCATAATACAGCCCACTGTGCTGAAGCAGAAAAGCAGTAAATTCATCCTTAGGAGCTGCTTTATGTTGTCTAGAAATGAAGAATTCTTCTGTAAGAATGTTATGCTTTTTATCTTAACTTCCCAATTCCCATGTTTCAGCAGTATATTTATCTTCACCATGTTCATGCTGTGAATGAAGGCCAAGAAACACGTATAAAGGACTTCCTTTACAGCCAATGACATGTGCAGTATAGCATCCTATAATGTTAACAGGGATTAAGGTGAATGACCGTGTGAGCAAGAGAGGCATCCCATCAGGAAGTATGCCTGTTTCTGTGTAGCAACTAAAGCAATACTATCTACAGACTTTGAATCAAAGGCTTGGACAACAAAGCTAATCCCCAAAGATGAACTATTTAACTCATTTCCTGTGTATGGAACAAATATTGTAGGAGTTTTGAAAGCATTTTCCAGCCATTGTTAGGAGTTCTGATCTGGGTTCAGACTTTCTCCATAGTTGTGGTTTTGGTTTGAGCCTGTCTCTAGTTAGCAGGGGCACAAATGTTAACATTTACCCATGTGGCTTGAGAGCTGTGCTGTGCTAGTAGTGCAAGTCTCACTTTTTCTTTATTTTTTAAAATATTTCTTTTTGCTGGAGTCAGATCCTTTCTTTTAGTGGGCAGACTCTCTATATTCTGGCAAATAAGGACAACTAGGCCTAGTAGAGCTGCAAATGTAAAGTGTTAATTGTCTATGAAAGATGATGTTTCTCTTATAAATTTGCTCAAGATGAGAACTCAAATGTCCTGTCATGTTATCTTTTTAGGAAAGCTTTTATTTCTCTGTTTCTTTGTTTCAGCTTTGATTCCTTGTTATATTTCATTACTCAAGCAACTGAAATTAATAGATGGGAGAAGGTTTAAACTGAATAATGAACAATCTTGGGTTTGGAGAACTCTAAGTGAGAAGGATGAACACTAAGAATTAAGTCCTGTAGTAAGTGGAACTTTTTTTACTTTTAGCCTAAATGGAATTGCAAGAACAAGTGTCACGTTGGGTAAAAGACCTGTCTGCTCAGATTTGCTAGGCTAGGTCTGGCTGTGCAGTATGGTTATAGAGTGGGAGGTTAGGGCTCTAAGTCTGAATTTTTGTCAGAAGACGTAATTCATGAATGGCAGTGAGAAATGATTACCCAAATGTGAGCAGAACAAAGCAGCTCAGTGTTGAATATGCTTTCTCCTAGGCTGTCACCCATTGTATCTGTAGCCTGCTGTGTGGCACTTAATGTAATTTCAGACTGGCTTCATTCTGAGCAAAGGCTGGTAATGTGTGAACATGTGTAATGGTCCTGAGCTGATGTCAAGCAAGCCCATCAGATGCTGCATGGTGTCTGTTCTCAGAAGGGATTTTAGTGCTGACTTCTATAGAGTTAGGCTCTGGCAGTCATAATTGTGTAGCAGAGAATATTACAAAAATGGGTGTACAGGCATTCTCAAATGCTTGGTGCTTTGTCAAAAATTTAATCCATTTCCATATTTCCTGTACAAGCAAACCAGTGAGCAGAGTCTTGAAACCATTTTATCAGGCAAAGCTCCAGTGGATACCAAAGAAGTCAGGATTGAAAATAATCACTTGTTTAGAAGCATTTGAATGTGACCTTTAGAGAAATCCTCTTTCATTTTGCCGACTTTTTGAACCCCTCATTAGGGAGTTACCAAAAATCAGTATGAAAGTTCAGTGAGTTCAGGCTACAAGTCCAGCTGAGTTGTCACTTGCTGTTTCTTTTCGAGCATTGCAAGTGACATTGCTTCCTCAGAAACTAGCATAGACCTACAAGTATTCTACTCTTCCCTGTTTCTCATTCCTAGTTGAACTTGCAAGTACTCCTCTGTTAGCCGCCTTAGATCTGTGGGTAGAAGCATGTGTGGTGAACACAGAGGTGCTTCAGCACAGATGCAAAGGCCAACTCCCCAGAAGATACTGGGCAAGTTTGAATGAATTCATGGAAGAGCTAAGGATGGTTGGACTACAATGACTGAAAGAGCAAAGTATTTGCTTCTTGCGTACATGGGAAAACTGACAAGACTTCTTGTGCTAGACATGGAGTGAAAGCATAAAAAGTACGTTTATTTATCAGTCATTTATGGCTTGCTTATACAACCTTTTATTGTGATACAGAGTGTTTGCACAGCAGCTATTCTAGAATGCCTATTGCAGTCAGCTTCCGTATATAAACATCCAGTAAATACTGCTGAAGCAATGACCGAATGAGAATTTAGTCTGTGTTGTTTGAAGCTTAGAAAAGGTTATTTAGAACTGTGAAGCATTATCATTAGGAATAGCAGTGGGGGAATTTGGGAAAGATTGGGTCTAAAGACGTGGTAGTGGAGGGCTCTTTGAATGCAGAATAATTCTTGGAAAATGGTACAGGTTTTATTTTCTCTCGGAATTTAAAGGGTGCAGTTTATGTCTCTAAGTATGTACTGGAAAAGGGTCTTCAAAGTTGGGTCCATAGAACTCAGTCCATTTCAGTTTCTTCTCCTGAAAACATGATTGTGTGCATCTACATCAGCAAAATTGAGATTTATGGGATTTTTGTCCCTTACAGTGAATATCTTGTACATGATACCATACAACGTAGAAGTGCTGTTACTTTAGGCATGCCTTTAGCAGATTATGCTGACAGCAGTTAGTTGTAACTGTGAGCTCTGCCTTTTATAAAGATTAATGATCCTTAAAATAATAAATATATTGGATATGATAATAAATATATTGGATATGACAACTGTGGAAGTTGTTTTCAATTCATAAATAGAATTGTTTGCATAATAGCAGACATCCCCTGCTATTTCCTATAATAGAGCAGGAATAAATTACTAGAGCAGTAAGTATCTCAAAGGTGCTATTGGAGAGAAAAGATCCCTTCACAAGGAATATATGTGTTGGAAAGGACAGGAAGAGGGTGATGACAAGCCATTTTGCAATATCACATTTGCTTATGGCTTATGGGGAGTGCTGCAAAGAGCTTGAAGCTTTTAGCACATCTGAGCATCGCTGACTTTTATTCTTGTTGCCATCATTCAATAGGCAGGAATCAGCTCAGCAGGCAAAGGGACCAAAAGCTTGCCTTCTGTGGGTGGGCATTGTCTTGGGGGAGAACTTCTTTTGGGGGAATAACTTTTAAGTTTTTACAGTATAGACTTAGCAGTAAATTAATCATGGCATTAAGAGGGAGTGTATGCATAGACATTACTTCACAGAGTTGTCATAAATTCTGCTCTTGCCATATTTTAATTTCCAAGGCTTTTGAATCTCAGACAAGGTGCTATAGATGTAGTTATTAAATTCTGCAGAAATATTTTTATTGGGCAAGACATTGCTTGATGATGTAGCTGTGAAAGCCGAATTCAGAAACTAGCAAAAGGTTCTTTATCCATACATTTAGGAGGAAAAATATTATTTTGTAACACTCACTTATTATTGAAATACTTGTTTTAAATTTACCTTCTTTTTCCTGAATGTATGTATGTGTGTATGTATATATATGTCTCTGTGTGTGTGTATGTGTATATATATATGTATCGTGCCGTAGTCATGACAACTTAGGGTACATTCTTTTTGTTATTCAGTCATCAGTAACATTATGTAATCGATAACATTGTCATCAATAACACATAGGTGGAAACACAGCTTTGGAAATAAGTGACTCTAACTCTTGTGGCTCAGCAGACCGTTGCTACTGCAGAGTGACCTGAGGACATAGTGCTCTTTTCCAGCTTTTTTGAATACTCTTGAGAGAAGACACTGGATAGGATATAAAGAAAAAAAAGCCTTTAAAAAAGTTTACACAGTATACTTCTTTCAGTGCAAAAGTTAACTTATGTGGGGGCTGAGTTAGACTAAATATTGCTGGAAAAACAGTGTCTAGATCCCTGCTTTTCAAAATTTTTCCTTCATGTGCACTGAAAGGGGAAGCCATGTTCTCTGCACCTTTCTGTACCAAAACACATGTTGCTAATTATTTGATTTCTCCTGGGGGCTGTTCTTTTGGATGGTAGTTTGCCTTTCCTGTTAAGCATATAAGGACAGCCAACATCAGAGGAAGCTTAAAATAGGTTGTCTGCACTGAGGATGTGTCGGCAACCAGGCAAAGAATGGAATGGCGAAGTGCAGGAAGAGTTAAAACCCCACCTCGTCCCACCTAATCTGTGTAGCAAACTGTGGCTGTCCAGGGTGGAGGTATCTTAGGATCAAGTACCATGAAGGCTGATCTGGGAGTTTTGGTTGCAGCCTTGAAGCAGACGGTCTCTGGGTAAGCGAGGCTATGGACAGTAAATGGCTGCTCCATGGAGTCCTGTCTGCATTCCCTTATGCCCCATGGTAAATACAAGGTAATTTGAAGCAGTTTATTCCTTTATTTACCCCAGTGGAAGTGTTGACATGAACTATTACTGTGGAATATCTGCCATGTGGCCATACTCTCAGATGTCCTAATGTTGAGAAACTAGCCTGAAGCACTTTGCTGAGGTTCATCCGGTAGAATTTCCTAGCTCTTAGTCATTTGCTCCATGATAGCTGAGCTGTATCAGATGGCAAAGTCCTCCAGCT
Organism: Strigops habroptila; assembly: GCF_004027225.2. Lineage (NCBI taxonomy): Eukaryota > Metazoa > Chordata > Aves > Psittaciformes > Psittacidae > Strigops > Strigops habroptila. Next base: position 15,712,158 of record NC_044302.2, read on the forward strand.
CATTGCTTACAGCTTGGAACAAAATTTAACAGTTATGTATCAGGTTTAATTTGATGTACTAATAATTTATATAGTGTAAACACACTAAATATATATTCTGTTGCTGGAATTAATCAGGAGAAAGTCATGTATGTAGAATTCTCCTCTTCATCTTTCTTTTAAAAACACACACTCACTCCTGGTTCATATTTAACAGCACTGGTAAATTAAGTTCTTTGCCACAAAACAGGTGTAAGCCACCGTCCTGCCCTGCCAACACACCTCGATCATGGCTTGGAGAGCCAGAGCTTGGCCTGTCTGGTGAAACTGCCAGTCGTGTTGCAAACACCTACTTAACAGCAACTGGAAGCGAAATCACTATTTCATTTAACATTGACCACCTATTGGATAATGACTTTCAATCATCCTAAGACTGGGCTGGATTTGAAACAGCAACCTGTTAGTGAAAGACACTGTTTTGCATTCTGATATCTGAACCAGCTTGTTGTCCAGAAGCATTGAAAGAACGTGAGCGGAGGGTAAGAACATGAAATTTCCCATCTGCTTCAAATGAGTTTGCCCATGTCTCGTTCTCACATGCACTGTTTAAGCCTTCAGTTCACTGTTCAGTCTTTAGTTCTCAGGTGCCGTTTGGCATCAATTTCCATGCAAAATTCTTGGAAACCAGAGGGGATTAACACGGGGGTGAAAGCCTTGTTCTACAAGACTTCCTGAGGCAGGCAAATGGTTTTTTGCCCTCAGAGCCAGCTTGGTTCTTCGCTCTTGACACGCACAAGTCAGGACACTTCTGCCGAGAGTTTTACTTACACTTAGCGGAAATGTCCCTGATAAGAAGTCATTGTTGAAGTCTTGTGGCTTTGACTGCGAAGACTTATAAATTTTTTGCATGGAGACTGCTGACCTATTTATATTTGTTGTTGTTGTTATATAAAAATGTGAGTGAGAGTTTATCTTTTCCTTTGAGATGTATGGCTCTAGCTCTGGAATTGCTTCCAAGTTTACAAAATGAGTCTGTGGTTTAGACCTCTCTGATAAACATTTTTTTGTTGTTGTTTCAAAGTTGGATCAGATTTTTGTTGTCATAATGGTTGGTGCACTTGGCAACTTGCATTTTAAATAATTAGGAGATAAAATTGGACTGTACTCGAAATCCAACATGTCTGGTATTTTCTTGCTTTACTTAGTCATGTTTTTAATCCCTCTTTTAACTTTGAAGACTAATGTAAGGCAGTTAAGAACTGAGGGTTGATAATTTTTTTGTCATTTTTGAAACCTAGATCCAAGTCAGCTTCTCTCACAATATTTCAGCCTCACCCTTCCACGACACTTTGAGATAAATCAGTGTGTTTATCAAAAGAAGTAGGCCTTTTGTGGTGGTAGCATTGTAACATTAAATAGTCATTCTATTTTGCAGAGTTGAGACAATTATGTTGAAGTTCCTGATAAACTTTATTTGAGATTTTGAAGCTTTAAAAATATGACACTTGCTTGATTTAATTCTTCAGTAGCCAGTAAGTGAGATAACTACTCAGATGCATGGGAAATGAGATGTTTTGGGAAGCTTGTGGAAGATCTTCAGCACCCTTCACGGCACATGTGACAAATTGAAAGGCAGGAATTGGGGTTTTCTCTTTTAAAATTTTTTTTTTTTTCTTCCTTCCCCTCTTTTTGCTGGACACAGTGCCATGGGAGTGGTGTGGGAGGAAGCACAGGAAAACAGAAGGCTAAATTGGGAAACATTCTTCCCACTTAAGGAATCTTTGCTGCATGAAATGTATACATTGAAAATATAATTTATATAATTTGAATCCAGTCACATTGAGGAAAAGAACCTTATTTGCAATATTATTCTGCACCTCTCAGGAGCTGTTGGTTCCAGTTCTGGTCAAGAAGCAGATGCATTTTAGCAACTGGAGAAGTAATTTTCTGTATTATTAGAATCGAGTTCTGAAAAAAGCTGACCATAATTTGGCAATACACTCTGCATTCAGAAGAGGATTAACAAGACAAGATTTGTGACAATGTGTCTCAGGCCGTATCTTCTATATCCAGGCTTGGTAAAGGAGGTATATTTTGGAATTAAGTAACACAGATGGCAAACATCTAAGTCTAACTTTTGCACAGATTTCTATTTATTTATTTGTTTGTTTGTTTTAAAATGATTGTCTTGGTTTTACTGAGTTAACTTCTTTAGTTCAGAATAAATCATGTAAGGAAGGAGAACTAGAAGTCTCTAGTTCATAGCTACCTGTATAGCTACAAATGCCACTTCCAAGGAAACACTTTTTGTTCAGTCTACCACATATGCCACAGAATGATAGTTGTGGTACATGCTCTCGCTTCGCATTCTCATAGGCATCTTCAAACAGAAAGCACGGAAATTCAAGGACTTTGAATTCACTGTGTTTCCTTTGTACTGATGGTCCCGCAAGTACAGAATTGAACATGGCAGCATGGAAGAACATAACCTTGCTCTCATCTGAGCTGTGTCTGTTCTGAGGATAAATTGACTACTCAGTCTGCTTTCTTTCAAAGGCTGTAAATTCACTTTATTCTCTTTGCAGTTGATATTCTGTAGATATTGAGCCTCCCAGTTTTTAACTCTGGGCAGCTTGTGGGAGGAGATCCAGATGCATAGGCAACTGGCAAAGCAATTTTGTTCTGCTGCTGGTGGCCTTCATTAATCATGTCTAGATTAATTAGCTGATCCATTTGTGGATGCAGTGTTTAAAGAAGAAAGTAACTGGAAGTGGTGTGAGCCAACAGTTGGGGCTCTTGCCCAAATATGAATAAGAAAACATACACTAGCTGATATTCTCAGGGCAAGCATGCTTCCTTTTCATGCTTACTGTGCACACACATATACAATTTTAAATGGTGAAAATACAAGTTTAAAAAAACCACTGAAGTTTAAATAGTACAAGTATACACATAAAATCAAGCTGTTTTCCCTGTGGAATGTGACTTATGGAGAGGAACACCCAAGTTTTAAACTTCCTCCTTCAAACTTTATGGAAGCCTCAGAAGCTTTCTTTTCTTTTTCTTTTTTTCCCCCCCCCCCCTAGTGTGTGTGTGTTTCTTTTTTTTGTTGGTGGTGGTTTTCTTTTTTTTTTTTTTTTTTTTTTTTGATTGGTTGTTTTTGTATGTGTCAGGATCTCTTTCAGGATTTAACTTTTTTTTAAAACATGTATAACCACAGCATGTTTCACAACTTGATTTAATGTGGCTTCCATGTGTCCTGAATACAATAGTAACTTCTGAAACCAATATTTCTTTAGAGAGCAGTAAAGTTGTTTCTTCATGACACCAGTAAGTAGTTTTCTTGCCAAGAAGTATATTATAAGATTTATTAGACTCTCCATTGCCCTCCCCCAAGTAACCCAGATTTTAGCTTCAAGTAAAGCAAACATGTTCAAAAAGTACTCTTTAACTTCAGGCGAGACGGATACAAAATAAAATCCTCCAGGGGTACATTACAACTAAAAGATTCACAAGCCTTCCAGGGGGTTTAACTTTTAAAGTAGGCATTTCACAAGTATTTGTTGCATAAACCATTATATGCTCCAGGCTGGGGTTCTTGGAGATTTTTTTTTTTTTAATATAAGACATGCAGCAATAAATGTATTTTTGTGAAAAATAATATCTCATCTTTGATTAGAAGTGATGTTCTGTGCTTTAGAGCATGTGTTTTCTTGGTTTAATATTTAATATCAAATTTCTTGGACTGTCATTTTAGTCCACGCAGTACCTTGAGGTGTTCTGTATGGAAATAGGGATCATACATTCCGGTTAAGTCCCTTCACTCATTTTTCTGAATCGAGTGCTTTTGGTCTACTGCAACTCCATGTTTTGGCAGTTGGAAGAGCAGGTTTTGGATACTGCAAAGGCAAATGACAGCTATTTACATGCTGGTCTTGCATGACTGAATAGACCTGATGGGCACAAAAGCCCTGAAAAGTAGCGTATCAGAAAATGGAGACAGCGTTTCAGTTTTAGGAGATCTGACCTCACTTTCCAAGTCTTTCAGAGACTTCCTTGTAAGCTTGGACAATTCGTGTATTTCACATGTTGTTCATCCTTCCTTTATTTGTTTCTTTCAAATTTTTAACTCCTGGGGCAGAGTCCCTCTATTCCAGTGCTGTAGTGTGCTGTCTACCATTTCATTGGGACCTCCAAGTGCTACTGAAATGCAAATGGCAAATAAGAATACGAGGAATGGAAAAGAAGTAACATAAGACAAAAAAGAGTCCCTTTAAGATTGTAACAGGAAGCAATATAAGAGGTTTAATCCAGCCTTGAACCTTCCAGAAGTGAATGAGGAGTTGTAACTCAAAGAGATTTTGCAATAGAAGCCCTTGAGTATTATGGGTTAACAAATGACAAGAAAATGTAGGGAAAGGAGTCCTGATTGTCTTTTTAGACAACCTGTTAGTTGAAATGTTGCATTTAAGTAAGAATGATGGTCAGTTCGAAGTAGAAAGAGTAATAGAAACTTGTAAGAAGGGAAGTGATGTGTCTGTCAGAATAGCGATATTTAAATTGTCAAACTTGAAGGATAAAGATGATATGCCAAAAGCTTCAGAAAATCAGGAAGGGAATATAAATCCCAGCAAATTTGTTTCCTTCTAGATCTGAGTCCCTTACACAAGAAAAAAAGAAAGCCCTGATACCCATAAGAACATGAAAGAGGGATTGAAGGCAAAATGTTGTGTGCATCAGAGCCGAGAGTCACGTAATTTGAAGTCTTAGCTATCTGATAAACTGACAGTTCTTGGTGGACAGAGATGGTCATCCTGTATCCAGAGATATTTTGAGATTTGACAGCCATTACTAAAGTGTAATAGTATTTCTCTTGAGAATTTAGTGTTGGAAACACACTTGGTAACACAGGCTCTTGAAGTGGTCACTCCCTACACCTTCATTTCCCAAAAGAGACTAGTTCTGCCTATTTTTTGCAGGAGCGTCCTCTCCAACACGAGCTCATCAAGTTCTGATAGCAAATCGGATGTAAGTCTGTTCCTATCAACCACTCCTTTCAGAAATGTAATTCAGGATCAGGCCTTGCTTTAAAGCCCCGACATGAAGGAGAAAGCTGAAGCTCTGCCTGCGCTATAGCGTAAATACTTCTACCCTGGCTGCATGAAGTTCAGTGGTATACTGTCTGGCTGTCGAAGGACTTTGCTTATGCTTTGCCTCACACAGAAATTTGAGAACTATTTGTGAGAGACAAGGTTCACTCAGTTATTGATTCATTCCACATGCTGCACACTTTGTAAGTCATATATTGCATAAAAGCACATGGCTGGTACAGTCATGGGGCCATCACTAGTTATTCTAGCTGGCATGGTACCCTGCTGGACTTGTGCACAAATATGATTGGTTTTGGTACCTGGAGAAATCATTCCTGGTGTGGCATGTGATGGTTGGGGAGGAAAGAGGTGGCAGTGGAAGGTTATCATTAATTAGAATATGGTTTAATTTAATTTTATTTAAAGCAGAAGCATACTACTTGTGATAAATCCATTTTTTCACATCCCAACTTCTTTACTCTATTTCGACTTTCCTGCACTGGAGGAGTTAATTATATTAACAGGCTTATACTCAATTATTTCTCTCTGAGGATGTTTCTCTGTAATTTCTGTAAATGTTTGGATGTCTATTGCAGATCCTCTTTGAGGTTTTAGTGTTCTGGCTCTGTCATTTCCATTTGTGTTCTTGTATTTGGACCTGGTAAATTACATCTATTTGTGTTGTGGTTATAGCTGATGCTGTTTCTCCATTTTATGGGCCAAATAAAGTCCTTCAATGCATATATGCAGTTCCCATTGACTTCAATCATCTATATGTTTTATTTTTAGTCTTCACCCCCTGACACTCATCATTTCAGTATGACAGTAGTATCCAAATGCTGCAACCTCCTGGTCCCTACAGCCTGAATTAAGTGAAAATGAGCCAAATTCTTTTCATGTTTACACAAACACAGTGCTTCACTTTGGGAATGAATGTGTGAAAAGAGAGATTTGTTTCAACATGCCTGAGGCTTTTCTGTCTCATCCCTGTTCATACAACTTGTGCAATTTTTTCAAAGTCTAACTACATTAATGACAAAGCAAATTTGATTGTTAGGAAGCAGTGCTGTTAGTCACATAATATGCAGGAATGAGTTGGCAATAATAACTGGTTTGTTTAAACTGTCTCATTGAAAATTACTAAAGTGAAATGTAAATTACATAGAGTAAGTTACTAAAGGCCCTTTGAGGGTGTCTTGTAGAGCAGTCCATTTATTGTTCACCTGAGATGGAAAGAAATACTTGAATTTGATAGGACTTATGCATAGCTAACTGAGGACTGTTGTACGGGTTTAGATACGCATTTCTAGTGTCTTAATGATCCTCTAACAGGTTTTAGGTTTTTACCAGACGCTTACTAGAAATGAAAGGGAGTAATACTTTGCATTTAGCTTTGAGAGTGTTGCTCATGACATAGTCTACAGAACAGACAGTTCTACAAACAAACTGGAGATCAGAGCACAAGATCAGATTTTCTCTATCTGTGGGAAATTCATTGGAAACTTAAGGAAGAAAAAATCTTAGATATCTTTCTGGTGAGCTGCTTAGTTTATGTGAATTATTTTCTGAACCAGAACAAAGCTGGGATATATTTGTAGCTGTAGAGGTGCTAGGATGCTGCCCCAGCGTTGGCTCCTGGTAGCTCACCAGCTTCTCCACAGAGTACCCTCTCAGTTGGGACAGTCCTCCTAGAGAGTTGAAGGAAAATCTAAACCAACTTTAGATTGCATTATCTCTTCTTTGGGGCTAAAGAAGATTTGGAAGGGAGCCAGAGTGATGAACCTCATGGGTTTTCTTTGATCTCTTCCTGACAGTGTGATATGAAACAGTTCCTTATGACTGCAAAGGAGCAGTCAGTCCTGTGGATGTGATTGAAACGCATTTTTGTGTTGCAGATCCAGCTAGTCTCCTTTCTGCATTTTTCTTGCAGAAGAAAGGGGGAAGATTAACCTTATTTTCCTGCCCACATATTAGCTTGAACAGGACGGACTGAAATCTGAATGGCATACTCTTGAATTCTTGTGTTTGATTTCTGTGCAGAGCCTGCATGTCTCATTTGAATTTTTCTTCATTTTTTGATTTTTCTTTTCCCTTGATTCTTCCCCTTTTCAGTCATTTCAAATAGGGAATGTAACTTGAAACTGGAAGCAAAAAAGTTGCTTTGAGATATCAAGAGTCTTTTAAGCGGCTTACGGGATCAGCAGTTGCAAAGTTATCATGAGGCCTGAACTCTTTCTATGGAAGCAGCACAGTGCGGGAGCAAACATCACAACTCTGTATCCTCAAGGGAAGACTTAGTGCTTTACACATACGAGCAGAACTAAATACTGCACTTTGATGTACTCTTTTTTTCTTTTTTTTTTTTTTTTTTTTTTTTTTTTTATTAGTTTCAATGTTGGGAGTAGGTTTTTCTGTACTCCTGGTTAAGAATTCCCTTGATGTTTTGTGGGTCTCATGTACATTATATAAACCTGGAAAGAAGGACACTTCTTGTAGATGGTAACCATCCTAATAGCTATAAGCTATGGATTTGTGTCAGTGTGAGTTTCATACAGTTCCATGTGTGAAAGAGTAGTCGTCATGTGGCAGGAATACTGCAATGTGTAATATTTGATGTTTGCCTGGTATTCTTCACTGTGTTTGCTGAAAGCGGAATGGGTGCCTGGTGTCCATTTCGCTGGGGTGAGTTGAGCTGTTGTTCCATCTGTTGAGTTAGACTCAACAGGACTCTGATCACATACAGTACCAGGACTCTAGTTTTCAAACTGTATGTAGTGAGTAGTTACTGCAGCACACGGTGCTCTGTTGCTAGTCATTGTATTATCTGGGTGTAAATCTGGGTGTTGACTGGTGGGATACAGTGGACTTCACTCCTGTGAAGGTCTATTTTTAGAATTCAGGGTGCTAAGTTGGATAAGCTATCGTGAGGTAAGAGCACAGTGAAGAAAAAGTGCTTCAGCTTTACCAGAGGGTTGGCTACTCAAGGTCAGCAGCAGCCAGGGGGTGGCTCTATCTAGTTTGCCATACGTTTAAAAACCTTGTATCTCTATCTAGGGTGTCTCATGCGCCTTAGAAAAAATGAGGCAAAAGGCTGGAGTAATCCACTGGGTTGTCAGGGTTATCCCCTGTGGTTACAGCCAGCCATGCCATATAAGCACATTAATAAACTGACCAAGATCAATTAAAATGTACCCAACAACACTCCACGGCTTTGACTGACTGTTTTGGGGGCCCCACTTTACCTGTTGCCGAGGTGTTCCGTTGCCTAACCTTTGGGTAGCAATCTGAGTCTAATTTCAGCCTAAATTAGTTATCCTGAAATACAGAAACACACCTTTTCATAGAAGCATCAGGTTTCAACCACTGAGATGCCCTGGCATGATAGATCCAAATCCTGGCAATGTCTGTGTTTGTCCTTCAGAGGTAAATAAATTAAGCACCATGGATTTCACTGGCTGGAAGGCTGAAATTTTCTTTTGTTCATCTTTTCTAAGACCATAGGATAGTATCTTTAATGAACACAAATTTTCCTGATGTTCCTGTCCTGATGTCCCTTTTCTCTTTCCCATTCTCCACAGTGTAAATCATGCACTAAACTGATTTCATCAGTTGACTAAAGGCTATGTGTCAGGTAGAGGCATATATCCATGATCCACGCTGGTATGCTGTGGAATTTCAAGTGCAAAATAATAATTAAAATATCTTTATTGTAACAGCTGACATATATGCGTTTGTGTCGACACAACAAAAAAGTATTTTAAACCCTCCCTCAAGGTTTTTGCAGAACGGAAAAATTTACAGGAGAAAATCTGTCTGTGTTTCTTGTGAGGTTCTGCAATACCTGGAGTACTCCTTGATATCCTCGAATCTGGAATTAACCAAATTTCCTACTGAAACCAGTAATCTTGCTTAAATAACATCAGTAAAGATGGAGGAACTATCTTTAGTGATACTATTTTTATATATATATTTATACATATATTTTATATATATAATTATATATATTATAAATTCCAAAGCTGATTTGGAATCCTACTGTGAATTTTATTGCCCAAACAATATGATTTATCAAAATAGACAGACTGTGTGATAAAATTTGATTTCAAAATAGACACATTTTACTCAAAATTGCTGAAACATCTGATTTTTAAATGTTCGAAATGAATCTTTATTTCTAACGTTTGAGCAATTTTTTGTTCAGATATTTCATTTATAGCAAGTAAACAGGCAGAGAAGATTGAAACAGAATATCTAAATAAATCTCTGGATTGTTTGACCCAGGAAGATTTTTCAAGAAAAAATAAGTAATGACACTCGTAAGTTTTTTTCATCCTTCCTTAAGATGTAATTTTTCTGAAGTTTTGAAAATCGTTGTCCAGCTCTCCAACGTTTTTGGCTCACATTACTGTGTAGAAGTCCACATTTGAAGTCTGCTTTGATCTTTCCTTTTGGATAGAGCTATACGCTGTGAACATTTTATAGTTTGTTTGTTACCCAGAATAATTGGGACCTGCAGTAATTCGTATGCAACAGTGCTGTAGTGAAATAAGGCTGAACTTCCCATGTGCAACACAAATGTTGCCTCGAATACAAGGACTTGCGTGACAGCTCTTCAAGAAGGTTTAACTATACTTGGCTTTAAAGGGTGTCTTAGCTAATTAGTGTATTAGAGCTCATGGGCTACGGCTTGTGAGTTCAGAGCTTCTGCTAATTAAGTTTTGAATGTAATTTTAGTTAAACTATTAAAGCTTTTGTCCCAGGGCTGTTCTCATTAAGCAGAACTCCAGCTCTCCTGGATTTTCTTTGTTCAGAGCTCTCTTGCAAGTGCATGGAGGCACATCTGGTATTGGCTGTGGCATTCACATGGCTCTAAAACGGCTGCGAAAGAAACAATGCAATGAAATTTATCTGGGAAAACAGTGAGATCACAGCATAACATTTCCCTGGAGAAAAGCCTGAACTATTTTTATGATCTGGCTTAGTACTTAGTATGGTACCCTTAACCATCAAACTTCAGGGTGTATGAAATCCCAAAGGATGGGAATGGAAATACTTTTCTGTTTAGTGAAGGCTGGAGTACACCAAGCTAATGATTTCATCTCCTCTGCCAGGAATCATTTAGGGACCTAAGCCCCACGGGTAACATGTACAAAAATAGTACTGTAGGTACTTGCTGCAGATGGGTACAGATGGGACCACGTACTAGAAGTCACCTGTGGCTTGAGTTACACTGAAACCTTGCAAATCACTGTTACATTTCTGGTGTCTTAATACCACTTTGTTTACCAGCTTTGGGTTTTTAATTAAATTTTACAGGATACTTGGCCACAATATGGATTAGGCCCATTATGTTACTTGGGAGGAAAAAAAAAGTTATTATCAAACATGAAGCTTTAAAATTGGCAGTTGGTCAAATTTGTTTTTTCTTAAGACTTAATAGGCATGTCCAAATGAACATGGCAATTTGTTTAGAATAGAAATGAATACACTGTTTTGTTGTATCCCAGATCTGTGTAATAGACTGTGACATCTCCTGCTGTGATACCAGGTGAAAAACCCCTTTCAAAAGGGCCAAAACCTAGCTGTGCCCATTGCTCTGTAATGCCTCATTTTCTAGCAGGCGGGTGCTGGGGGGGGCTGTGGGTTGCCGCACTTGTAAAGTGGCTGAACTTCCACACTGGTGGTGCTGCATAGTACACTAATATGGAAAGTGGAAAGATAAAACTGAGATAGAAACTAGGGAGCTGATGCTCTGTGGAGGTGAACAGAAATAGTTTGTTCTGATTAGAGGCAGAATTTTACCCTTTGCATCTTTGTGGAGTGCCCTATGTAGCAAAATATACCTGTTGTTTATATTTGTCTTCAGTTCCTGTGTAACTCACCCTACCTACCCTCCCTACCTCTTATGAACTACTTGTTTTCTTTCCTTGTGGTTGTGTTAGTGTTTCCTCTTCCCGATTCCCTCCCCTCCACTTCCCTCTGTACCTGCCTTTCCCCGGATCTTTTCTTTTTTACTCTCCGCTTCTCAATTTTCCTGTCATCTTTTCATTTTGCTTATGGAGCATGAAGGCGCTGGAGTGACAGCACAGTTTGGACTGCTGTGCTAGGGCTGCAGCTGCTGGTCACTGTGGTGGTTCACCACTTGAAGGGAGCTGGAGGCAAGCTACCACTGGGAAGTGCAGAGGGAAGCCAGGAATGTGTATTTGGTTTGCCACACATGAACACTGTGCAGCAGACAGTGCCCAGCACCTCTGCATGGAGATCCTGCCATGTAGAGATGCTGACAGATCATTCTCTTTTCCTGGGTATAGCTTTACTAGGGTGTTTAGTTATGTTTCTGTGTGTATGATGAAAGTGATTTTTTTTCTCGAGTGTTGAGTTTGGCTTAGAGTTCCTGGGTTGGGCCAATCTCAAACTCCGTATGAACTTCAGAAGCTGATCCCTCAGGAAACCATAGCTGTGGTCTTGGTTTATCTAAACAGTGGGAGCTTGGAGTACTTTGCTCTCAGAGAACCTTTTGGTCATGTTCAAGGACAGTATCTGTCCTTACTCCTGACTCGCAGACCTGTCCTCTTAACTTCTCTTCCATGTAAGTCATAGCCCTCCTGGTTCTTCCTGGGTCAAGAACTGAGCCCAAGCACCAGCCTCATTTCAGATTCCAGCTCTTTCTTCATGTTGTTTCTCCGGCAGCACTTGTCGAGACTGTGGCATGTTTTACTTAAATTCTGGTTTTCTTTTTTACCAAGGAGAAACCACACCATTCCCTCAGCTGGCCTGGCAGACTACCACAGTGAGTTAGCAGCCTGAGGCTCTTGTTGCTGCTTAACTTTTTAACCCTTTTGTTAAGTGTCAGGGAAGAGTTGCTGCTTTTGAGAGTGTAGCAAGACAGCTCAACTCTCATCCTGCTTGGCTGGTGGGATGGTTTTGCATGTCTTTTCTTCCTCTAAATTGACAGCATTAAGAAATGATTTTGCCCATGAGGTTTATCTTTTTCACCTTGTATTAATTTTTTACATACCCCAAGTTAAACATCAAAAAGCAGATAATGGGTTGTGGGTATAATTTGTAATAAGTCTTGTCTTTACTTACATCTTTGCTATTAATAATCTTTGCTTCCTTTTTTTGGGTGGAGGAAGTTTTAATGACCAACAGAACTTGGTGAATATGAGACCAAACACAAGGACAGTGCTTGTCCTCCTACAAAGTGGATATTTGCATAATGGGGGTTTTAGTGTATTTATTAGGTGTTACCTTGGGATAAGACTATAGCTCTTGGAGGCAATAAATAATTCAGCTCTCATTTCCTGTCAAAGACTAACACCATGTGATTGCAAAAAGTAAATGCATCAGCAAGTTTATGTAATGTAAAACTCAGTCATTGTATTCTTAACTTTGTCTAATCGTTGTTCCTAAGGAGTGTCATGGTCATGTTGAGGCAGAAGCTCCCTTTAATTTGGTGCTGAGATTATTACTTATAATATTTATTGTGTGTAAATAGTATTTGACATGGTAGCCTGAAACTGTGAGTGGTGTGGATGATTAGAATATTACTGTGTCTGTCAAAGAAAGTATTCTTTGAACGGCTGCAGTTGTGGTCAGAATGAGCCAGTGTACACTTGTATGCCATCATGACTTTCCTAATGTAAACCATCATTTTTCCATGGTCAAGAATGAGCTGGAGCTGGAACTGTTTCCCCAGGTTTTTCATCTTCTTCTTCCTTCCCACCGTTGCAGTAAACCACTATACAGCAGTACGGCAGCAGGTCTGTCCATCAGCTCAGTTACTGTGAGACTGCTCATTCCCCACTATGCTTAGTGCAGAGCTTATAGCAGTTTCTTATAGCAGCCTGGTCTTACTGGCATACCATTGAAAAATGGGTCACAGGAAAGAAAACACCTTGCTGAAGTTGTCTAGGGAGCCTAGTATTAAGAGGAGGAGTTAGGTTATTATAGTTATATTTAGTTATATTAGGTTGTATTTAGTTAAATTAGGCCTTTGAACTGATATTTCCCTTTCCTGTATCTCCCCACTTTTTCCAATTCCGCTTTTTTCCAACTTGGCCTCTAACCTCAGTCTGTCTTGGATGTTCCTCTTTCACTTCCTCCTTCTTTCTCCATGTTCATCTATGTCCACATCTCTCCTCTCTGAAAAGCAGCAGAATCTCTTCTGTGTCCTAGAGCAAAGTAATACCATAAGAGACTTCTGCTCCAGCACCACCAAAGCTAGGCCTGAATCTGCCTTTTCTCTCTCTTCCTGATAGGAATAAAATATCCAATATAGAGATATGGGAAAGAGTAAAAGTTTAACTTTTCTTTGAATAATGCTAAAACTGCCTGGCATTGTGTCTGTGTCCATTCAAGAGGAGTGGCAAAGCGAGTATTATACGGAACATTTTAATCATAGTTCTGTAATTATGTACAGCCTCAGGGTCCTCATTCAGGAGATGGGGTGGAGGGACCTCCACACGATTTTTGGTCTTCTATTGAACCCTTATGTGACTGGGAATAAGTAGTTTCACTTCTTTTGGATCTTTTTTTCCACTACTATGTTTACTTATGTCTCTCACCTAGTAAGACTGTGTAGGGCAGGATATATCTTCCATTTGCATTTAGTGTCTGCGTATTATTTGGATTTTTAGGCACTTCCAAAATGCAACTGTTCTTTTCAAAGTTTGCTTAATTGTGTAATCAAGCATGTTTCTATGATCATAATTTCTCTGTTGTCGTAGCCATGAAAGATACGCTTGAATCTCGCGTATGTTCTGTTTGTTTTAGAGGAAATAGGCTCCCTTTTGTATATATCAGATTTGGTTAATGGAATTAACTGTCCTCCTTACCAGAATTATTTTGATGATTTAATCCCTATGGAATTTTATAGGAAATGTAATCTTGTTCTTGTATGTAGCACTTCAGTTATGATCTTCACAGCTGTGAACTGGGTTTCCCTTGTGCATGTCTTACTTCCCCTGTCTCTGTTAATACAAATTTGGCCAAGTGTGGTTTATAGTTAGATTTCACGCTCATTACAGTGTGACATGAACTGGTAGCCTGCTGAAATGGGCATTCAGAGGCTTAAGAGATGGGAGGCTTGCTAGTGTGTTTGAAACGTAAACACTGTGAGGAGGTTTCTTCATTAGATGGAGCTGGGATCTGGGAATTTGAGAATTATCTACGTACATATCTGAGCACTTAGAACTAAATCAGGGAAGGTGTGAGATTTCAGCTTTAAGTCATACCTGTCAAGGGTTAATGGGAGTCGAAGCTCGGCTACTTCCTTTGCAGCAGTATCCTTTTACATACATGCTTTTAAAAACCTGCTAACCAAATACACTCTGGCCCTCTCTTAAAAACCCATTCTCAGTTTCCTAAGGTTTAACTAGGGCTGTCTGTCCAAATCTGCTCACATAACATTTGATACCACATGGGAGAATTACAACTACCAGTGGAAAAGGCCACAGATTTATCCTAAGAGCAATGTCTTCCAAGAGTCTGTACCCTATGTGACACCCGAGCTGAGAGCTCAGGATTATTACCCACTTGGAAACATTCTTTTGCAACTTCAGTTTCCCTGAAATTTGGTATTTGCCCAACATTTTATAAATACTTTTTTAAAAAATCTTTTCTTACGTGTTTTCCAGAATTTGCCTTTATCATAGTTGTTACTCTGCTTGTTAATTTTTAGTGAGGACACCTAATTGCTTGAATGATTGACATATAATGAAATGAAAATTCAAAACAGAAATGCAAAAGCACACTCAAGTTGATGAAAAAACCCCCAAACCATTATAAAATTAATAGAATTTAATTTTTTATGAATTTTCATTTAGGAAGATATTTTGTTGAATGGGGGCTAGATTTGCCTGTCAGAGCCTTCTCTTATGACTAAATTTCCTAGAGGCAACTGTTCTCTTTAAAATCAGATCCATGAATGAGTATCATGAGCATTGAGAAGAGCTGTGGGCCAGAAGAAAATCGGGTTGTAAAAGAGTTCTACAGGTTACCAGATGTGTGAGTTCACCCTTATTTCAAAGTTCAAGATTTTCTAATCCTTTCTCTGTGATGGGTATAAATGATTGCTCAGAGCAGTCTGAGTAATGTATGTAAAACCCAGGCTGGCTGTTTGGTTTTAGTTTTTACAGTGGAGGGTGAATGGTGGGTTACCCTCCAAACTCTGCTGTCGTACTGCAAGCCCAGGGTTTGCCAGAAAACATGTAGTGCCTGAGCATCCCTGTAACCAAACAGGGCGAGAGATACTTTTCCTTTTTTGCTTTAATTAAAGATTTTTCTTCCTAAATTATGTAACAATTTTCCAGACATTTTGTTAGTTCAAAAAAATTGCTTAATGTTTGTACAGCAGAGAGAGATAATTTGACTCCTGCCTTTAATTTAGCCACAGCAGATGCTGCTAACTATACTCTGCTTCTCCATGAAGTAATTTACTTTCAAGATGAGAAGTGGAAACATATTGTTTAAATAGCTGACTCGATTGCTCAGAAATGATGCTGACCAAAATGTGCTGATGACTTTTATCTTAGGACTAGGCTATTAAACAAAACTAAACATACAGTAAGATCAGCAAAACCTGTCTGGGAGAATCAGACCTCATCACAATGGGGTGTTATACTTTTTTTAATCAAAAAAGCATGCTGAGTCAAGCAATGATGACTGTAATGCTGTGATGGCCTGCAAAACTACCAATTAGAGCTCAGGAATGAAAATAAGTGGGAAAAACAGTGGATTGCCAAAAAAGAAGGTACTGGAGGCATGAATGCTGTCTATAACAATGAATAATAAAGACAAATGTGCTGCATATGACACAATACAGAAAATTATTCTGGATTTGTTAGTGACTTGAGCTATCATGAATTCTGTAAATTATAACTAAGCTGGAAAAGTTTCAAGTGCTCAACTGAGTAAAGTTGGGGTCAAAACCTGCAGCACCTACTCAGATAAATTGCCTTAGCTCTCTTTGGTCTAAGACTTTCAAGTTTCAAAAATAGCAAGTTCATTACTAATTTGGTACTAAGTTTTGTGATCTTAGTTAAATAAATTTTGTGATTTAGTTAAGTAAAACGGGCAGAAGAAAACTTGCAGATTTTTATACGACTAACATGCAAAATCTGCATTTAATTTATGGTTACCCTTTGTCTTGCTAGCACCCCTCGTCACAACTGCTGGGGCACTGTGCCAGTACTCTGTACCTCTTGTCATGCCTTAAGCTCAGTTCATCTTGGCTAACTTTAGATGTCTACAAGGTAAATGCTGACATCTGAGCTAGTCATGCTGTCTCCTTTCATCAGTGGAAAGAAAGAGAAACTTAAGTGAGGTCAGTTTTAACACTTGTAGCTGTTTCTGGTAAGCCACGTGAGCAGGCATGTCTATTCTGCTGTCTCTGTTACACAGAGCAGAATGAGACCTCGTCTCTGGCTGGCTCCTCTGGGTGGTACTGTTATATATAGACCATGGGTGAGAATTTTCTTATAGCATTGAGAATGCTGTTATTTTTGAGTATATAGCAGGAGGTAAGTAAGGTAGGATTAGCTGCTCAGTGTCTAGCTGCTTTGAAATTTTACAGTTAGTTGTGCTATTTTAACCGGAGGAGATATATCGGATTTCCATGAATAGACTCCTGTCCACTGTGTGTGCTGGAAGTTACTGTTGTGTCCAAAACTGTCACCTTCTCTCGGGGAAACCAAAAACCCCAACCATGTTCAGTGGCTGAGAAGGAAGAAATTTACCAAAAGAAACACTGCAATAAAAATCTGGGAATGGATATGTATGTATGTGTATATATATGTATAAAAGGAGAAGAGCAGATGACAGAAAGAGACGAAAGGAAGGCTGCCGACTGTCCTTATTCGTTGCTGCTTTAAGAAAGGCCATTAAGCTGGAGAACAAATTGGAATGTCGGCAGTGACACACAAGTATTAATCTGGTGTATCTGAAACAGGGTAGGTTTAGGAACCTTTGACTCTTAAGCTTGGCCTCTGTTGCACTTTGTGAAGTGTGAGTATTTAAGGGATGTTGCGTTTGTGTGTGCATGTGTCAGAGAGAGAGAAAACAGAGGCCCAATGACTTACCTTTGCAGAATCAGAACATGGCACCGACTATCAACAGTGGGTGCATCTCCTCTACAGATAGAGGGGGTTTGTCCATTCATCATCTTGTTCTCTGTGTTTTCAGTGTTTACCTGTGTGTCACAGAACTGGATAAGCATTCACGGTACTCCTCAGCCTACTGCTACAACAATGACCCATATCTCTTTGTATCTGCTTTTTACATTGAACAAACAGAAAATCCTTGCTTTTTCCCCAGCAGCACAGGTCAAAGTAACAGCTTTATTACATTAGAGGTGAGATGTGTGCCAGTAGGAAGAAAGTGTGTGTGTGTAAATAACTTGAACAACTTTAAGCTGTATATTTTTCTTTCCAGAATGGTGCAAACTTTTGAATGTCTTTTTCACCATATGTGTAACTAGCATTAGGCACAAGTAATAACCCTGTCCCTCTGCTTTGGAAGGATTATTGGCCAATGGTTACAAATTAGGTGAGATTATAACAAGTCCTGGATTCTTTCACCAGTCCTTTTGAGCTTTTTAACTCATGTGTACCATGCTTTCTCTGTCTTGAAAATACCTTTAAACTTTTTCAAACCCGATTGCATCCTGTACCATCCTATCACCTGCCACCACTGCTCACTACCACAGCTAGTTTTCATACTTACTTTACAAGGTTCTGTTAATGTCTGTAAAGCAGTTTGTACTGACTTTGTCATGGATTTGAATATTTCCTTAATACTTTCCTAATGGCATGCTATTTAGGAACAAGGTTTTGTCTGTTGAGTAACTTTTCACTTGAGAGTGAGTAATACTAGTGTTTGAGACTTTCTTGAACAAAAGGTGATGTTGGCCTCTCGCAGGAAGGAAGAAGCCTTGCCTGCGTTTTAGTAGTATAGATAAGGGGAGGGGAAAAGAATTCCTTCCCTGATTACTTGTGCTTGAAATAGGAGGAGCTCCTATTGCTCAGTTTTTGAGCTGCTTTATTGTAGCCTGGTCTTCCTCTTTGATGCCTTTTTTTCCTTTAGATTCCTGTAGTTAATTAACTGATTTGATTAAAAGCAGAATGTCCAAACTCACGGGTCACCGCACTTGGGAAGTTTAGATGTCCTGTTTAAAAATAGGCATCAGCACCTGATATGCCTTTTGAAGACAGCGGGAGCCAGTCCTTCATGAGCTGGCTAAATATAGTAGCAGCCCCACCACTTCCCAGAGAAGTTAATAAAGGAAGAAATTCCATTTGGGCAGGTAGGGTGCAGCAGATCCAGAAGATCTCCCAGCTGTGCTGTCTGGTGGCATGGCATCTTAGGAAAAGAATTGCTTTGATTTTTATTTTTTCAATATAGCGGTATAGAGGATCTTGCTCTGTCAGATGTTGTCAAGTTGTGAACAAGAAGGATTTTATATACCTTTTGCTCAGTTATTACTTGGACAGAGCAGAAATGCTTGAAAACAGCCTTTTTTTTTTTTTTTTTTACTTCACAGCTACTTGCAGAGATCAGCCCTAGTGCAACTTTCACTTAGTGAAATAACGAGAAAATTAAATTATCCTAATTGCACACCAATTCCATGTTTCAGCTGTCCTTTATCTTCGTTTTACATTTACTATCCTGGTTGTTGTCTCATTTGTATTATGGTATATTATTGGCATCAGCTGAAAGGGACGGTGAAGGTGAAGTTAAAGGAGCTGGACTGGTGAATTATGTAAACTAAAGTTTGATTCTGCAAGTGTATGTATGTCTGTGTTCCTCAGTGTAAACATACGCATTAAGTCTGTGAGATTTGACAGGTTGGAAGGCTTTGATGTATGTTGACTTTTGTACATAAACACGAGCCACCAGCTGTCCAAAAAAGGAGAAGCTATTTCAGTGAAAATGCCAAGATCTGAAAGGAGAAATAGAAACAGTGGGTAAGAGGAGAAGAGGGAGAGACTAGCCAAATTGCAAATGTAGGAACAAATTCTGAAGGCTGACAGGTAGCTTTCGGAGTGCTTGTACTCCACACACTTACACGAAGTTATCCATCCCCTGAAATAAAGCCTGAAAAGTCTTGCTTGTGTCAGAAAAAAAAAAAAAAAACTTTAACTGAAGGATGGGGGGGAAGATTATTATTGTGGAATTTTTGATCTGTATGATTAATATAAACTTCCTTTGCCTCACTGCAAAGTTAACCTCACCTCCTGATTTTGGACAGAGTACAAATGTACTCTGTCTAAATGTCCTAGTATCTGCCTTAGTTTGCAGGCAACACCAGAGCTTCTTGCTGCTGCCACAGTACTCTTACGTTTCAGAAGTGTGAGCACCAAGTGTCCAGGACAGTTTGGAACAGCATAAAATAATTGTCTGCTGCTTAGGAGAAATCTGTAAATCCTTTATGTGTTTCTAAAGGTGTAAACTTAGTGTTGACCAGATTTTGACACACAATGCAATACAGTAGTCCACTGTCATAATTCAGATTCATCAGAGATCAATCAAACACAGCAAATAAATCCAACACAGGAGGACCTGAAAAACTGCTGGAGACAGTGCACCTCTGGGAGTGTGGCACCTCCAGCTACTGAGAAAGACAATGTTGATTATTTACCATGATACTATCTCTGTACAGATAGAAAAATATGTTGATACAGTGTCATTTGACCCCATCACTACATTCACTGTATAGTGAACAGCATACAGTTACCATGTTCTCCTTGTAATTATAAAGCAGATTCCTTGGGACAGAGTTATATCTGAAAAGGAACTTTTTAACCTTGATTGGTAGGGGTAGTATTTGAAATATGTGGTGTGAATAAATCTTTGACCTTTGTATTTGTAGATTATTTAATCTCTTTCCAAAAATCTGATATTTAGAAACACTCCTACTTACTGCATGCAGATGTTCTGATCTGGGGGACCCTTTTCAGGTAATAATTTGGCCTCTTGGAACATAAGAGCTTTTTTTTTTTTTTTTTTTTTTCCTCCACACAAGCTGCTTGAAGCTGAAACAGATGCCTGCCTGACCAGGAGAGCATGCTGATGAACCCCAGACTGTCTAAATACTATCAAAAGGAAAGAACAGTGACAGGACAGGGTGCGGGAAGACATTCTTTAAAAAAACCTTTCTATGACCTCTGTATACATGGACAAAATATGCTGAGAATTGCTGAAACACACCTGACACAAAGCTGGCACTCCTTTGGTGAGCTCTGTCCTGTGCTTTCTCCCAGTAGATGTGTGATACAGGTAGGCAGATCGAACATTTGAGGTGGGGCTGAAAGCCAGAACTACTTTGCTTTTATTTCTGAGCAGATTCATGAGCTTCAATATCAGTTGCTGATGGGAAGTGTTTACCAATGTCACCCTCTCCCTCTACATGAAATATTTCTGTTGAAATAATGCAACTCTAGGAATTAAAAAGGAAGAGAGATGGAGCTGATTTTGTTCTGTCAATATTGTTGCTGAAGATAGGTGATTTCAGCAGTTGCAGGAGAGGCTTAGGATCCAGATGAGTACTGCAGCTGAATGGAGAAGAGGCTGAGGGAAGTATGTTCCATGGGGACCTATCAAATAATTCTTGTTTCTTAAGAAGGAAAACAAAAGCATATTCCCCAGGTTCTGTTGCCATTCTGTCCATTCTTTATTTATTCCTTTAGTATGGAAAAGATAGAGAAACTCTTTCCAACAGCCTGTCTGGATTAGGCAAAAAGTAAGTGTATTTTTAGTACTTGCACTGCCTTGGCAGCAGCTTGTCTCTAGAGAGCCTACGTAGAACTGCTCCCCTTTGAGCTAATCTGATGGTTAAGGCAGGGTGGTGCTGATTCCTGGGGGAATGCTTTCTGCATGGGATGACAAGGAGTTGTTTGCACACAGGAGGGCTGGGAGCCTGGTCAACACTTCCAGGCTTGTTTAAGTGGTAGTTCAGCCCTTACTGCAAAAGGGTTCCAGCTCATTGCCAGGGTATGTAGGCATGGCTGCAATGCAAATAATTATTTTTACTGGCCTGTCACGTTTCAAGAGTAAATAGACATGGAATCTAAAATGCCATATTAAGTGAAGTTTGAAATAGAAGCAGCAAGGAAGAGCTCTACAGCCAGTACTGCATAGAGGAGCATGTAAAGGCTGCCAATCTTATCTATTATCATGGGGTCTTCCTTTGTGTAATATGTTTACATAGAAGTTAATACACTCTCTCTAAAAATCTATTTGTATTCAAACCTTCTGGACTCTTCTGTAAAAGTTTTACTGTTGGGAAGCTTGAAGAGAGGAAAACTCCCCTTCTATTTAGAGTGTATGCTGGTGGCATTTTCTGGATTCTCAATCTCCTCCTTTTCCCTTTGTAGTTACATCGTTTCCCCTTTTGTGGAAGGGGGTTAAAGATTTTAAGACAAGAACATGTGGTTGGAAGTATGCAAATTTTGAGTTGGCCTGATTTGTTATTACTCTCCCAAGACATTCATGGTATTTCTAACGATAGCTTCATTTTTACACAGATATTATTTAAAACATAAAAAAACCCCAACCTTTTGAGTTTCTTCACAACCATGTTGTCCTTCTGCCTCTACTTCCCTTAAAAGTAGCTACCCAAATCTGAAGTCTCATGAAATTGCAGAAAGTAGTTTATTCAAACACTATCTGGTCTTAAGAAGATATTTTCTATTGTCTGTGCTCCTACAAACAGTATTTCCCTTTCTGAACTCTTGAGCTGCTTTTGTTTCTGCTGAAAAACTTGGCCAAATCAGATGTAAGAGAAAGATAACAAAAATAAAAGGCTAGAAGTTCAAGAGAAAAAGAAAGTATCTAGTGGCATCACTAGTTTTGAGTCTTTGTGTAGTCCGTGTTCCTGTGGAGTATCTAACTGTGTGTATATCACGAGTTCATGGTAAGGAATCTATTAATTACTTTGTTTAACAGTTGTTTCTTTGGAGCCTTTCCCAACTTTTCTTTCAGTCTCAAAGAAGGTAGATAGAAGCTTTTGGAAATTTGCAACATTCTCCTGTGCTGACTGTAGAACAGATAGGTAAATCCTGATAAACCAAGACAAATCACATGCACTTGCCTGTCTGTAAGAGTCAGTAATATACTGGAAAAATATTTCTTTGCCAGCACCTTTCCCACATTGATTCATCTTGTTCCAGTAGCTTAATCATGACCATTTAAATGTGCCATTGCAAATATTAATTCAGTTTGACACATCCATTTTCCATACACTTGGGAAGGGTATCTCTTTTTACTGGTTCCCTACTTTAAGACACAAAGCAAAACAAAAAACAAAGGGAAGTTCTGTGATTGGTACCAGCACCAGTTGCTCTGTTTGTTTGTAAGTTCTTGTTCTTTTTGAAGTAAGCTTTAGTAGCAAGAGAGGCCTTCAGACAATCTGAAGGGGATACACAGAATTTGCTTTGTTTCTACTGAGCAAAAATAATTGAGCTTTTCTGTTGCTGCCTGAAAGCCATGTCTCCTGTTTCTGGGACCTGTTTACTGTGTACTGTACAGAGCCTCCAGCCTTTCTGCAGCGAATCAGGACTGCCCTAGCCTTTCTGCTGTTTGCTTTGTTATGGTTGGGCTTTTAAGCAGCACTGGTATGCCCCAAACACCTGCCAGATTTGCATATCATCCTTGGCTTGAGCATCCATTGCAGAGTTGGCACATGAACTGTGGAGAAGCAGGCCTAGTGTTTTGATTTTACGCCAGAGCCTGATACTGAAATAGGCAGTGGGAAGGAATCCAGTAATTGTTGGCCTCTGATCAATGAAAACTGTCATTAGGCCAGTAAATCGTCAGTATGTGGGCTTAGTTCTATATATCATCTTTGGGCTGGTCACCCTGACTCCAGGACGAGAACATTATCAACATGTCATCAAGTCTGCTGGGAGCATTTTATTACTTTTTCTCCCTTTGATTTATACTCATTCTCAAATTTCATATGGGTCCGGTTCGACAACACACTGGAGGGACATTGAGGGGATTGTTTCTTTGGTGCAGAAGTAGATCTGCCAGCTCTGTCTAGCAGGGTGCCCTCTCCCTCCCATGTACACCCCACATTGCTGCTGGTTGAGCTCTGGCCTGGCAGAGCCTCCCTCGCTTTTTGCTAATTGCTGTGGCAGGAAGCAGAGACTCCCATTATCTCAGCTCAAACCATTTGCTGCGATTGTGGTGAGACAACACCTGATTAGCTTTGGCCATATCCACACACAAGAGCGGCATGACTTTAGTCAGTAAACTGCTACTTTAATTTGGATTGGATGGTGAAGACTCTATTGTGAGCATGAAGGATTCTGTCTATGTATCTTTTTTGTTAGGCTTAAGATGATTCTGAATCAATTAAGCCAAGTAAAAATAATCCACATGAAATAAATGTCCATGCAGCTTTTTTCACTTTAACTCAACCAGTTTAAATCCAGCAGAGGTTTTTTGCAGAGAAGCTTATGCCACATGTAGTGCAGTGGGAGTAACGCTGGAGCAGTCCCTCTGAGCAGTGCAGATGTACCAGCTCAGACAAAACTCTACCCTGTTGCCACTGAGAAATTTAAATCTGTACTGGCTGCAAAGGCTGCAGCTTCTGTGACTTCGCTTGTATATTTCTAAACAGGTAAATGGATGGTCATTGGTATGTGTGGATACGAGATAACGTAATTTCTTCTTTAAGGTAAATTTATTGTGAAATAAAGACTGTTTCTGCAGTGACGCCTGCAAGAGGGAGATACGTTGCTAAAGCAGCTTCAGAATAATCATGACAAACATCTAAACCCACTTTAAAGGAAATCAGGAATATTCTCAGTGTAAAGTAGTGGCCTTCTCTTTGAGCTGGAGATAGGGAACTAGGTAGTATTTCTTCAGTAACTTTTTCCTTTATTCCTCACTGTATCCTGAATTTTCAAGGTGAAATAGGTTATTTCTCAGTTACTGCTCATGAGAAGTATTAAAAAGTGTTTAGAAGTATGTAGTGTATGCAATTACAGCCTATTGTAGTATAAAGGTTTGGATTGAACTCCTTTTGCATGCAAGTAACAACCAAAATCTGGAAAAAATCACAGCTGAAAAGAATTTGGCCAGAAAATATGGATGTTGCCTGTTGGATTACAAAAGCAAGACAGCACATCCAGAGTTAAGGCTGAATGCACGAGTGGTATACCAAGGGATTATATGCTGCTGCCTTCTACGTATAGGCACAGCAAGTCCGGATACGGTTAAGAGTCCAGGCCCTGATTTTTCCCACATTTAACTGAACTTGAAATGTTCTGTCTAAAATAACTCTTTGTGGATTCCTTTCTTGTATATAAGAGAGCTTTATTTAAAGGCAAAGTGAGATAAAAAGTTGCTGGTTAAGGGGAATGGCTAGCTTTTTACATGCTGAGTGGCTTTTTTGGAGACCTTTTATTCTAATGGGTAAATCCTCATTAAGGGACACTCTGTTTAAACCTGATCATGGCCTCATTTCAGCAAAGCGCTTAGCATGTGCTGAAGTATGTGGGAAGTCAGTGAGATTACTTGGATGCTTGAAGTTCAGCAAGTGCAGTACTGAACTGGGATGTGCATGAGCACAAGATTAGTTGCTACACAAGTACAGACCTTATTACTAAAGTTAAATATTTTGAATTCTTTTTTAATCTTCTTAATGGGAAAGTGACTAGGCTGCCTTGAAACTCCTTTCTTGCCAAATTCCACGTCTTAAATCAAAGCTTGCATTTGGGTTACATGACCACAAAAAGCATTATAAACTAATAAACCTCTGAATTTGTTTACAGTTGTGTAAACTGAAAAACAGACAAACCAGCTTAAGATTTCTTTGTTCTTATTTTTCCTTTTCTTTTTCTTCTAGTATTTACTTTCAGGCTTGGGCCTTTGAACTGTGTTCTTTCCTTGGCCACATTATGCTCTTCAGTAGTTTGAGCAGGGGAGGAGGGTGTGTGACAGCTGCTTGTACTGAACTACACAGCTAGCCTTTGTACCTCTGTGCACACAAACTCTCTTCAAAGGAGCTACTGTTTTCTGTCAGTAGAGTTTAATATGTCCAGAGTGACATACCTCCCTGGCCCAGTTTGTTATCAGAAGGCTTAAATGCAGCCCTGATCAAGAGGGCTGCACTACTGCTTCCAAGTGTCAGTGTGGTGACTTACTGGATGCATAATTAGGTAACTTGCGTTCTCCCTGACTCCCTTCCTGCTTCAGTGAGAAGAGCAGAACGCGCATTGTAACTGGAGAGCTGAGGCTCTGTGTGCAAGGGCATAATGAAATAAAGATAGTGATAATAGATTAGGAAAAGGGAAAGAAAAAAGAAAGAGCAGAGGTCTCTAAACAAGCTTTTGTGTGTTATCTCCAGCAAGCTTATAAGAGAATCACAGCGTGAATTTGTGTATGTGTGTGATCGTTGACTTGAGTATGTAGGCTTTAAAGCCTGATACAAACTGTATTTGCTAGTATTGTCTTTTGTCCCAAATTCTACCCAGAAAGTGAGATATTGAAGCTATAATACTTTACTGTTCTATTTATTTATTTATTTTACAATCTTTTAAGTTTGTTACTCTTAAATGGAAAAGACATCAAAGCAGAGGAGGAGCTCTGCCCATCAAAAGAGGCCTAGGATATATCCCTAGCTAAAATAAACAGAGCTTTATTGGGCGCATTTAGGATTCAGTCAGGATGCAAAGGAATACCCAACCCATGACAACCTCAGCATCTGCGAAGTTTGCTTCACAGGCGTTGTGTAAGAGATTCACAACATTAAGCTTGTTAGCAGGGATTCTGCTGCCACACTACAATTGGTGGACGTTAAGTATGCATAGTTATTTGCCATAAATGTGGAGAAACTTGAAATAGTCTGTTAAGAGGACAGTATGAGCCGATGCAGAATCTCTCAGACTCCAGTGCAACATCCATATACTGCTATGTGAAACACCTCAGTCCACCCTAGGCAGAGAATTTTT
The DNA here is from genome assembly GCF_004027225.2 of Strigops habroptila. NCBI lineage: Eukaryota > Metazoa > Chordata > Aves > Psittaciformes > Psittacidae > Strigops > Strigops habroptila. Next base: position 15,738,184 of record NC_044302.2, read on the forward strand.
GAACTGGTGTGCTAAAACTATCCCTCAGCCACTGTGTGTTACGATCTAATCCAGGCTTCCCTGCAGTATTTGAGTCTACAATGTTCATCAACTCAAGCGGACCAGAAAGTTGTGTAAAGTTCTGTTCCTGTACACTGCAAACCCCTCTGTGCCTCATTTGCAGAGCTGGTGACTTTTTAGGAACACTGTTCTCTAGCTCAAGCTGCTGGGGCTTCTGCCTTGGCCCTGGAGACCCTGGAAAAAAATATGCAATGAGGTTTACAGTGAAGATCTGAGCATTGCATTTTTGCATAAACTTGATGTAATCAGGGCCTTTACTTCCATCATGGTATGTGTTTTCCAAGCCCACCTCTATGCACTGTTTCCACTCCTCAGGTTTTTGTTTTATTGTTTGCTAGCATCCCTGTTATGGATTATTGCCTTTGAGCAGTGACATTAGAGACAGTTACTCCTTTTTGCTTCGTACAATACATCTATCTGTAGGGGATGCCTGTACTATGAAGAGTGATATAAAAGTAGCTCGTGGAAACCTGGAGGATTGCTTTAAAATGGTTGCTCAGGTAGTACTGACAGCGCATGGCAGCACAGGGGGGCTTGGTGGTGGATGAGGTACTGCCCTGTCAGCTGGCCACGCTGCTTCAGCAGGGTGACACTGTTGGCAGGAATTTGTTACGGCGGACAGAGAATTAATCCGCCTCTTTTTTCAATAGGATAGAGTTGTAGAAGAGCTTCACTGATAGACATCATCCACAGATTTATCTTCTTCATACTCAGCTTACTTTTGAATTCTTGAGAGATTTGTTTTTTTAGTGTTTTTCTTTTTCCTTCTTTTATTCAAGGCAGCTCCATCTATATGTTAAGTGTTAACACCTACCTTTATTTTGCGTATACATGATTTGAAGAAAGTTCATTTACATGTTAAAGAAACTTTTCTCACTGGGCCAGTGTTCTCAGTGCTTTCTCAAGTGTCAGCCAGGAGCCCATCTCGTTTCTGTCAGATATATGGTAGAATTTGTCCATAATTTCTCAGAAATCCACTGGATGTCTGTCTGTATTGCACCCCATTTTGTCATACTCCCAGCGACTCATTCTCATTGGGATGAGGCTGTTGCTGTTGGAGCCATATTGTAAGAAAAATGCTACCCTGAAAGGGCTGTGAGCTGATGACTGAATCCTATCAGCGCACGTGTGTGTCTGCCTTTCAGAAGAGAAGGCCCTGCAATTCCTAGCTTGGGAATGTCTTTAAGAGTTAAACCCAGGTCATTGACATTCACAGCAATGGCCATAGCTTTAGTCTTTTTGTTAGGTGTTCAGTGTCTGTGGGCTGTGGTCCTGAATATATAGGCAATAAAGGTATCTGGGCATGTCCTTTCTCTACACCTATTTCATTTTCTTTCCTGCTGTAGTCCTTGGTTCTTTGCCTTGTTTTTGCTGTAGTCTTTCTGATTACTCTCTTTTCACTAGATATTCTATTACATACCTTAGCCTAGTTTCTTTCATCACTTTTAAATCTTGCCTGTATTACCATTCAGGATTCTTATCCCACTTTGAAGTTTATTTTTAATGAGGGATAATTAACATCAGTATTAGTGTGATATGGTATTTCATGTGCTGTTATTCTCTTACAGATACTTTGCATCTTTTTTTCATTGGTTTTAAGCATTTGTTTTAGATGATTCATCCTGCAAACTGTAAAATTTACTCATTTAAGGAGTCAAGTTGTTTTTAAAGAACTGTTATTTTGAGTGAGCTGTAGCGTCTGTGCAAAGGTTTCCATAACTGAACGCCTTTAGTTTCTTCTGTACATCTATTTTGCAGTCTTCTTGTGTTATTAAGCCTTGTCTCTAACTTCTCTCAACCTGATCTTTTGTTCTAAAAAATATCAATTTTATATATATGTGTGTAACTTCCCCTAGATTGCTTAATTTATCTTCTGCCACTGTTGTCACCATCCTGGTTCTGCATGAAACTGCCTTGCTCCTTCAGAAGAAGTCAGTTGGTAGCGTCCAGGAATAACTGTAAAAGATGATAGTTATTAAAGCATATAAAGGCAGATTGACAGCAGTTTGGGATGAAAGGCAGCTGTAGTCTAAAGTAGACCTGCAAGGCATGTGGCCTAGGATGTTAATCTGCAGATGGCCTAAACTATGCAATGGAAATAAGGTCCACTTCCATTAAAATCAACAGCAAAACTTTCATTTACCTAAATGGAAGAAGTTGCAAATCCACAATGTGTATTTTGTATAATTACATACATCAGAGTAGAGCGAGTCATACATTCAAAACTTCTGTTTTAACCTTTTGAGGAAGGCATATATTTTCTAGTGCAGTGCATATGCAAGTTAAAGTTAGTATGATAAGAGTATTGGTGGCTCAGCTGGGAGAGTGTGGAGGTGAGCAGTAAAGTTCCAAGTTCTGCTCCTCCTTTTGCAATGTCCTCAGATGTCTTCTTCGCTCTGCTTGGTCATTCCTCTTTTCTCCCTCTCCCTCTCATAACATTCGTTTTTATAAGAGGAAGGTAGGCTTTTATACAAAGCAGGTAAATAGCGCGAAGTCTGTAACACTTTAAGGCCCGTCATGGTGAAGTACACTAGATAGATCAGGTATTGTTGTCCTCTGTCTTTTAGGACCTGAAAGTGAATATATGTAAGAAATTCATTAGGGACAGAGTTGGTGAGAAGCTGTGTTGGAGCTATGCCTATCTTGCTTCAGTTGCATCTGTCAGCTCCAGAATAATTCTTTGCACTTTGTATAACCCTGTGCCCACAAACAGAATTGTACAGTAGAAGACTTGACTGAAATCAATGATGAGATAAGAAATCTTTCAGACAATCTTATTTAGTCCATGTGAGAGAATTGGCTGATCCTTTTTCTGCTTTTCCCATAGAACACTGAAGGTTATACATTTGCATTATTGAATCTTAAATTCTGTGTCCCTCTAAATCAAATCTGCATTCAGTTAAAAATGCCAGTGTATCTCTTCATTGGAGAGCTATAACCTTTCAATAACTTTTGTTAGGAGTTATGAATGAATTTCTATCTTAAGGCAATACTTTATTTAGCTATTGTACATGGTTACAGCCTTAGGCTGCAGAACTGTTAGTGCTAGTGGCTGGGACAGCTGGAGTAAATCTTAATGGCATCAATTGGAAGGACTGATCAAAGTTTCAGGTCATTTGAGAAATTCAGGAATTTCTCACTCTCTGCCCTTTTTTTTTTTTTCTTGTTTGATGTATTTTTCTCTAGGGTCAAGGCGGAACTGTAGCATTCCAAGAGGTAAAGAAAAAATGAGGAAACTAGTGACTAGGATGAGTAGACAACTCTTTAGATAATGAGGTTCATTAAATATGGTGCAAATAGTGGTGCAAATGCCTTCGTCTGTCAAGAGGCCCTTTAGAAGACTTTGGAGCCAGGATATTTCCTTTCATCACTGGGGCTTTGTTGAGGTGCACTGTTGATTAGGAACATGAGTGTCAGGCTGTCAGTGTGCTGAGTTGGGAAAGCATGTCTGAACAGACTCCCAGCAGGAAAATCACCGAGCTACACTTAGCAGGTGAAATAAGGTGGGAACTGAGAGAGAAAACCACTCTTCATAGAAGGCAGCTGACTGGGAAAGAATAGTGGCAAAAGTACTCATTAATATTATTTGTTTCATGAGAGATGTCAGTTTTTCTCACTACATAGTGTGTCTTCTGAGGAAAGACAGTGCACAGTAAAATGAAAGTTCACTTTTTGCACCTTCGATGGCACTCTGCACCAGTCACTTGTGCAGGCACTGGGGATGCTCTAAGAAAGCCTTTTTGCAAGGTGCTTTTCTCCATTACACATTTATCAGGTAGAGTAGGGGTCCATGCAGACAGTCAATACTGTGGATACTGTCTGGCTACTCACTACACTGAGACATGAGGATGAGTCCTGAACAGTACAAGGTAGTAGGACTTAGGAGTCTTTTAAAGTCAAGTCAGGTAATTAAAAAACCCTGTCATATGGCTTTGAGATTTTCCATGTGTCAAAAAGGAATGACACACTAGCTGTAATTATTTCTTAAAAGAAAAACCAGATGGCACAATTTTTCTAACGCAGGGGTGTCAAAATGCAGACCTCAGTGCTGAGGCAGTATGTTGTGCCTGGTGTCATTGCAAGTGCTGCTGGCCATATTGCAGTATACCTAAAGATTGTAGAGTTTATTTGCCCACGGCTGGTAGGGCAGAGACTTCCAGCCTAATACTCACCTGTGCTGTCACGTTCATGGGTTACTACATCATTTGGAAGTACTGTCTAATGCCTAAAAACTTTTCTGTAAAGCAGTCAGAACTAAAATTTGTCCTTGCAGTTGACTTAGAAATATAAGCTATTGCAGACTAGACCACAGTCAAGTGTTGCTTATACTGAGATCCTTTAATGGGATATTTAATACAGATTTTTAATCTCTGCTGCTTCTCCAGGCCATGTGCATGGCAAGATAATGGCTACAGCACACTTGAAGTGGAGGTGGCTCTATAGTGTTTGCAAGATACTGAGAACATGATGACTGAAAAATCCTCCTTGTTCAATCACCCTCCGCCACCTGTGACAAGCATGGCAGCTGAAGGGCTTCACAGTGGCTTCCTACATCTTCTCAATGCATGTCGCTTTTACGCAGAACCAGGCAGAGGCACGGCAGATGGTGTAAGATGCCTGGTACTCCAGTGCTCCAGTACTCACTGTGGTGGGTATGCTGTGCTGTGACATGATGTGACCCTGGTACTGACAGTTGTGGCAGTACTGGTAGGGTGGGCTACTCCAAAGGATGATGGTTTAAACAGCAGCCTGGTTTTGGAGCAAGCTAATGGCATTGGCTTTGTGCATATTTAATGGAACAGTTCTTCAAATGGCTTCTAACCCTTATTTCAGTGATTTTTAAATAAAAGTTTTCCTTTTAAGAAAGGGTGTCTTTTGTGTGCACCTATTTGCAGAAATGGTTTTCATTCTCATTTTCTTCCCCTGTCCTTTTTTGTTGTGTGGTTTGTTTCTTTGGGGTTCTTTGTTTTGTTTGTGCTGAGACCTTTTTTTATTCCTTTGCAATTTGATTGATCCTCTTTCCTTCAATTCCACATTGGCTGGCTGCAGATGGAACCCTGCCTGGCTTTAACTGAGACAAAATCGACTGCATACAATTTCCCTCTGACAGCTTGTACAAGAGCAAACATTTCCGAAGAGCTGAAAGTCTAGAAATTCAATCAGCGGAAAACCTACTGTGTGGAACAGCTTTGCTAGTGCTACAGCTCCCTGCTGGGTAGAAAAGCAATCCAGTTACAATAAATCCTTAAGAGTGGAGTCATTTGGGTAAAAGGAAAAACAAAAGCTGGTTTATACAAACTGATTGAAGTCAGACGTTTTGACTTCCCATTCAAAAAGGAGTCAAGGCCCAGGCTTGCTTGGTTATTTAAAGGGGAGATTGGCTCCTCTCATCTTTCTCTAGAGCAGGGTTCTTAATATTTTGCTTGTGGAAGAAATACAAAGAGTTTTCAACTTATGTTAAAGTATCTACTTTGATATCGATATCGATTCTGTAGCTGACTGTAAAATGAGTTGGTCCTGAATGCTCTGGCAAGAGGTGAAGGCACAACTCTGTTTCCAGCCACTCTCATTTTGTTTTACTGCAGTTACAGAAAGGTGAAACTAGGGTAAACTGGGATCAAAATCAAGGCTTGCATGTCTTGCCAGGACAGCTTGGGCAACCGTTTGTTTGTGCTGTGATGCTAGTGTGTCATGAGCTTATGAAGCTGTTGTTGCAATCTGGGCTGCCCGACAGGCTCTTCGGACTGAAGTTATGAGTTGTGCCTAGTGAGAGAGATCTAGTTCGTTTGTGTTCAGTTTCTTTCATTCTCTAAAAAAAAGGCAATTAAAAATTAGCAGCATGAATAAACATTTATTAAAATAATTGTGTTAACTGATATGCCAGTGATGCAGTATTTCTCCTAGCTTATATTTAAAAATTTAAATGAAGGTTGCTTGGGGTAATAAAGTCTCCTTGTTGTTTTCCTTTATTTTAATAATTTGCACCACTCCTCTTTGAGTGCCTTTTCTACTGGAGAATATGAAATGGACCAACAGGCTTGAATCAAAAAATCAAGGAAACAATCTTCATGAAGTCAAGTGAGCCTAGTGAGCTGAATGGGAATGCTGAGATTTCCTTCCTCCTCTAATGCCTTTCAGGTGTTTGCATAAGACTAGGTAAAACTTTTCTGGACAAATGTGAATTTCAAGATGCTGCTGTCTCTTTAATAGCTGCATGGGGTCAGTCAAGCCTGCTGCTCTGCATATGATCTGCATTCAGCTATCATCCCTTCTCCCTCCCCTCCCCAGTGTTTCTGGTCTTCATGGAAAACATTAAAGATTGTGTAAACATTGTAAAGGATTTTCACTGGCCTTTCTATTTAAATAAGATATTATAAATCATAGCAAATGAATACAAAACCTTGCCCAAAGACAGAGCTGTGGTTTTAAAAAAGAAAGTAAGGCAGAATGGTAACCTCTCCCATTTCATCTAAAGTCTGACGCCATGGCCAGCTTTGGTCGGAAGCATGCACTGTATCTAAAATCATAACATCATGCCTGGAGATGGATCCCTAGCATTCGGGGTGGATCTTGGAGTTCCCTTGCACTTGTAAAACCTGTACCAAAAGACCCAGTTTGGTTGCCCGAGACCTGTGCACTTATCTTTTTCTGGGCTTGGTCACTGCAAGAAGCAAAGAGAGCTACTCCAGATAGCAATGCTTGGTGGGGTCTTCTCTACTGCAAGCACCTGCAGGTATTTATTTCTTAATAAATCTTTGCATGCCTTTGGAGTGCATCCTCCTGGGCCAGGGAAGAGTTTGTGGGAGTACTGGGAGGCACAGGCAGTGGTCTGTGCTAGAGCACTGCAGAACCGTAGTAGGTAACAGTAATACTTGCTCATGGAAATGGTGCAACAAAGGGATAAAAAAGCATTGAAAGAGTCCTACAAATATTAGCTCCCATAGTGCTTCAAAACCTCAGGCTTGGCTTTATCACTGCAAGATAAATTCCTTTGTTTCAGGCTAAGGAACTGCATATATGTTCTGTGAGACCGGATAATGGTTTTCTATCAGTGTATCGTGAAACTTAATGTTTGGCAAAATTCTTTTTTTTTTTTTTCTCTTTTTTTCTTCAAGTTTCTGTTTTCATTGCAATCTAACAAACAAACACACACACGCTGACACACAACAACAATCAGAAAACCAAGCATTTTCACTGAAATGGTGGAAACCATCTATAAAAGCCCTTCCAAAGTCTTTGGATGTCTCCAGGCATCATTCTGCCTAGTTCAGGAGACAAAACTATACCAATGGCCCAACATTCATAGTTTTGCATGTCTGAGTGCTGCGTTCTGGTACCTCAGAAACTGCTCTTGGACAGAGGCTGGAGCATTGACTGCAGCAGAGGCACCTCAGGCATGTGGCACAAGTGGTTCTGGTAGAGCTTCTGGTAGGGCTTCGCAGCCTTTCCGCATGCTGAACAGACCGGATGCATTGGAGTGTTTTGAGGGAACTTAGGACTCACATCTTACAGGTGCACTGTTTGGAGAGTTTAGTAAGCTTTTGAATATACAGAATAGAATCTTAAATCTTCTGATTCCATGTGTTTAGCCCCAGTGGCTCAGTAATGTTTTCTGCTTCCATGTTGTCCCCTGTCTTCTCCTGACATTTTCTGTCTTAGCCCCACTCTGCCACTGTGGAAAGTCCACAGACTAGATTTGAGTTACATGAGCATCTCTGCTGCCTGCTCTCCTGCTAAACTTTACAGCTACCCTGGTGGATGACCTCAGTAATACATTATTATACTTACAAAGCCACAAGACTTGAGGACGCCTTCCTTGTTACTCCCCAGAGGAAATGATCCATCCCCAAACAGCGAGGCATGAAAGATAATAAGGCATCATTTCATGAGGAACCAAATTTTCTCCTGAACAAACCTGATAGAAAATTTTAGTTCTGGTTTTCCTATGCTGTTCACCAGTGTGTTTGGGGGATAATTATTCTGGAAAGAAGGTTGTGCATGGGAGTAGCGGCACCTGAGATGGTGAGACTATGGAGCTGCTATAAAGAAAACTTTTATGCAGATGAGAGTGGATGCAAAGTGTGGTGCTTGGAAATAAGCAGCAGTGAAAACCTAAACAATTCTGCATGTTGTGCTACAGTACTATGACTTGTATTTGAACCATTCAGAAAAAGAGACCACGTGTTGGTTCTGCTGTAGAAGTAGGGCTGACTGTCTTTGTTTCTCCTCTTTCACTGAAACCCCTGGGCAAACCAAGCAGGAGAACACACCTGTGTGTATAAAACGTTTAAAACTCTTCACCTGTCAATTGTTAGATGGGAGATGTATATGATTGTGTAGTGGGATAGATTCCCCTTGCTTTCCTCTGATATTTTCTTACTTATTGTTACTTTTGTGTGAAATCTGCAGTTCACTGATAGGAACTTTATACAGACTTTTATATAATAACTGCAGTGGTGGATTTTTAGGAGTTTGTGTACGAGGGAGAGAAGGAATTTAACATCGTTATTATATTTTTGCTTGTTTTGATTTGATATCCATCCCGACGGAGGGCAAAGCACCACCGAGAGAGGTGCTGCCAGGTATGGCTTCCTACTGCTTTCTAATTCTGTGATCACAGAATACCCGATTCTGCAGTCCTTGCACAGACAAGCCTCCCACTGATTTCAATGGGGAATTTGCCTGCATCAGGGGTAAAAGAGCGGGCCCCAAGTTGTGTACAATGATGCAATCTGATCCTCCTGCTGTGGAAATTGATGTAATCGCATCCTCGCCCTCCCCCCTTTTCTCAGCCCTGCTCCCTACCAACCCTCGGTGACTCCTGGGGGGCTTCTCACCAAACGGATTGGAGGATGCAGCTGTGAGCTGCAGCAGCAGGCGAGGGGAGGAGACCTGCTAGACAAATTTATGAAGGGTTGCATCCTAGAGGTAACCCTAGAAAACAGCCAAGAACACGGGCCTGCCTGCCCTGAAAAACGCAGTCACCTGCTAAATAAGCAAATGTTTCTCCTCTCTAATTGTGACATACATCACATGCCCTTTTCCTGTGTTGTAAGGCTGAATCGAAGTGCTCCGTGCATTGAGTAATCTCACTGCTGCCTGCTTTCACTCCGGGCAGGGAAAAGGAGTAGCTTTTTTAGGGCTCTCTGTATTGCTATTGTTGAGACACTCCGCTTTTCAGCGGTACCTTTGTGCCCTGGTACATTGCAGGCTGCTTGGGAATATCGGACCTCAAGAATACTGCACTTTGTTGCTGGGCAAGCCAGGCGACCTCTCTGATGCTCCCCTCTGCTTTGCTATTTTTATGGGCTTGGCTCTGTTTTTTTCCTTTGGGAATTCTAGGCTCAGCTGAATTTGTTCTGTGTTTTGCGGAAGAAAGAGCTTGTTAAAGAATTCCCTGATGACTTTGAAGTGAACTATTTATTTTCTCTCAAGGCTTATTCAGTGTAGCCATTTGCCCCCTCTCCTCTGTTTTTTCACCCCAGTGTTTCCTGAGCTACAAGCATTCTTGGAATATATTAGTTGTAATGAGTTATGTGGGCATCAAAAGTTTTCTTTGAAACTATATGGCATCAACATCTGTTAGCTCTTAGAGAGCAGCGACGCAGACAAAGGGGCTGATGGGCGGAGGGAGGAAAAAGATATTAAATTCTGGAGTATGAAGTCTCCGAGACTCAGGGGGAGGGGAAGGGGAAGGGGAAATCTGCTCAGCTCAGCTCTGCGGCTTTGATGTGGTCCTCTGGCCCTCTGAGTCCTTCTATCCCAATGTGCGTGGCAGACGGGCCCCCTGCCCACCCTGCCTGCTGCGCAAATCCTGCCACAGCCCTTGTTGCTACAGTAACATTTTCAAGGAAAATGCCGTGTGCTCAGTTTTCAGCTATTGAGATGGGGAATTGAAATTCCTAATAATAGAGGTAACCCTTAAGAAATTAAATAAACCAAATGTTTAGAAGTGAACTTTTTATTTGCTTGTAATCCTCCTGACCCTGTGGATCAACATGCGACTGTTCATCTAAATCAGGTTTTTAAATGGTGTGTGTCTGTGGTTTTTTATTGCCTGTAATTAAAAAACGTGTCTGTTTCTATGCGCACAGCATCAATCAGCATTCAGGCGTGGTCATCGATGCTGTGCTGCTTACAGGAATGTGTGGGGACGGGTTCTGCTTTTTCTTTTATCTCTTTCGGCAGAGCCTCACAGTGTTCTGTGTGTCAGGGAGCAGAGGGGAAGAGTAAAAGACACTTCTGTGTCTGTCTCTTCCTCTTGTTGGCTCCATTTTTAGCCATAATGCTGGTGGCATTGTGCTTCACTGTGACTTCCTGGCCCATTAAAACTCTGACCAGTTATAAAATGGTTAGTTGACATACCTGGGCTTTGGGGACAAAGAAGTGGTTTAAAAAGGAATGTGAACCATCTGTTTTGCCAGCGCCTCTTGTTGACAGATTTATGGATCAACATTAGCATATGTGTCAGGGTCACATACCTGCGCTTCCTAACAAGGTAATATTATTTAGCAGGGTATGTTTCTGTCCTGAAGATTCAGAGCTCTTTGCAAAGGTGGGCATCAAGAATTCTGTTTTACACTTGAAAAATGAAGGCACAGAGAGATTTAAGTGACTTACCCAACACCACACAGTGAGTCTGTGGTGGAGCAGTTATTGAATCCAGGTTTCCTCCAGCTGCATAAATATACGTCATCCATTAGCAGGAAAAGACTTAAAGCTATAAACATAATAGAAGAACATTGATTATCATTCTAAAGGAGCTTTAAGTCCTTGTGCCGTATGAAAACCTGAGCCATGTAGGAAGATGCAGGCTATTATAACAAGAAAGGTTCAGAATGCAGTATGTTAAAGTGGCAATGGTCACTTAAGTTGGTGGAAAGAGTACCCTTGATTTTGGTGATCACATCTTAAATGAGCAAGTCATTCTGTAGTTAAGCTCTGTAGCCATTTACTGCTTGCTTGTTTCCCAGCACGTGCCTGGGTAAACTCACCTCAGTGCACTTTGGTCTGTTTGTTAAAGAATTTCTCGTAACCAAATTGATCATAAAAGGAAGTTGAACAGAAAATCAGATTTATTACATTACTATGCCCGTCTGTCTGCTATGGTGAAGAACCTCAAAATAAGCAATTTGGAGGAGTTATTGAGCTTCTCCAGGCTGGAAGGTAGATGAAGATTTGTCCTCTTTCATTCATGTCCTTAGAGTTGTTCGTCAGTATAATCTGTGTTGAAGATAAGATCTTGAGGGACATAGGACAATTGATTTTCCAATCAGCAAAGAGATTAGAGGATAGCTAGAAGAACAAAGTAAGGTAAATAGCTGAATCCGTAGAGGGAGTTCATTTATTCTTCTGAAGTAGCTTCAAAGTGAATTTAAATATAGCAGAAAGCAGTCACTTCTTGTTTCAGTCCTATTTAATCTCAAAAACTGATGATATTTTTCAGTTGGAGGTGGTTGGACCCTTCAGCTGTAAAGTAACTGCTTAATCCGTACATCTATTCATACAGCTGCTTTCAATTATATCATCTCTTATCTGGCAGAAGTCCTTGAAAAACAGTCTCACCCTAACACCTTAAAAAGTAGAAGCCATAATATACCTCAAGAATTCCAGTAATAGTGTTAATGGAAGATGTCACCTTGCAACACCTAGCATCAGAGTTTCTAAAGATCCATGAAATCTAAGGTGAAAACAGTAGAAACAGAAATGCAGTAATGTTCTGTCTTGAAGCTGGAATGATCTGAATAAAATTATCCCCTGGATCTTCTGACTATGTACACGCCTTAATGTACATTGGATAATTTTATCTGTTAATGCTTTTTTGCTGGCTGCAAGTAATATTAAGCAAGTCCTTAGTATTTTAGACTATTACTGCTGGTTTTGTTTCCTCTACAGACCCCCCTTCTTTTGTATGCAGGATATGAGCATGCTTATCTTCCACAGCACATAGGAATCTTACGATTTAAGTTAAATGAGCAGATTGGTGGCTGTTGATGAGTGCACATTGCGGTGACTGACCACTGAAAGAGGATGCTCATTTACCCACTACAGCAGAGCTGAAAAAGCTACCTGAAAGGAGCATGTTTCAATATTGCCACTACCCAGTTTTCATAGGCTGGAGAAAAGAAATATATCAGAAGAATGAAGAAAGAATTTGTGGTTTATCCTGTTGGAAAGCCTGGTCCACATCTTGGATTGGGACAAAAGAGATTCAGCTGCATTTTGCAAGCAACCTGGAGCAAAAAGTACCACGCTTCTTTTCTTACTTATTCAGGTGTCTATTGCGAAGGCTTTGAGTAAGTGTCCGTCTGCTTTGCACATTCACTTCCTCAAGAGCCTCATGTTTGAGTTCCTATGGATGGAATATCCTTAAAAGTGTATCATACGACCTCTCCATGTACCTGTTTGACGGTCTGTAACAGGGATATAAAGATACTTGGGATGCTTTTTGCCTCATAAGCCTCTAACTGGAACCTTGGTGACTGGAGATTAAGGGTGGGGGTTTTTTATGTTATCCTGAGTTTATCTCCACAGTATTTCAGTGGCAGCTGGAATTGCTCTCCAGTTACTTTCTGTGAGATGACGCTGCAAGGGCTGCAATTCTGTCAAACTGGTAGATATAGATGCAGTGATTTCAAACACAACTACCATATTATTATGGCTGGGAGTTACTGCTTCTAGAGCAGAGGCAGCCAGACTGAATGTATTTCTGCTCTTCACGATCATAGTTGTTGAACTAGTGTATTAGCATGAACTTTGTGCTAAGGTACTAAAGGATGAATTTCTGTATCTGTTGTGCTATACCTACTGTGTTCTGCTGTCTCTGTTAGAAAGACCATAACTTTGGACATAGAGGCCATCATGACAGATTAAAGGCAAGAAAATCCTAAACCGAGGCAGCTAAGCCCATCCAAGATCATCTACCAGAGATCTTAAAGGAAAAATCTGTTTTCTTAACAACTCTACCTTCTGTGATTATATTATGAAGAAATTTTATCTGAGAGAAGCTTCCATGCATAGTGGAGGAAGAAAAACCTGTCTGTAATGGGTCACAGAGCACCAAGTTCTTATTTCAGTCAAAGAAAGCACCATAGAAGTTGAGCTTTCTGCTTCTGCTCAACAAACTACATTATTGCAGTTGCAATGTATATTTGAATGTTGGTCTAAAAGTTAACAGTCACCTTGACTTCTCCAAGTGTGGGCTGCTCTACACATTCTTTACAGAAAGTTGAATCCTGATAAGCTGTCTTTATTATTAAATTATCCAGAATGTGAAACTCGAAAAGAAAAGGTAAAACCTCATGATTGCAGAAGGAAACAGAAACAATATTAGGTTTAAATCAAGGTATAAATGTGTATTGCTTTATAATGTTTTTCTATATGGTATATGCTTTTATTCTTAATTGTGTTTATACTGTAACTTTCATTAGAGTGAGGTTTGGAATATATGCTTTATCTGTGTAAGGCCCTAGGTATATAGGTTACTTATGAACAGGGAAGGAAAGGAAACTCTTGTTCTAAATAGGGCACTGCAATAAAAGTGTATGGTTTATATGAAAAGGCTTACGAGGGGGGGCTTCAAGCATTTTTGAAAGAGAATATTAATATGAAGGTTTCATTTTCAAATGCAGAGAGCCAAATGAATGCCCAAAATGCGTTCTTATCTTTTGCCTGTAAGTAGTGATCACACAAAATTGTGTGCACAAACGTCCACTTTTATGTATATTTTACTGCCAGGGATTGTATGCGTGGAAGCTGCTAACCTAGCAAAATGTCATCTCCAAGAATGTCTTGACTACAAACAATTTTTTTATTTACTTACTTTATTTTTGAGTTTTAAGTCTGGCTGAAAAGTGGTATTTATAAAGAATGATGATCACTTCAGATAACTGAGTATCTACTTTCACTCGCATTATCCTAAAATAAATGATACCAGTTTTTGAGGTGTGAATAGGTTTCCTAGCCCTGAAGCGTAGGCTTGGGTTGATCTCAGTAACACATGGCTATGTTTCTAGTTCATGGGAAATTTCAGATCCGCAAAGTGGAACTAGGTTCCTCCCACCATTGTTTTTCAAAAAAGTCATTTACTTATTTCTCTTCAAGTCTGGACAAGATTAAAAAAAAAAAAAAACAAACCCCAAATTAAAATAATAATAATAACAATAACTGCTTTGAGGTTTGGATGGGTTTCCTGAAGCATCTTCAAGGGACTGGGTTTTTCAGGTCTGCTGACTTACTGTAGGAAAATCAGACTTACTTGGGGAACTTGTTTCCTGCAAGTGAGACTGAAGCATTCTGAAGAGCCACTTTGGAGCTGACAGAGCCCTCAGTCATTTGGGTAAAAGGCCAAAGGGCATCTTCATTCTCTTGAACCTCTGTTTCTTGGGATTGTTTTCTGTCTACATCAAGAATGAAAGTTTGTGCATAGGTGACACAGCATTCTTGTTGGCAGCTGCTTTAAAACCATTATAAAATCTACTCCACAAGATATTAGAGTTACCACATATTTCGTCCCTTGCTGTTGTGAAACGTGTTTCTTCAACTTTGCTCTTTCCAAAAGCACTGGAACTTTATTGCATTGATATGAGAATAAAGAGAGAAAAAAATACATTTCAGTCAGGGGGTTAAAAACTGGGAGGAAAGTTTTCTTGGTTGATAATTTGTCATTTTGCACGTGTTTTACTTGGGGAAAGTGGTGGATATGATACCTTGATAAGAACTTCACTTAATAAGGAAAAGTGCATATTTTCTGCCAAAAATGTGGAAAATTGAGTATCTTAGGTTAAATCGAAGGATTTTAATGAGATGTTTGAAGAAGGAGAAGTAAAGCAACTTGTTTCTACTTGAGAAGAGCAATACCTTTTTAGAGAAATCTTAATTAACACAGTATTGACTGTGATGTAATACAGGGAGTAGGGGGGTCCAAACTTTAAAAAATGTGCTTGTTATCATAATAACCTTCTTAAATCAAAGGTTATCCTTTGATACATCTAGTACATCTATGCATGTAGCTGTTTTTACTTACACCAAAAGCAAAACTGTATTTAATGTCATGTTAGTCCAAATATAGGTTGCTAAAATATGCACTCTGTTTTCATTCTGTAGCTTTCGTTCTTACATGCTGGGTGTCATGGAGAGTGGCCTGAAAAGGCAGAGCCAGGACAAGTAGAGTCATAGTTATGACCAAGACCAAAGAATCGGTGGGCGTAGGGCCTAGGAGGTAGGCCAAGGAGGTGTGATCGTGAATGCAAATACAACTGTGTAGAGCCTGGAGGGTGAAAGCAAGGAGTTTAATCCCAATGTAGAATGAGAAAAGGAGCCGCAGAGGCATCAGAAGAATAAAGTGAAGTTGGCAGAACGATGGGATGGCAGCATTTTCAGATAGCTGATGGAAGTCAGTAGCTGGAAACCGCAGAGTCAGTGTCTGGCCTTCGGTCTCCAGAGACTTGTATCAGTAAGAAACTGTCCAGGGTGATTAGGGCTGACGCTGGGAGTGAGAAAATAGAATTCCCAGCAGGTTAGAATTCACTGGAGTCTGATTGCATAGCAAAGGTGGGAAGTGCGTGACAATCGCCTGACTTGTAACCAGCTGAATAGGAGCCCTGGGGTGTGGGAGCTCTTAAAGATTGTTTTTCTTCTTCATCTCTGTATATGCTCAGCAACATTTCTAAGGGAGTCACACTAATTAACTCTCCACGTCCACGCTTTTAAATCTGAGTACAGCAGCACCTATCAGAAGAGATATGTGGGACACAAGGCCTGTTCTACCCAGGCCAGGCAACCAGCTGTTCAGAGTTTTGAAGCAGATGTTTGAGCCTAAATCATAGTAATTCTGTGTGATTTGTGATGGTAGCTGACGGAGGCCAACTTACTTATCTGGGAAACTCCCGGAGAGGTAGAGACACTTGTTCTAGATGGGTTCCTGTTTAGCAACCTATAGAAATAGCATGCTGGAATAATCCTTCTACATAAATATTTTTTTTTCTTTATTCTTTCAAGTGCTCCCTGACCTCATTTATATAGTATTTAACAGGGTACATCTGGTTTTGGTTGTTTCATGATTCAGTGTTCCAGTTTGAAAATGCAGTATTGTGATTTAAAACATGGTGTCAGGACAGTGATATACAACTACCTATGACCTAAATGTTGTTGCTTTTGCTCTCTGGCAGCACTGCTGCTGCAGGCCTGGCTGCTGCAGCTCTGCAGGTGGGGGAGGTCCACGCTGCCCAGCCTGGCCAAGCGGCAGAGCCAATGCAGGTTTATCATCCCCTGTGTTGCCTTTGTGCTCCAACACATTTCTCCCCAGTGTTAAATATTCCTACCTGGCAACAGCATTTGCTTCCCACTGGAATTTCTTGAGCTGCAAGTTCTGTTTTACACATTTCCCCTTTCACTCTAGTCCATTTTCTGAATTTGGGTTACTTGAGGTAGATGCACTATTTTATTCACGTTAAGGCAATTTGTACAGGTCACAGGGAGAATACTCCATTATACGGTACTAGCTATGGTCAGAATTGTTTTCTCTGATGCTTGCTCAGCTTTTGTACTTTTCTATTGAGTGTGAGTTTACATACACTGTCCAGAATCCTTTTCTCAAGCAGGTGCATTTTGATATTTATCCAGGTTGTGATATCTGTCTTAGTGCTGCTAGAAACATTCAAGTAACATCTTGCAGGTTTTTTGACAGAAGAGTTAATGAT
Organism: Strigops habroptila; assembly: GCF_004027225.2. Lineage (NCBI taxonomy): Eukaryota > Metazoa > Chordata > Aves > Psittaciformes > Psittacidae > Strigops > Strigops habroptila. The sequence goes on from NC_044302.2 coordinate 15,754,944, forward strand.
AGTAAGATGAATGACATATAGTTTCTTTTTTGCCTTCATTTTTTCCCTGTAAAATCTCAAGAGCTGCTCACACCTCTTGCAGATACATATCTGTCTATGAAAGATAATACATGTCACAATCTTGCTTACACAGAGGAACAGATTTGAATCAGAGCTGAGAAATTCTGCTTAAATGTGTCACTAAAATGTTGAAACAATAGTGTCATCAGTTTCAGGATGGATTGTCAGTTTGTGTTATCTAACCGTTACGTTCTGGTTCAACATCATAAAAACACTTTCCTGGAATTTGGTAATTTATAATAATTTGGTTTAAGGCAGAAATACTTATTGGAAATTTGCTTACATTAAGTTACTACTTTGACTTAAAGAACTAGGAGATAGGGGAGTAAAACTAGACTATGAAATATATTTATTTAAGACCAATATAATGATTAAAAGTGAGAAAATAAGGAAGCTAGCTTAATGAATATTACTGCTTTCTGCTGTTTTACACTTTTGCTTTCCACTCTTTTTCATTGAGTTACTTGGTGGTGCATTTTACATCAACAAATGTATGCTCATTTTTAAGTGACATCTTTTGAAAAAAATCATAAAAACTAATGACTTGTGGGTTTTGGAGAGGATGAGATTAATGGCATCATTCTAACAGCCAATATTTGATACTCAGATGCACTGCTTGCTTTGCGAAAATTTTAAGAGATGAAGGTTACCGACTATCTAGTGTTCTCCTCAGAGGTACCTCACAAGTAAGATCATACCTACACATTGCATATTTACTTATGAGTTTAACAGAAAGTATTTTTTTGTTTCCCAAGACAGTGGGAGGGAGCAGGAATTCTGAGTTTAGTAAAAACCAAACAAACCAACCAACCAGTTATTAAATATTTAGCATTGTGGGAGAGAGCAGAGTCACTTCTCTGTATCTTGTTATGAGAACAGTCAGAGGTGCACTTTCAGAGCTTCATGGGAAATGATGACATGGGGGAATTCAATAAACAACAGTGTACTAACTTTTATAAGGCCTGGAAAGATCATCTTCTTGCAGAAATATAAGTTATGCCAGCATTTAATGGCTCCTTTTCATTCACTGCCCATTTCTTCCATAATTTTTAAGGTAATGATCGATACTAATCAGCACATGCTCAAGAAAGAGACCTTTTTATTGGAACAAAAACTCAAGGAAACAAAATGGGTTTTGTTATTTGCTTCTTGGAAAACTAAATCCAGAATGACAGCTTTTATAGCAGCATTGTGCTGTGCAGAATCCTAGCATTCTGGGCCACGTTGCCAGCATTTCTCAGAGCCATTTGACCCCTGAGTTTTAACTTTATTTCAGGGTATTTGTTCGTGAACAGAATGGTATTTGCAGGGTCTCTGGGCTAGCTATCCAGTAGCGTTTGTGAAATCTGATTTTTAAAATGCTGTTGCAGAAACCGATACTGAAGAATTCCTAAGATATGCTTTTGTGGCTTAGTTACTTTCTGATAACTAATCTCAAAGAATAACATTTGGGCATGTGGAAAGCAGAAAAGAGCCTCTGTCAGCTTTTTTGAGAAAAAGATGTGAACTGCTTTTATCAGATAAAAATTGCTTAAAAATAAAGCTAATGAATACAACCAAACATTAATTTTCACAGGTTATTCCCTTTATTCTTATCTTGTGCAAAAAGCTCTGAACTGTCAACTTGCAGTTCACAGGTTGCTGCTGAGAATGCTGGCTCTGTGTTCCTGGTATGTTTTTGCAGGTGAAAAAGTGGCCATGAGTGCTGCGCACCAGCTTTTTAGGACCATATCCTTCTTTATCACCATAACTGTTTATCAGTGGCAGAAAGTGTTTGTGCAGAACTCAGGGAGCCAGACTATAATGTAAGCTGAATGACAAAATGGTGATGCCAGAGCCTTTGGAATGAATGGGAGAAGGCAAAACATGAGAATAGCTGTCACTACTTATGGTTTAGTTGGAGGTGGGGACTGGAGCTGGAAGGATCTGCTAATAAGAGAGTAAGAATGCTCTTCAGGGTCTTCGTAAGTGGGATTAGCTCCAAATCCCACTGATGCCCTACTTGAGCACCATTAGAGAAATACTTTAGGGGTCTGAGATAAGATCATCTGTGTATCTATGACATCTGCTTCTGCATTGTTCTAGACGTACTGGGGCTAACAAAATTTCATTAATTTTGGGATTGAGGGATCAGGCAGCTCTTCAGAGTCTGGTATCTGCTTTTCTTGTGTGACCTCTGGCATATGAAGGTTTTCTGTTTGCTGGTGAAACCAAGTGATAACATTCCTCTGTGGGTAGTGAAGGGCTTATTTCTCCTTTATCGTTTCTATTTGGAGTTTTTTTCTCTTGCTCGATTGACAGAATGTTGAAATGATAAATATTAATTCACTTTGTAAAGGAATTTGAATACGAACACTTCCTTTTTCTTTCGCCCATACAATCTATTCATCTCCATTGAATTTTTGTCCTAAAGTATGTCCAGAGCATTGTAAAATAGCACCAAACTCATTGACTACCACTAATAAAGTGATTGACTTACTTCCTGGGAAACAACTTCTTTGTTCTCATTAGTGTTTTAAATTAATCCTAATTAAATTAAATTAAAATTCTTAACACCTCAACAGTTTATATATAGTACATTTGTGATTTTTATTTTTTTTTACAGGATTTATCTGGAGAGGGCTACAGAGACACTATTGGTGATGAACACTTTCATCTAGAAGGTATGTAAAGAACAAAATTTCTTGGTTAATATTAAGGGATATGGGAGTATGCCAGTGAACAAGTCAGTGTGGGAATGCATATGTGAGAGTGGAGTTCTTGATATACTGATGTGTCTTCTGCCTGGCAAAACTTTTAAGGTGGGAATAAGGTATTGTTTCTGAATCTCCTACCACTGTCCTCCTAGTATCAAAAAAGTCATCCAGTTGTATCATAGGGACCAAGTATTTTAATTCAACGTCTCACAGTATTTTCTAGGTACTTCTTTAGGCAGTAGTAGCAGCAATGAATACCATTGTCCCCAGCAGAGGTGGTAAACACAATCTTTGAAAATGTTAGCATTGGGTTTTGTGATACACTGCACACCCTTCAGAGTTACAGAAAACAGACTCAGGAACTCCTGCATTAATTTCTAATAAAGACCAGAGACTCTTATTCTATACGTGTCTCTTGAATACGAATGGAATCATTATTGCCTCGGAGAACTTCTTCCAAGGCTCATCTCATCCCTTCCTCTGTGATCAGGTCTCTCTCCCTGGAGTGGAGATGGAATCATTGTTGTGGTGGGAAGGGCCTTTGGGGACCTGGAGTATGGACAGAGAACACAGGTACTTTCAACACCAGTTGGGCAAGTGGGTTGATGAATGGAAGAGATTAATTTGAGGATGTTATTGCTCATTCTGTTAAAAAAACAGGGAAATGAGACTCCAGAAACTCTGTAGTGTAACAAGTGGTTACATGGGGCAGTGTGCTAGATTTGTATTATAGGCTAGTGGAAATAATATGCCCAGCTTATTTGGAGCAATGAACCGTGTCAAGCTTATGTCCTTTTATAACCCAGTCATTTGTTTCTGGTGGTAGAGACTTCTGTCTAAACTGAACTTGAAAGATTCTCTGTGTTAAGAATGTCTGTCTTCCAGTTCCTTACCTGTGAAATGTGTTAATATACAGTATTTCTTGGATCCCATGTTTCTGTCATGTCTGTAGTTTAGAATCATAGAATCATAAAGTCATAGAATGGTTTGGGTTGCAAAGGACCTTAAGATCATCTAGTTCCAACTCCTCAGGCATGGGCAGAGAACCTCACACTAAACCATGTCACCCAGGCTCTGTCCAACCTGGCCTTGAACACTGCCAGGGATGGAGCATTCACAACTTCCTTGGGCAACCGGTTCCAGTGCCTCACCACCCTCACAGTAAAGAACTTCTTCCTTATATCTAATCTAAACTTCCCCTGTTTAAGTTTGAACCCATTACCCCTTGTCCTACCACCACAGTCCCTGGTGAAGAGTCCCTCCCCAGCATCCTTGTAGGCCCCCTTCAGACACTGGAAGGCTGCCATGAGGTCTCCACGCAGCCTTCCCTTCTCCAGGCTGAACAGCCCCAACTTCCTCAGCCTGTCTTCATACAGGAGTGCTCCAGCCCCCTGGTCATCCTCGTGGCCCTCCTCTGGACTTGCTCCAACAGCTCCATGTCCTTATTTTGAGGACACCAGAACTGCACACAGTGCTCCCAGTGAGGTCTCACGAGAGCAAAAAGTTTACAAAGAATGTTCCCTTGTATGTGCCTGTAACATACGAGCTCAATTTCAGCTCGTGCCTGTAGTCTACTGTTAAACACAAAAGCAAGATATGCTTGCCATGATGGAGTCAGTGTTTGTTAGAAGTGTTTCTGTATTTAACTTCATCAGTTTCCCTTTCTGCTCATAGTAGGACATAACTCTAATAAAGGGTGGGGTTTTAATTTTCAGAATTATAGCAGAATCTTAACACAGGATATTAAATGTCAGTGAGGTGAATAATTTCGTTTTCCTGTGTCTCATTCTGCCTTTCCTTGTCTCTAATTATTTCTTCCTTTGTGCATAGAATTGTCTTGCATAGCAAGCATAGTATCCAATATATATTGTTTCCAAACTAGTCAGCAACAGGATTGTTTTTCTTAGAGTGTAAACCCTTTTAGGATACTGTAATTTCAGTCTTTCAGCAGTTTTACATTATTACTTCCGATGCGTCTCATTTTTTGTGAAGTAGCTGAGAAGTGCAGACAAGATTTAGGACAGGTGGTCCTTCCTTTGTGTGCTGCCAGTGGGGAAGAGTTGTTCCGTGGTATCTTTCCAGCTAGGAGGTGGGTAACTGTTCCGCCCAGTGCTCAGGCAAACACATGCAGATTGCCAAGGCTTGGTCCTTATCTCTTCTGCAATCAGATCTCCTGGCTGTGCTTCATGCTGGGGACAGTGTTAGCCACTTCCCTCTTGAACGGGGCATTGAAAAGCTTCTAGTTAACAGATGATACTAGAAGCATTGTGTTAAAGCAGGATGCTTTCACCTTTTTTGTATAACTTCATGCATTTTACAGGCATAATATATTTGGATGATTGTGATAGTGCTAGCATAAACTTGTGATGTTAGCATAAAGTGAGGCTGAAACATGATCTCAGGCCTTTGTTAGCGCACAGCTTGAATTTTGTGTGGCTTAGGTGTGCGATGATCACTGTCATAGCTCTTTTCTGCATAGAAATATTTTGTGTGAAAGTGTACCTAATATTCTAGGAAGTATATTAATTTTTCTATCTAAAATAGTTGTTCTGCCTTCATTTTGCTACCTCACAACCTTTACATATGTACTGGTACAATACATGTATGTTGCATGATTATATGTTCATGTATCATAAGGTAGCATCAACATCACTGAAAAGTATTTTCAGAGACAGGGAGCTGTATCACACTGAAACATGGTTGGTTGGACTAAGCTCACAAAGGACATGAATAGCAAAACAAAGACTTGAACCCAGCTCTTACCAAGTACCACGCAAGTGTCTAATCAATGAACTGTATTCTGTCTTCATAAATACACAGTAGGGATGGAAAAAAATGAAAAAGAAACATTTCTCAGATTTGCAAAAAAGCACAGCAGGTGCTACAGTTCTTCTAGGTTAGGGGAAAGTTACAGCCTCTACACTCAGACTTTACTGGAGAATAAATCTGAGTTCTTTAGAAGAGTCTCACTGAAAAGACAAAGTGGCAATGAGAGAAATAATTGAATTTCTTATTTTGCTTTACATAGCCAAGTTCATTACCTTTTTTTTCTTCTCTCTCTTTTTTCCCCTCTTAGCCGTCTGAGCATTACAGATAAAAAGAGCTCTCTTTGCTGGATTTAACTTCTGTGTTGTTATGTAAAGCTTGATCAAATCCTTTCGTCTTAACAGACTTAACTGGCCAACAGCAAAAGGCTCGGGATTCTGGGATTAAGATTGTATTTGGTAAGAGGACTGGTGCATTAGTGCTTTCTTTTGAACTATAGAAAGAACAAAGTAAACATCAAAAGCATTAAGCCATGAGAGCGGATTGTTGGCTCAATGTTGCTGCATGACAAGAGGTTAGAACTCAATAGCGGCAACTCTGTTTACTGAGTGCTGTGCAGAAAGAAACAGTTTGGCCAGTATTGTCTATTATATCCAGCACCTGCCTTTGATTTTGCTGCTGAGCAAGTCACTAAATTGAAATTTTCTAATTTTCCCTGATGTGGTCAGTGATTTCCTTAGATAAAAGATAACAATGGAAACCTCAGTCTGTTCTTATATATTACTTACTCTGGTTCCCTTCTTTCTCTTTCATTAATAACTCAACAACTGGGCATGCTGGATATAGGTTTTGTAGTGCCTTCATTTGCAACTTTCATTCGAAGTTTAGCAGTGTTTTCTCACTGCAATGCAGAGATTGCTATTTGCCAAGCTTAGAGTTCTTGCACAATCTGCTGTGGCTGTGTACAAATTTCTTGTGCTTGAACTTTCTTGTCCAGCAGCTTCCGCACAGGAAGCATGTGCTTCATCGCTCATCATGTCTAGGATAAAAGAGCTTGCGATTTCGCTTCCTTGTCCCTAGACAGAATAGTAGGTCACTAGAATTGAATAACTGGAGGTGGGTCTGGAAGAAATCGCAAAATCTAGAAGTGACATTGGAAGATATTTTTTGTTTCACTTGGGGAAGCTAAAATGGCAGGCAGGAATTGAATATAGCATCAAACAGCAAGTCACTCTTTCATCACTTGCTATCAGTGTGTTCAATAATGACATCCAAGTTCTCTCTCTGCTTTTCAAGGCATAAGAAGCTTTTCAATTAGTCATTCAAGAGTTCTGCTCTTGTTTTCCAGAACTTTCTTCACGTCCTTTCCCTTGATAAATGGGAAAGGAAATAATCCAGGAAAAAGGAATAAATCCAGGGAATAATCCAGGGAAAGGAATAAATCCAGGAAAAATGTAATTTTCATGGCTAGGAAATTTTCACAGCTACAGCCTGTAGACCAGGAGAGCTTTCTTATCTTGACCACTCCATGTCTTTATGAAGTGAACTGAAGTTCCTCCGTCTCATCACTTGAACAGTTAGCTTTTCAGAGCAGTCTGTTTTCTCCCTGCTTGTGACATCTGAACCAGAAGAAGGAAGATCTCCCTCTGACACAGACTGATCATGGAAAAGAGGCAATTTCCTACTTGTCTCAATACAAGCTCTTTAAAGCCCAGTGAGATCTAGCTATCAGTCTACTTCTGGAGTTCAAGGTGAAGTCTTTAAGCTCAGGAGACACCTAACCTATCATCACCCCAATTAGTTATGTGGTAACATGATTTCTCATGTCACTGTTCTCCTGAAAAGTATGACTTACGTGTTTCTACTAACCAGAAATCTTGCATCTCTGCGAGATCCATTTAGTCCTGTACCTGTCAGAGGAGCTGCTTCTTATGCTGATAGCAATCTGTTCTTTGTTTCATTTGTCAGCAGAGGGTGATGTCTTGGTTATTTTTCTCTCAACAGAAGACTGGAGAGGATCCAAACCTTCCCGGTGTCTTATCTGAACACGGTATCCAAAGTCCTGCTGAAAGTAGCATCAGAACTTAACCTGCATCAACAATCCCTTTTTTTTCATATGTTTCCCAAACCAGATCTCTAGATGTAAGATGTTCCCTTGCCTGGTATCAGAAAGGACAGAATTATTCATGTCATCTTCTTGCCTGCAAATATCGGAGAGCCCTCCAGCAGAGTTCAAAGCACATCTTGTTGCTGAAAAAAAATCTATCATATCTGTAAAAGAACTACTTGTAGCATTTTCACACATTTTCAAGATATTATGGAATTTCTAAACCTGCAAGGCATGCTGTATTCAGCAAAGCAGAAAAATAATTAATTCTTTTCTTAACATTATTATGTGTTTTTCAGGATATTGCCAAGGTATGGTACTTGGGCCCAGATTGTTTATAAACTTGTCAGCAAAGGAAAACTTGAACAAGCATTTTAACTAGTGTTAGCTAACCTATTTGCCTGTGAGACCGTATTTACCACACTTAGATAATCTCACAGCTGTAATATATTCATGTATTGTGCTGAGCTACGAATGAGTAATGAAAGGCAGTTATTTCAAACTGCATGCTCCTTTCTAGTTAATGCCTTATGAGGCTTATTTCATTTCTTTTCTAAGGCTTAAATAATTTTCTATATATTACGGATATGAAATTCCAGTGTATTTATAGAAACACATAGATTGCATCTTGCACACAGGCAAAGCTGCTTTATCTCAGCGCCATTGTTATTACGTGCCTAGTAGTATTGACATAGGCTTGGTTCTTTGCAGAAAATGAAGATCCTGTCTCTGTCATGTTAAACCAAATACCTATTAATCACTGACACTGCAGAGTGCTAAAAATTCTACCTTAAAAGTGCTCTTGTGGTCAGCTTTGTGGGATGTTATATGGGAACTCCACATTTTAATGACTTGTTGCTAATCCCGTGCAGTTACCATAGGTTTTCTATGCATGAGTATGTCCTGTGTGATCACCTTAGACTGGTGATCACTTGCTCAATGGCTGTATCTTTTTTGGCTGCCAAGAGGTTTCTGCTGTACCCTTTCCTACTACTCAGTATGACATGAAACAACTGAAAAAAATCTGCAGCTCCAGGGTGACCCACTGGCAGAGCCAGCAGTATCTGCCAAACAGCTAGTCCCTTCTGAGGCTGGATGCTGATAAGCTGGTAACTGTGAGCTGGAAGGAGCACCAAAGAACATGCCGGGGCAGGGGGGAAGGAGCAGTGGAGAGTGCCAAGAGAAAACTGCTTAGTTTGGCAGTTAGAATAAAAGTCACCAAAGAATATGAGACTGGTAGGATTAGCAGAAGTTTTCCTGTGGTCGTGCACCGATCCAGGAAATTGTAAGAAGCAGGTAGGCTGTTTGCCATGAGTGGGAGGAAAAACTTATGGCATAAGGCACTTAAAAAAAAAAAATATAAAAAAAAAGTAAAATTGTACAAGTGTTTCTTAACATTAGCTATTCCAGTTGAGGGGGGTTGGTGTTTGGATCAGAAACTTTTACTTCTAGAGCTGCTGTTTCAAGTGAAGCCAGGTCAGTACTGATGAAAGACTGTTACCATCCAATGGTTGCCCATAGCCTCTGTGTAATGAGTTAGTGGTCTCCAGGTGTTTCGAAATGGACCTTTACAGTGTCTAACAGCTCCCGCCCATGTTGGCAAGTGGAACACAGAAAGGCAGTGAAAAGTAGGCTGTTATGTCACCTCAGAGGGTGAGCTTTCCTCCTCAAGCAGAGCCACAGCTCGTTCCATACATGTTAGTGTATTGCTCTCTGTAGCTGACAACCCACCAGCTCCTGTGAGTGCTGCCTAACAGTTTTTGATAGATGATGTGTTTTGTCTACAGTTTGAGAGTTTTGTTCTGTGTTGTTAATCTTCTGCATTAGATTGGGAAGATCATACTTGCTGTAAGGAATAGCTTCACATTGATCTCTGTATTCAGATCATCCTACGTTGCTAGAATGCTGTTATTCCTGAACACAAGCAAGTTGCATGTTTGCTTCAGGGACTCTATAGAAAAGCGGAGAACAGAGGCTGAGATTTCCTGCATCCATGCCTGTCCCTTACTTACATGATGGAGAGCCAGTTTCAAAGCACAGTACGTAAGAAACCCTTCCAAACTTATAAATGGTCTCTACTCTTTATGGTGGCCAAAGAAAGCCAAATGTTAATGTTAATTTATTGGTGTGTGATGTATAAAAAAAATATTTCAGTAGAAAACAAAGGTAATGAAAAGGGAAGCAAAACTAGCACCTCAAAAATGCAGAGTTGATCCTTAGTGAACACCTTAAACATGGAAAGCTTTAAAATAATATTACATGCGTGCTTGGTATTTATAACAATATTGGTTTTCCATGCATTTTCTACCTAAGACTGGCAACTTTTCCTTCTTTCACAGAGAAACTAATGCTTTTTCTGAGTGATCATTAAAAAAAGACTCAATTACAGTAAGAATATTCATTTACTCTCAGCTCTGGGGTAGTCAGGAGCTAGTTTACTAGGAGGCAAAAATTCATAAGTGGGTATAGCTGTTGAAAAACCTGTGTCTACAGAGCTCTCAAGGTGCTTCTCTTGTAGCATGTGAGATCCAGACCATCGGGGTGCATGTTGGCAGCAGGAGAATCAAAGGACAAAAGGACTTAACTTAGGGAGATCTCATCAAAGGCAGGAAGGCTCTTGCATTTGCCTTCCATATCACAAAACTGAGCAAAGCATCATGGCAGAGCTTAGGCAGCAGACTGTGGGCACCCAACTGGTTGCTCATGTCAGTGAGTGAAGCTTGAAGGAAGCTACCATGTAGCAGGGCTGAGATGGGGTGAGGCATGGGTGTCAGTGGTAGAAGGCTTATGCTCTATTTGTGTGGTTTGAAAGGGCTGAGCCTTGGTAATCTGAACTCACCCAATCAGTCTTGGTCATTGGTGTTTCCCTTGGGATGTCAAGGTTGTGATTCAGAGGAGGAAGGAGCTGTACTCTGTGTAGGCATATCTGAGCTGTGCATCTAACTTAGGCTGAGTAACACTTGCACTGGCTGCACAGGAATGCAGGATGGTGCCCAGCTCTGCACTAGCTGTCCACCGCATGGGTACGCCTGTCACACCCGTAACACCACCCAAGGTGGTGGCTGGGTTACAGCTTGCCACGTCTGCCTGTGTGTCCTGCTCTCCTGCTTCTGCAGTGGTGACTAATGTGGAAGGCAGGGTCTAACATCAGATACACCTCAGAAAACTGACGGACTCAGGCATATCCATGAGAGACAGCTGATCTAGTGTGTATGGTACAGAGATAAAGCTGCATTACCATATGCAACGGTATAAAAATGTTCTTGAACTTTGCCCCAGGACATCTACCACCAAGAACAAAGAATGAAATATGGGTACAAGTCTAGAGTTTGAAAACAATCTCTCTGGAAACATGATGAATACCAGTGGTTTCATTTATTCTACTTGAAGAACAAAGGTTCTTTTCTACTTTTAATTTCCCAGCAATGATTATTACCAGTTATTTTTCTTGTAGCTTTGACCACAGTTCATGGAAGTTTTATTAAATATGTTTTTGAAAAGTAAGTCAAAATGCCATTCTTCTCTTTAACTCTCTTGTGACTCTCCTCCCCTCCCCTCCCCTCGTCTCCTCGCTCTTTTTTTTTTCTTTCTTTTTTAGTCCATCTGAAACTAGAGCATATTTCCATGCAATGGTTTGGGCCCAGATAATACTCTCGTGCTGGTGTTCATGGAATCATTCCAGTTTTGTGCTCTTGTAACTGAAAGAAGTGTTGGCCCTGGCTATTTCAAAAGGTGATATAGTTGTTTCAAATCCCTTGTCTTTACATGAAATATTACATTATTTTTTAGAAACCTTGAATACTGCATTTAATAGGCAAAATGTCTTTCTGCAATTCCCAGATATTCCTAAAGTTACCAGTTCTCTTGTGTTTGACTTGACCTTGACACAGCCAGGCAACCAAGGTTCAGAGTGCTCCCTTTGCTGGGTTTTCAGTAGCTTTCTGCAATAGGCTTTTGTTGAGATCCCATGTGCATGCTACTGTAAGGCCCTTCTCTCCTGCCTGTAGGGATTTCATATTCCAGAGTGTCTCACGTGAGGATACAATTTATGACAGGATTAAATAGTTCTTGCATTTCTGGGATCAAATTTGAGGGTCATGGATTTATACAGGCAGTTAGATGTAAAGATATATGCCTGAACCTTTGGGCTGGATAGTTTAGACGCAACAACCTGTCATCCTGCTGAACCTTACATGTGCACAAGTGTGACCATGCAGACTTAAAGTGGCAATTCCAGTGAAAAGCATATTGCTTTTGCCAGTTGCTGTTCCAAATTCAAAGTGTGTATCAGTCAGGGTGCTTTTGTGTGCTTCAACTCCACTTCTGCTGCAGTAGCTACAGAAACCCAAAGTTTTACCTCACCAGGCAGAACAAGTGCCCTTTGTTACCTAGACAGATTACAGCTTTTTCTAAAGTCTGCTCTTCATAAAAGCCCAGCTTGAACAATGGAAATTCTGACTTGCCTCAGATACTGAGGAGACTTTTATAGTTTCAAGTAGCTCCAGGGTTATATTTTAAAAGTTGAATTTCATCACGTTTCAAGTTTGGTGGGGGAAAAAAAAAAAAAAGCATGATATTTTTAGCAGAAGAAAGTCCCCACACACCTTTTTTCTTAACAGATGTTTCATCTCAATCATTTCCAAACCTCAAAGCACAAGTAGCAGTCAACCTTATTCTCCTGTGGAGAAAAAGATAAAATGTCATTTGTTTGGAAGAGGGTTTTGGTTTTTTTTTTGTAACCACAACTAGTTTGTGAGTAAAAGCAAATAATAAATGCAGCACTATGGGGTTGTGGAAATGAACCTGGAGCAACACTTCTGCTCTTGAAAGAGCATGGAGTCCAGCTGCTCTTGTTAGATGGAAAGTCCCAACCCCCAGCCCACCAAAAAAAATAAAAATGCCAGTAATCAGGTTTTTCTTGCTTATAAATCTGATCCAGCAATCCAGGTTCTTTCACCAGTGAAATATGTGATACAAAGTGCCCACCTTTGTAGCAGAAAGGATTTAAAACTAAACAAAAAGAGAGGAAAGGAATAGTAGTTGTAAAAAAAATTACCCAGAAGTATAAGAGGTGCTACCTGAGGAATTTTCACAGGGCTCTGGAGGAGCGGAGAGCTTTGCTGTGCCTGGCAGTGGGGCTGTGTGCGGGGCTCAGCCGCTGGGGGAGTGGCCGACGACAGCCAAGGCAGGCCCGAACTCTGTGCCCAGATTTATCTAGGAGGGAGTTGCCTCTACAGGCTTGGAGGTATAAAGCTAAAGTGTGGAGCTGCACACCCTTGTCCTGTTATTTTAATGATTTTTATTAAATAATTTAGTGAAAATAAATTTTAATTTTTAATGATGGCTCCACGCTCTGCAGAGCCATCCACCATCCAGGTGGGGAAGGGTATTCTCGGCAAATGGACGTTCGGATGAAGACTGCTCCCTGTGTGCAGTGCAGGACTCTCTGGGAGCTGCTCTGAGCACCCACTTGCCCTCCTGCCCTGTACCTCTGCAGGGCGGCTGCCCAGGCCCTGTGACCAAGCAGTCATTGCCATCCCGATTTCAAGACGCTATATTGGAACAAAAAGCCACAGTGACACTGTCTAGGAGGATATGGTGGGGTTTTCCAGCAAATAAGTAGCTCAGAGAGGGAGGCTGAATGTTGAGTTGCAGAGCACATTGGGCTCTCTAGAGCAATAGGAAGGGCTGGCTTCTCCTGTAAACGCACTCCAAACCATGCTCGAAAAGCCTCCTTTTCTGTATTTTGAGCAGTGTGTAGCACAGGGGGGTTCCATCTCTGGTTGTGGTCTTTAGGCTGTACTACACTTACTAATAACAGTGAGCAGTCACCTGCGTTTTTTCAGTGGGAATCATTCTGTGTTGCAATCCTGTGTGCTCTCTAGACTTTAAATAAGGTGGTTGGGTCAAGCCTTGATGAATTTTATTCCTCTGCATGTTTTGCAGTATGTGATGTATCACCTCAGTACTGTTCCTCACCCCTTCCTCCCATATGAAAAAGGAATTTGTATGTGCTGGGCTATCAGTCACTATACTGCTTTTCAGTTGTGTTGTGAATCAATTTCCACTCTCCTCCATTTCTCAGAGTTAAGATGTAGGGCCCTGAGGATGGAAAAACTGAACTTGGTACTGAGTATTAACTATGAGAGAGTTGTCAGATGTACAACTGATTGATCACAGCCAAAATAATGTTACAGTACAGGTCCACAACACTGTTCTCTCTAAAAGGCTGGCCTTTTAGAGGGTCAGAGTGACATTCCTCCTCATGGGAAGCAGTTCTGATGAAGTAAGTATTACAGTTCAGGTACCTTTAGAGGCCCCGTTATCATAACAAAGGTAGTGGAAACATGATTTTCCCATTGAACATCTAGGTTAGATGGGAGCAAGTTGGTATCAAAGCCTACATTATTAATAACATTACCTACTCAGCCTTGATTTGAATAAAGGGTTATGTACTGGCTGGGTTTTTTTTCTTCTTTCTCTTCTCTTGTGAATCTCTTATGAATCTCTTGTGTTTTGGAAAAATCCAAAGAGACAAAGAAAATTTCAGATAGAAAATCCAATGTGAATATGCATATTTGCAACTTACAATGAGAAGGGTTTTTTAAAAAGCAAAATTGTTACCAGTTACTAACCAGAATCAGTGTACGGCCATCTTCAGAGAAAAGAGGTCTTTCTTCTTTTGCATTAAGTCAGAAATGATCAGTTGGTTTCCCCATCTGTCAATGTTCAGCAACAGAATTCAACACTTTGCAGGCCCGCTCAGAGCTCCAGGGACACAATGCTGTTAGAAAGTGGTGATTCATGTGACAGTGACAGTTTTCACTTAAGAAGTACTTACCCATGTTAAATGATACAGATAGTTACAGCAGATTGCGTTCTGTTAATGTAGCTTTGATGTGCTCACTGATCAAACACCAATCCTGCTGCTACAGGTATTATCCTGAAGTATTCTTACCAAAGCTTATGGAGATTCTTCCTCCTGTCCCTATTCCCCCCCGCTTTGTTTTTTTAAAACAGGAGGGGAAGGAGAAATGATCTTCTTTGATCTCCAATGAGGAAGGGAAAAAAAAAAGAGACTGTTCTGTTCAGGCTTTTGGCTAACACAACAAACAGTGTTTAAAATTTAACTTTGCTTAATTAATTAGTAATTCTGTTTAGTGCTGTCTGATCTTCATCCAAAAGGTATTTTGAAGCTTGAGAACTGAACATCAAAGTGTACTGGGTGAAGATGGTCAAGTAAGGCATTTAATCTGGAAGTTGCTGTTGATGAAATACAGCCAGTTGGGGAACTAATTGGAAAAGCGAATCATAATCTGGCAAAATTCATCAAACTCCCTCCCTTCAGCAAACTCATTCCAGAAGGAGTGTGAGGAATCTAGGTTTAGTGTTTAAGCGTGTATGAGTTACACCCTAGCTAGCAAAGAGAGACCATATTGTCCTTTGCATCTTTAGTGCAAACCCTTTTTTGGTAAGGAGATAGTAAAAAATTTTTCCACCCGCCTCAACAGCCAGAGAAAAAAAGACACCAGACCTAGACAGAAACCTGATTCTTTGTCAAGGCTTGGAAATACTTTTACTTAAGTATGTCAAATTATTGGGGTTGGCAAAAGGAATCAAAGCTTTAAGAGAGGTGGTGTTGCATGGACCTGTGAGCTTGGCTATTTTTTATTCAGGAGAGAAAATGGTGTCTCAGCATTTGAGTAGATTTCAGCCTAGCAATTCCCCAGTGTCCTAATGGAGACTTTTCAGAATCGTTATCTGATGCTTGAATGATCAGAAGACATTTTATTTGTCTATTTTTTTGGGGTTTTTTTGCAAACTATCTCTCAGTCTGAGTCACCACTCCCCTGTTCTGCACTTAACTGTCCCCCCAGCCAGGTCCTGACAGTAGGTCTTGTCACATCATGAATCTTTTTTTTCACCCTGTAGTGTGCAGTCGAACCTTTGATTTGTGTTGTGACCATTAACAGGAAACCATGAAATAGAAGATAGTGACTTCTCTCCATATTTTTGGGTTAACATACCCATCCTAGGCTAGTACAAAGCATTACTAGTACAGTTCTTGCTAAATTGGTTTTGACTTGTCCCACTGGACTTAAAATGGACAATTAATTTCCCTACAGTAAGTTTCAGAGAAGGCAGCTTGATCTTTGTTGTTTTGAAGGGTGTGTCTAATTCATCAGCTTCAGCTTTCAGCCAGAGAAAGTTGAATACATGCTTCTGGTGCTGACCCAGGACAAGCCTGTTTTTCTATGCTCTTATTCTGGTGGCTGTGGAAAAGGAATGTCGCTCCCTTCCTGATGCTATTCTGCCTATGTTCATTTGCCACTGGAAAAGAGGACCTTTGCTCAAACAAATTTGTTTATCTCCATCGGGGATGTATTTCAATTAACTCTGTGCAATAAAACCAAAATGTATTTTTAATGGGGGTGATATTTCTTAATCCATGGCCTCCAGGAGAACTTAAAAGTGAAATCTGAATGTGAATGTCATTGTTAATTAATGGACAACTTCTCAATTTAGACTTTCAAGCATAGTTATTATTGCTGTGGTTGTTGTCATCATGCAGTCAGTGAAGAAAGTCAGTTATGTTTGTCAAACCTGATTTGTAATGAAAAAAAATGCTGACAGAAACAGATAATTTAGACATCAGACTTCAGGAAAAACCACGCAATTAATTCTTTTTCTATCCCTTTGGTCCTAATAGTCTCTGATTTTAAGTTCTGCTGCATCTGCTAAATCTGGGAATTGGAAGTGAAACCCTTAGCCCATTGACGTCAATAGGAATTTTAGTACTGAGCTTGGTTGGACCAGCTCTTTGATGCTCAATTCCACCAGTCAAATATTGCTACTGAAGTTCAATTTGAGCTGTTACAGAAGTGCTTATGACTTTATCTCCTTGTCTTGATATGGCTATGTGTTTTTTAATTTTCCTTTTATCCTACTCTCCCGCAAGTCTCAGGTTCTACTGTGTGGTTTGTTCTTCCCCATGTACAGATAATTCTGTCCCTTTGTTTCTGGTAGTAGTTTTAAAGAATTACTGTGGAATCCAGTCTATCCAATTTGAGGGGAAAGCTAGTAATATTTCCCTTCAAAAAGGGTTTGATTTCATGTATGCCAGATGCTGACTTCCATAGGTGGCATTTTTGTCAATTCTCCAATTTTACCTTTACTCTGCTTTGTCTCAAAAATTACAGTAATTACCCTGACGTTAAGATAATAGTCACTGGTAATGTCCAGTCATAATTTATTACTATGGAATTGCATAGCTTCTCCCATAGTTCTGCTTTCTGAGGTAAGGCCCTGCGATCCATCACATACCTTTCAGAATGGCTGTCATCCCAAGGAGGCTCTGAGGTAGTTTGTCTTTAGCCTGAGTTCTCATAACTGCTGTGCAAATTTGGACTTGGTAGGTGTAACTTAGACCTAAACATTCATCAGAATTGCATCCTCTTTTGTTTCTGACCACAAAATCGTCTTAATCCATCTGACAAAAATGCTAAATACAGCTGAAAAACAGAGTGAAACTGTCATTGCTTTGAGAAAGAAGAGTGTTTGTTAAGGAGCATGGAGCTTTGCTTGAATGAGGCTTTGAGAATCTGAAATGACAAGCCATCTGAGTGAGAGTGAAAGTTTAAACAGTCACTTTTCCATGTGAGTGCAGCTCTGGTTTGGTTCTTTTTTCTCAAATGCAGGATGGAGGTGAGTGACAAATGGTTTGGCTGGCTGAAGCTTAGTATTCTGCTCTCATTCGATACACACAGCACAGCAATCAGTTTTACCTCATTTCTGGGATTTTTTGGTGATTCCTAAGCAACAGTTGGAATTATTCCCCCCTTTTCTTAGGAATGAATACACCCCTGAAGAAAAGACCTAATTCTTTAGGGATGAGTCTTAATACCTTTAAACTGGTATTCATTCTCCCCTTCTCTTCCTCCCCCACCTCAATTATGAGCAATTGAGTGGTAGTAATTAGCAATCTTAGAGAGAAACATCTGCTAGTACACTTAAGCCAGTAAGTTTGTTTTTCATGAAAGAATGGTATTTCACAATTTTTCCAAGTTAATATTTTTCCTTTATTGTCTTTCCAATTTCAAATATTGTCCAGATGCATTTTTATAGTGTCTTAAGGTTATAGAAGTGAATACAAGTCCATTAATAGTGAACAAGAAAAGAGAACATCGTAAAGAAAACATATGCAGTATTTCAATTCATGAAACATACTGTTAGGGAACATTGTTTTTGAAAGCATATGGCTATTCCCATGAGAAGCAATATATATATATACTTCTTTTTTCCCTCCAGTTGTGGATTCCCACAAGAAGGATATTTTTCTCTGTATATTTGTCTATGTAGCGCATTCTCTTTGTCAGGACTTGTTCTTTGAGCAGGGAGGTAAGTAAGTATTTTTGTACAGATGATATATTCTACGTGGACCTATTTCTGATGGCCTAGACTTTGGAAACACAAGTCTATTAATTCTCCACACTCCTTTGAGATAGCTATCTTGTCTGGTCTAGTTTAGTATCATTGGCAGAGCTGAAAGGAAGTTCACATTGTGAATATATCTGAACCTTGGCATGAGGCTCACTGTTGGATCTCTGTTTACAGGCCGCTAGTTTTAACCGTCCCAAGCAGACATTCTCATTTTATTTATAAGTAGGTTAACCATGTGTTTGTATCCTTCATGAAATCGAGTGCATGTCAATAGTCAAAACTAAGTATAGAAACAAGATACCAAACACTTACCCTTCCCAGACAGTTGTACTCCAGTATATATTTTCAAATGTTCATTGGGTTTGGATAAGGCATATGAGGATATATGCACAGACACATTGTTTGATCACTCATAAATATTATTTTAATACCTCCATATTCCCCTTTAAACTTTCCTCATTTATATTTCATTTTTCTTTGCTGAATGAAACTTGACATCAGGATGAGATCACCAGATTTTCCCATTTCATGTGAGCTCCAAAATGAGTAACTGATTTCAAAGGATAATTCCCCAGAGCAGCAAGGCCAATAAGTTCTTCAGATCAAAGGTCAGCAAAGCTCAAAGAGGATAATTTCTGGCATACAGTATTTAAACTCTCTGAAGGAGTGTACTGCAAGATGTATCCTCTCCTTCCCCAATAGTTGAACTCTTGTTTTTTGAGAAGACTAATTTGTCAGAGCACTTTTTTTCCTCTGTTACATAAATTATACATTAAAGTGAAAGCTTCCTATCTGAACATACAAACTGTACATCCAGAAAGGTTATTAAACGTGCCAGTGGAAGGCCTGTCCCTGAAACCAGAAGGTAACTCTGTGCCGTTTCTCTCTGAAGCACCCCATGGACCGGGGAACTCTGATGCTCTTTGGGCATGCCAGCAGATTTCACCATGACGCAAGAGCACGGTGGTGTAGGAGAGGGAATGCTCTGTGACACACTTTGTTTTGGTAGTAAAGCCCAGCAAAGAGCACTGAGGCAGGGAACAGTCACATTGTGCAGGATCTGCTCTGAAGTGCTCTCAGCCATGAGAGCATGCCATGCCAGTGTATTTGGGATGCTGTCCCTTAGACACAAAAGACCATTGTAGGAGTCTTTTGGCCAATGTGTACCTTTATACATTTAAAAGTATGCATGATAAGAGAGGTGGATTTTATTTTCAGTTGGTTGTCCATTGTTCCAACAAAGCTGGGGGTCATATCAGCCCACCTTTCATTTATTTCATGTTCCCTAGACCGAAATTGTGAGGGGTTGCAAAAGCCCCTGATACAAATGTTTCTGTCCTCTTAGAACTGTTCATGTGAGAAACTGGTCACTGGTACAAATGCGCCATTGAAACCCTAGGAGCATATTTAACAGTTACGAAGAACCATTGTCAGTGTAACTATCCTTGTTGCGAAGGCCCCTGTTACCTTTCAATTTCTTGTTTCTTTTAGAAGGAAAACACAAGGCTGGACTATGTAGAGAAATGTTATGGCCTTAGCTTTTAAACTTCCAGGAATATGGAATTATATTTATGGACAAAGTCAGTACAGAGCAAATGGCCCTTCTTCAGATATGCTTCAAAGTTCTCTATTGTAATTTTAATACATGCCTTCATTGAAAAACACTATACAGAAACCTCCTTAAGAAACAGTCCCTGCTTGTCCAATAAGACCAGATTAAAAGGACAAGGGAAGAAACAGCCACGAAGCAAGCTTTCTTCTCCTTCAGCTGACCTTCCTGCTTAGCTTACGTTTGGTGTAGGTAATCCTAACATGGCTTGGAGTAGAAATTAAAGTGTATCAGTGTGTCAGTATGTGTATAATAAATGTCATGTCTACTTGCATTTGTACAATGCAAATTGCATGTCTGTGCTGGGAAGCTGACATTAGTATAACATCAAGACTGCAAATAAGTATCAAAGTAAGGAAATTCCAAAGGTTAGGGTTTCTAGCTCATTCCTCCTTTCTTTACTGTTCATCCAAAATCTTTCATAGTATACCACAGTTTTGAAAACAAACAAACAAAAAAAGTAATACAATAATGTTAAATTTAAACGAAGACATAAGACTAGAAAATGTGATATATATTGCAGCATGGCAACATGAATATTGTGGCAGAAATCTTAGCTTTTGGAATTTCTGAGAGTATAAAGTTACGGTAAGGGTAGATTTTTTTTTTTTTTTAAGCTAATTGTTCTGGTTTAAATGTGAAAGAAAATGCTGAAAAACGGCTAATATCATATCTTAATTTCTAGCATGGTAGTGACTTGCTTTCCTGGGAGAATGCCTGGGAGACACCTCAGCAGTGCTGAACGCCAGGAGGGCCAGTTTGAAATGGGTCATCCTGAACTGGAGGGGATCATGTCTCCTTCTTTGAAAGGAATCTGACTTTACTGAACTGGCACTTCCATGAGGTCTTACCTACAAAGGAATCCCCAAGAAACGGTTCCTACATAACATTAGGATAAAGGCTTTGGGTAAATGCAGATGCTGTAGTACAAAGGAAAAAGTGCTGACTTTAATACCTACACTCTTGCAGTATTTTCTGGTTTTGGGGAATAGGCAGGATTACTGCTATGCTGAATAAGTATGGGCATAACATTGGCAGAGGTATGTGGATGTATAAAAAACAGGTTTGAGGGTAGGGTTAAAAAATCTGTGTATATTTTCATACCATTAATTCATATAGAATTAATTTTCTTCAGGTATACAGCTTCATCATATGCAATGCCGATTACCTCTGCAGGAGCCACAGGCATGGCTGTTAAATTCCTGGGCATTTGTCTTTTAATCCACATGAGAAATATATCTTTCTATTATGTATCTGATACATGTTCTGTGCTGTGATATATGTCTGATAGATGTTAATACTGATTCTCTTTATGAGTGCTATTGAATTTTGCAAGTGCATCCTGTTTTGACTTGAAACTTAGGTGAAATATACTTTTTCAGACATACTTGAAACTACACAGCTTAATCTTTTTAGCAGGTAGTGTTACCTTCTTGGAAGGTAGTAAGGTTTGTGTGTATTTGGAGAGGGAAATTGGAACAGAATGAGGACTTCATTTCAGCTTCATTACTTCATTCACTGCTGGTGAATGCAATGTGGTTTTGCAATATGTCACAAACTTTCAGTATTTTGCAAATTATTCAACTTATTTACAGTAACAGTTCCGCTGATTTATATTCTCATAATACTGTGTTTGAACTTCCTGTGTCTCTAGTGATGTTTTTAAGAGAGACTGTGTACCAAAAGCTGTTGGTAGATTGTCTGCTGAAATTATCCCAGATGTGTAGTGAACAAAAAAGCAAATCAAGTATAATGATCCTCTCATACAAGTTTGCTGAAATCAATTTCACCCTATTTATGAAGACAGATTTGCAAATATAAGACTACTTTGACATTTCCTTATAAGTTTTTTCTTAAATATATTTTTCGCAGTGGCTTTGCCTCCAGAGAAGACAGATGGAGTTTGCAGTGGAGATGAAAAGAAAGTAGAAAAAGAAAGTGACACATGCACAGGTTCCAAGAAGCAACTGAAATTTGAAGTAAGTCCTCTGTATTTAGAAGTTTTACTGTACTGACAAGAATTATGGTAAAAAAATAACCTGTGGACCAAATAGTGTCCTCTGATGCTTATATATAGCTCCCAATGATTGTAGTGGGTACAGGAGGGAGCAGAATTGGCACAAGTCAGTGTCTTACTACTGGTGCTCCTTATGAGGTGATTAGTGAGATTTATTTCCAGGCTTGGATCCTCTGAAGGATCTGAAATGTGTGGTAAGAAGAGGCATTTGCTTTAAAGCTTTTTCTATGATCCTTTTGCTAATAATTCACTATGCTAGCTACCATGTTATCAAATTTTTATATAGACTTTCATGGACTATTGCACTTTGTTAATCTGCTTAGTGTAAAAGATGTTTGTGAAAGCTGCCCTAACCATTGGTCGTCAGTGCCTGGGCCTCCAAAGTGAAATAAACCTGACACACTATGCTGGAAATCCATCTGATCACATGGCAGGAGGAAAAGGATCCTGGAGGGCAATGAGTCTGATGGTCTATTTCCTTGTGGACTTACAAACATCATACAACTGCCAGACACTGTGTGTAGGTGGCAGGTTTTGTTTATACAGAGAGTGATTTAATAAATATGAGCATTGAAATATGCTGTCATCCAGCTAGAGGGTTGTCTGTCTATGTGAAGAGGAAGATACTCTAGTACCGGCAAGAAACAGCACGAATTTTCATCTCTCTGCACTCCAGCAGAAGTGGCAAACTTCTGCCTTTCAGTGCTGTCAGCCTGTCATGATAACGAGCTTTGCGTTGCTCAATTGTTGTTTAAAAGACCATGCAGCCACCTTGCAGCAGCTCGAGTGTGCGTTTCCTTCTCTAGAGCAGATTTAGGCATCTGGTACAATTTATTTTTTACTGGTTTAAGGCTGATTAAAGGGAAGTGGCTTTCCCATAGGCAGTTCAGGTGTTGCTAGGTGCTTGTGTGCCTTCTTGGGGGAGGTGACTTTTCCTGCCTTTTTATGCATGGCAGTAACTCTTTTCTAGGCATATTTTATATTCTACCTTGAATAGCAGTTAGTTTCAGACAGGAAAGGCATGATAAATTGCAATTAACAGTGCCTTGATATTTGGACATTGGAGGGCACCTGTCAACATGGTTGATGCCAGAGTATCTGGAACTCCACTGTGCCGGCAAAGTCTGTGTTTGTTCCCAAGTAGTTCTTGGCATGCCATAAAGGTTAGCACTTGGTATCAGGCACCGTGACTAATACAGGGAAGGTTGCCATGGCTCTTCACTAAGCAGAGCACATCCTCACATAAAGCTGTTATGTTAGGCAATGTGGGACAGGGAGGTACTAATATGTGGCAAGAAACCAAGTATTGATATTTTTTGCCTTGTTCTACAATGAAAGTTTTCCAGCTATGTAAGCTAGGAGCGAAGAGATTGGTACACATTTCAAAGGTATAAAAGAATCAGAAACACAAATGTTGAGTCAAGAGGTCTAAATCTGAGGTGGATGTGATTTGGCTTTTAAAGGTGCTGGGAATGTTTATGTAATATGAAGCTGTGTTTCCACAGTAGAGTGTGGGGCACTTGGCAGCTTTCAGCCAGGCTTGTTACAACTGAGAGAAGACTGCCTTTGAACTCTGCAGGGGACAAGGGGTGCCAGTAACTGCTGTAGGGAATTGGTTTCAAGTCAGAAGATCAACCAGGTATTTTGAGCTCTATCATGCTGAAGCTATTTGGAGCTGTTTATTTTACTTGCATACAGTGGCTTTCATTTTAATTGCACTGTAACTTTTCTGTTTTGCCTTTTTGTGGCTCTGGATAATTCTGATCGCACAGGTCTTGAGAGAAAGCAAATGATTTGCACCCAGGTGACTGGAGTCAGTCAAAGTGCATCCTTTGTTCTTGACTGAAGTCTTGGGATTAGTTTGGGGATTTTTCTTCCCTTTAACAAATTGATTCTTCCAGGCTTTCCAGAGATCACACTCACTAACAGAAGCACAGTTAAAATAAGGGCCAGGCACTACTCCCAGGTCGTTCTTACCTACCAGTTGCTAGGCAGGCTCCATTTCAGGGGCTCAGTGGCATGATGCTGTACTCCACTAAGTGACAACCTTTCAGTATCAAATGGCTGCGTCAAGGACAGGTCTCACTGGTGGGGATTTGTGCTATATGCCCACTCTGTATTGATGGCTACTCCTAGCACTGTGGTGTACCGTCTCATTCTGTGGGTCTGTTTCTATTACCTTTCTCTTCCTAAGTTAAGCAGTCTTCTTTCTCACTTTTAAGTGGGAAACGTTATTATATTTCAAGAGCTTCAGGGAGTACTTTTCTTACGCCTTTTTGTGTTTTCTACAATGAAGTAGAAAGCATCTTGCAGGTTCCCTGAAGTCTAGCTCAAGGGAGTTAGGATTATCATGTGATTGTGATGAGACTCCTTCACTGTGGTGGACAGAGGCCTCCCCAGGACATATCCTGAAAGCTTCCTCCCATGAGGGAAGGAGGAAGAAAGCAAGCAGCCTCCTTCTACGGAGACAGGCCTTTTGCTTTAGGTAATCAGCTGCTCTTTGCATGTTTCTTAGGAATTGCAATGTGATGTGTCTGTAGAGGAAGATAACAGGCAAGAATGGACCTTCACACTGTATGACTTTGATAACAACGGAAGAGTCACACGCGAGGTAAGCAAAGTACTGCTGCCCCTTTGTGTGCAGCGTTTGCTAACAAGAGACATGTTTTATAACAGCAACATTTTTTCATCTATGAAATAGAAGTGTCCTGCCAACCTAAACAGCAGTTTCCATGGACCCTTCCCTTCTAGAAACAATCCCACCAGTAGTTTAGAGTTTTCAGATGTACTGTACCACTTTTTAAGCTGGTTGTTGTTTAATACCTGGGATTTGCCTTTAAAAAGTAGTACTGGCATTTGAGGAGGAAAATACCCGAAACAACTAAACACATTGTCAAAATAAACCCCTGCAAATGTATATTGTTCTGGCTCCTATCCAGCTTTCCAGAGTTAAGCTAACCAAATAGCAAGGTTGCTTTCTGACATTCTTTCTAGTAGGACTAACTATACTGTTTTGTTGTTTTCATGAATATTAGGCTGATCTGTGCCTTCTTCCTCCAAATATAAATAAGTGGATGATATTTGCCGGAGGACTCTAGTGAATGGCTGTCAAAGCATACCCATTTGTATTTTGTATTACCAGGATGTCTTCAAGTCATATTTCCTGTGCAAATAAGAAGCCAAATAAGAGGATGTATAGATTAGAATATGGTCCTTTTCCAGAACTATTTCTATCCAAATTGAATGATACTTCATCTAGAAGAATGTCTTTTACTGAGATTTACTGCAGTGTGCTGTCATTGATTTTTTTTTTTGGTGAGGTGTGTTTACTGGCTCCCATGCCTTCAGATAATCAGCTGAAAATTGACAGGTTTTGTCTCTCTTGGCTCTTGTGCTGGTGTCTGTGAAAATCGCCAAGAACTGATTGAAAGGAACAGGGTAAATACTGAAAGCGTAGTGGCCTTAGACACCAAATGAGGGCAGAGTTTTTTCCTAGAAGACTGAAGCAAATCTCTTTTGATATTTATGAAAAAATTCCAAATGTGGTGGATGTTCAGGGTTTTTAATATGTATATAAATATCATTACTAGGCTTTTTTTATTATCTCTACTCTGATAGTTCTTTGAATAGTCAAGTCTGTGTCCCTCATGCAAGAGAATAAGCAGATGAAAAGTTACAGGCCAAGTCCAGAGTTTCAAATTGGAAGATGGGATATATAGAGGGAAGGGGCGGGTGGAGTGAGGAAATAGTACTGTATTTGTTAATATATGGGGAACAGAATTCAGAAAAATGAAATAACTTGCCTGAAGTCTCACAATAACCTAGTGGGAGATTGAACTCAGATCTTTCAAGACCCAAGGCTAAATCTTCATTACAAGATTATCATGACTCTCAAAGAATAGGGCAAAAATGCACAAAACCCAAACCCATGCACATGGGTGTGCTTTACATTCAGGCATGGAATTCCCATTAATGTCAGTGGGAGTTCCATGTGCTGAACATAATGAGAATGTGCTTTCAAGTATGTATACAGTAATTATTTGAGATTATGTGGTACACCAAGGAGCTTAATTTGGCTGTACTTGGAGAATGTATTACAGCCAAATTCTACCTCTCCCTGCTACAAGAGCAGACTGCAGCTTAACTGAAACCAAATCTGTGCAGGGATTGAAAATCATACTACTCTGAGGTCTGGAGGCTGCTACATTCAGGCTTGAGCCTGTGCCAAAAAAAGTTCTTTTAACTAAGGGACTAAATAGGTTGGTAATTTTCATCTCTTTACATGTGACCAAAGATAGAAACAAATAGAATGCATTGTTGCAGAGTTTCCCAGTTATGTTACACACTTCTTTTGCAAGCTATTCCAGTGCCATTGTATCATCCATCTTGTTGATTGTTTTCAGTTTAATCTGGATGAAATTTAAGAGTTGTTTGTGCAAAAATGACTAATGATAACCCTAATCTTGGCCACAAAAGAGGAATTTTAGTCTCTTCATGTGACATAGAATTTGTTGTTCTATTAGCCCCGGAGAGACTGGCACTCAACATAGTGTGCCTGATACTGTCGTTTGTTAAGCAGCTGTGCTTCTGATCTAGGAAAGGACTTAACGATGGTGAACATTAAACATGGGAATAATTTGAATTAAAATGTATGGGACACATGCTTTGAGTTAAAAGTATGTGAAGCACATTGCCAGATCAGGGACAGAACAGTCAGTCTGAGGAAGAGAGCCGATCTGTACCAGTGCCATTTAGTCAGCTGATGAAAATGCTCACACAACTGGTCAGCTTTTCTAAACAAAGGTCCAGTAGTCTAGTGAGAAAAGCTTATTGTTCACCTTTTCTCCTTCTTTAAAAATTTCACTTTAATGTCTCCTGGATTTATAGCTGAATTTAACAGGGAGATGAAATTTCTTAAGTTAGATTTCTATCTGAAGACCTTGAGGTGCTGTACAAAAAGAAGTCAGCCTTATCATTCTGTTTTTCGTGTTGGAAAAGTCAGACACTGGAAAAGGATGCGACTTGCCCACCCACATCACAGAATAACAGAGTCACAGAATGGTTCGGGTTGGAAAGGACCTTAAGATCATCCAGTTCCAACCCTCCTCCCAAGGGCAGGGGCACCTTGCACTAGACCAGATTGCTCCAAGCCCCGTCCAGCCTGACCTTGAACACTGCCAGGGATGGAGCATTCACAACTTCCTTGGGAAGCCTGTTCCAGTGCCTCACCACTCTCACAGTAAAGAACTTCTTCCTTATATCTGACTTAAATATCCCCTGTTTAAGTTTAAATCCATTACCCCTTGTCCTACCGCTAGAGTCCTTGTTGAAGAGTCCCTGTCCACCATCCTTGTAGGCCTCCTTCCATTTCATTTGATTCAGTTATTGTGTTTAAAATACTGGACTTCATGTCCAGAGACTTTCCAAAGGAATAGAGAGTGTTAAATTACGTTTGTAAGAGACATGTAGGTGGAGTGCAGTTTTACAAGCGCACTAAATGTTTTTTTCATTAAAGAGTTTGAAAACTGTAAATAAGATATGGATTTAGTTACTGGGTAAAATTTCCCTTGGGCTTTACACAATGACAGATCACCGCAAGAGCATTCAAATTCCATCTTAGTGGAATTTCTTCTGGATCTTAACAACATCTTCAGAACTTAATACTGCTTTGATTTCCTCCTAGAGTCTGCATGACTTATTTGTAGTCCTTATAATTAGAAATTTAGATCTAGTCATGCTTCTTGAAGAGATACACCCATTATGAAAGCATACTTATTGGGATGGCAAATTATAAAATTGGCTTTTCTGTATATTGTTAAACTACTGCTTTTCTGTCATAGAGGACGACAATTTTCAGTCCTTTTGGTTTAGTGGGAAATAACTTTCCTTGCTCTAATATGTATATTACAGAACTTGGCTAATAATGTTTCCCTTCATTCCATAAGCCATAAGAGGACAATTCATTATGTACTGCAGGCCTTTTTAGAACTGACAGCTGCACTGTAATTATCTGCACACAGATATTTGTAATCGGACTTGAAACTTGGATAATTGAACTAAAGTGTTTTGATCCACAAGGTTTTATATTGAGCTCTCTGAATGTAATTATAATTATAAACACTATCCTTTTTTTTTTTTTTTTTTTTTTCCCCCTAATTAGTTCTTTCTTAGAAAATTAAGTTTCTTTGGTGAGTGGCTGCACAGGAAGAAGAACACAAAGTTGCTTGTCAGAAGTGAAAAAAGGGAAGTTCTTCTAAAGTAGTTGTTGAGTAGATAGCAAGTGAAGCTCCTTTCACATTCCAAATAAGAAAGATTCAAAAACATATGTGATCAAACAAAGCTGATGTTGCAATAAAAACATCCTGCTGTATGTAAAAATCAGACTACAATCAAAGTACGAATGAGACATTTGTACTTCTTTTTTTTGTTTTTGAGAGAGAAAGGTAATGAACTGATATTGATGCTTCTCTTCATGCATTTTTAATGCTAGAAATGTTCTTTGTATCTTACATTAAATACCCAAGTTTCCTCTTACGTTTCCTTTATCTTTTTTTTTTTTTTTTTAATTTCCCTTTCTAGTTATTTTTGCTCATATCCTCTGTAATGAGTGAAAAGGTTGGAGGTTATTTCTGTATTCAGATCTCAGCACCAACTCTTCGCCTTGGGGAAGGATGCTGGCTCTTTTGGGGCTACTATTTATCAGCCTGACCCTTATCTCGAAATTTGCTCATTGCACTGTGGTTGTCAACATTGTATTAACTCATGGTGCAGAAAGAGCAATGGAACTAATGGATAGAGTAGTGTTTGTCTCTAGCAGAGGGGCCATCCTTTCAACCATTAGGTTTTTGCGGGTTTGTGTCAGGGAGAAATATTAAGAGAAAATAGAACTTTTTCTTTCAGTTTTGAAGGGAGCTAAAGACACAAAGACATCTCTCCCAGACATGTAACAAAGAATAAAACTGAATGACTGAATGTTTCCTTTCAGTGTTATTAAACATGTTAGGGTTATTTTGTTTTGGTTTTGGTGTTTCGTTTTTGTTTGGGTTTTTTGTTATTGGTGATGGTGGTTTTGGATTGGTTTGGGTTTGTGATTTTTTTTTTTTCCTTTTTCCTGGGGGGCTGTAGGGAATGTGTGTATGTGTGTGCAAATACCTCATTCTCTCAAATTAATTCTGCTGGAAAAGCCTCTTGGTTTTCTTTACGGAATCACTAGTTTGCTAACTAGTCATATTGATGACAGGCTACATTAATACTGGAAAAATAGGGTTGTCCCTGTACCACTAATGTTCCTTAGAAGTAAAAAGTTAATACCTGGAATAGGGACTTCCTCAGCCACTGTAAGGAATGAAGTTTTGTAAAGAATGAAGAATACTTCAGTGTAATTTGCTCTTGTTCTTTTTTTCAGACCCATTAGTTTCTCTGAGTGTTCTAAATTACTGCTAATCTCCTACTGCAGATCTGTAAAGTATTCTGTGGATACATGTCTGAGGGCAGCATACATGTGTGGCCTCAACTGTTTGCTTTTTAGTATTTTTAATGCAAGTATTTCTGGCGATAAAAAGTTGCTCTTTTTAATATGCTTCATTATATTATACTTCTTGTTTGTTGTATTAGCTGCTTGATAAAACAGGATGTGAAAAACATACAGGTAAACACTGCTAAGTCCTTCAGAGCTGGAAAAACCAACATAGTGTTCAATAAACAGGAATAAATCTGGGTATGGCATGTGCTGGCCATTTGAAGATTACCCAGCAAGCATTTATTTTCCTCTTTGAGGAAAAATATAATCGTTTCAGTTTTCTTACTTAATTAAACTAGCTATCCCAGCAGAAAATCTGCACACTAGAAGCTCATCAGAAGTTAGATTCATGCAGACTACTTTCCCTCTAAATATAATCTGTTTATTATAAAGGATTTTTTTTTTTTAATTTTTACTTCTCTTTATCCATTTAATATGCTAGTTTAAAATCCACAATGATTTTTAACTAGAAATGGTTTAAAAGTACATTTCAGAAGGAAAAAAAACCAACCCCAACCCAAAAAAACCCCAGGCAAATGATATTTTGGAGAAATGGGAGACATTAAAAAATCTGGGTATGTTCATTTTTCATTTAAAAAGGGAGGAAGTTTGAGAAATGCAGGATGAAACTTTTTGCATGGAAGTTCCAAGCAGTCTTAAGCAAAGCAGTTGCTAAATCCCATGACTAATAAAAATCATAATCCATGGTGCAGAAAGGTTAGATTCTTTGGTAGGTGGTCTCTGAAACATGCTGGTTGGTGTACCAGGAGAGAGAAAGATTCATCTAGCTTTTATTCTTTATGTTGGTTGCTAAATTTCTTGAGGACAGTGAAATGCACAAGCTGGTGTGTAGAAGGTAAAGCTATCTCAATTTTAGGCAGTTCTTTAAGGAATTTAAGTATAGATAATGTTCAGTGGGACAGCTTTCAAGGAGAACATAGATTTCCTCAGTCTCCTGGCAGGCTACTGGCAGATGAAAATTCTTTTGAGGGGTAAATGTAGACATAGCTATAAAATACAGATTTTGTAATATGTATTTTAATGATCTAGAGCTACTGATTTGACAAGAAGCCATTAGCATATTAGCTGCCAAAAAAGGGCTGTGAGAAAGTAGTTTTAGTCACAGTTCAAAACTCACTGATAGAGACCATTCCTACTAGATCAGTGCCTCAGGAATTTCTATGTTGCAATTGTGAAGCAATAACTGGAAAGCAGCAGGAGGTTCAAGCTACCTTGTAGTAGGTACCTGCTCAGCCAGGACTTTGGTAGATGACAGATTAGCGAATGAGCCAAGCAGACTTGGGTCATTCATCTGACCAAATCAGAACTGTCTGTTTACTAGAAGTCCCAACCCCAAAATAGGACCACAACTAAAGGAATCCTATAACAAAAATGTTGTTGTCAGTAATTAAAAGATCAGCATAAGCATTAGGCGATTACTTATGGATATCCCTAACCTCGTTCTCGGTATATATCCAGTCTGATGACCATGTTCATTTACAGCCAGAATGCAGAGCAGTTCAGGTCGTCGTGGAGGAAGCTGGGCATTAAATACGGAACAAAATGCAAAGGCAGCAGAGTATAAGGCCACAAGGTGTCCTGATTACTCTGTGCAACCTCTTAAACTGCTTGGAGCCTGGACATAGATTTGGGTTAATTTGGGCCTATTTGGCTGAGAGATTTAAATTGTCCTGATACGATATGTGTGTGCACATATTTCTGACTTGCCAAGTATGTGTCACACAAATGCTGCATCTGGTCTTTGTTGACAGCGTTTGGAAGTACTTTTTAGACTGCTGAGTCAAATGGCTTGTTGAGAAAGACCCTCCGAGAATACAAGGGGCAGATTGTATGCCAGTTAGCAAGTTAGCCCTCATCACTGAAAAAAAAAAAAATATATGTAAAAGGACAGTGGGAGTAAAGACTTTTTGGTTTTGCCTGTTGAAGTTAAAATAGACTAGATGGTCAGCTTGTACAAACATCTGGCATAGCTGAAAAAAGGAGAGAGGACAGATGATTGGGAAAGAAAAAGTTGATAATAACCTCTTGATAGTAGCCTTGTGTGGAAAGATGGTATGTTGGCTAACCAATACTTGTTAAGGAATGTATGGGAAAGGCTCCACTCACTAAAGTGCTGAGTGTAGGAAGCCCTGGTTTGAATAAATATGGTGCTTAAGTATTCCGCTGAAAGGGAAGGTTTGGCTAATCAAGGTGTAGGATTATAGCACAATGCTCCTAGAACATAACTTATGAACGTGTATAAAACAACAGATATGTTTTGTTTGTATCTCCGTGTTCTTCCTTCATTGGGTTTTTCTCATAGATGAATAAAAATTCAGCCCTACAAGCTGGCCGTCAGATATGGCGTCTATTTAGAGGTTTGGCTAGGTTTCAACTTAGGGTGGAAGTGTGAGAAGTGAGATATGTTAAAGAGCTGTGAGGCGTCCACCAGGTCGTCACTGAGCAGTCCTTCCCTCATTCAAGCTTTAGACCATAGTTCTTGTCCAGAGGATGGAAAAACAGCTACTACCGTGGTAGTAACAGCCCATATATAAACACTCTCGCAACAATTCCACTGAATGCAGAAAAGTTAGAAAGAGTACATGGTAACATGAAGTCTGGACCCTCCAGGATTTGGTTACTCATTCTGCCTATTGAGCTGGAAAATCATCTACTCTAAAATAATTTTTCCTGACCACAAGGTCAGTATTCCCCTAAATTCTGTGTGAGTAGAAATTAGTATTTCTGTGTCACCTTTAAAGCTGATTAGATAGTGAGGACTGCTTGGTGTATTGACTAATAAAATGCTGGGACCCATTAAAGCATACTAAACTTCGAGCTGCCATGGTTACAGGTATGACCCCTGGGCAAAGGAAAAATTGTAGAGGTTTTGATTTTTTATAGACCTTACACTTAATCCTCAGAACAAGTTATACTTAACAAAAGATAGTTTAGATATTTCCTTTGTGCTCACGGGCATCTGGAAAGAGGTTAGGTACAAATGGAGCAAGGAATAAGCAGACCAGCATGGAGAAATTCTCAGATATGCATTGAATGGGATCTTCATAGCCTACAATGATCAGTATGCTCTGGGCTTAGGTTAGTGCCCAAGATCAATTTGGTTGAAATCCCTTTGAGAAAAAGTGGTGAGCCAAGAGCTCTCCTTTTCATCCTGGCAATTTAAGATAGTACCCTTTTTGAGCCTGGCTGGATTAGATCAATCTGAGATACCTCTGAACTACTAAACAGTGTTTCTCCTGTTTGAAACAATCAGTTTATTAAAATTGGCTAGTGTCCTTTCTGATATAGTCAGGCGTGTAAGCATTTGTTCACATCCCTTTGCCTTCGAAGAGATGGGTGGAGAATATTCTGTAATAGGCCTGACTGGATAATCTCTGCTGTTCAAAAACGAAAGTTTAGAACTGGTTTGGATTTTGCAAAATAAGCTAGACCCCAAAGGGCATATGTTAGAGTGACATCTAGACATCATTTTTTTCCAGACCTGAGGTTTAGAGTTCTGCCACTTCTCTTACCTGTTTTCCTTTATATAATTAACCCTTCAGCTATACGAAGAAGAAGTGTGACTGTAACGTCCAAGATTTTCTTCATTGCTGTATTTGGCTTGGTCATGGAACTCAGTTTTTAGTGCAGTATGAATGGTAATCATAGAATCCCTGGGTTCTGTTGAAATGAAAAAAACCAAAAGGCAGAACACAAGTTTGCTGATTCACAGTTTGAAAAACCTGAATATTTTGCACTGTTGTTATTATTTTGATCTGGTTTTCCCCATTTCACAAATATTATGCCACGTGATGAAGATTGTAATGTTCTGTGCAAGTTCAGCTCTTTTAAATTCAGTAACTTCTGAGGATATTTCAACCTTTAATAGTCCCAAGTCCAAAGTAGTTGTAAGTATCAAAGCTATAGGTTTCATACCATTTTCACAACAATGGGTCTTTTTGTGTTTCCATCCAACTATAGGATATTACCAGCTTGCTTCATACCATCTATGAAGTAGTTGATGCATCAGTAAATCATTCTCCTAGTTCCAGCAAAACTCTGCGAGTGAAACTTACTGTGGCACCAGATGGCAGCCAGAAGAAAAAGAGTATCTTGTTAAATCATGCTGGTAAGGATGTGCAATTGGAAAAAATGCCAAAGATTTCAAGAATCCTTCAAAAATACAACTTTGTATATTGTTACTACAAATAAATATATACGTAAAGGCAAATACATATGTGGGTATTTTAAACCCCATGAATCTGCTTTATGATCTTGGGCGCAAAACTGCCTACCCTCCTCATTTCACTGTCTCTTAAGCAAATTAGGGTTCCCTTTCTTGACTGTTTCTTTTCGGAAGCAGCAATAACCCATATGGTGTGTAATTGCCTTTGTGTACCACAAGGCAGATTTAAGGCCTTTTCAACTTGTACCACTTTAACTCTGCTGATACTACACTGCTCAGTTTGTGTGGAAACAGGTGTAGTGGTACAAAATTTTTTTTGCAAGTGCATAGCTGTCACTGCTGCTTGATAAGAATAAGCAATTCAGCTTAAATAACCTTTATGAATCTATGCATAAAAATTGCACTTTTCTATACTGGCAGAGTCTGCCATTGAAAATGGTGTATACTCTGGTGGGTAATTTACATTATATTCACTATAATAATAGTTGTATAATTACTTCAGTAGGTAAAGTAGTACTAAAAATACTTATTTAAAGTAATTTGAAGTATTTAAAGTCATTTAAAGTCTTTAAAGTAATACTACAGTAGAAAATGTGGGCACCTTACCCAAAAGCAAAGCCTTGTTACCTCAGTTTTAATATATCCATCTACTCAGTCAAGTGCAGACATAAGAAAATTTGTGCTTCTGGGGAGCTCTGTGATGCATTAGTACAGCATGAAGCTCCAAACTACCGAGCCCTCCTGAGGGACAAGTATATCAGTGTGAATGTGGCTCCATTTAACCTGCCACATGGCTTGCAGCCTAATGTCCTACAATCAAGGTTATGTCTGCCTAAAATCTGTTGTGCAGGCAAAAGCACTTTTGAGAAGGGTACGTGAAATAATACATTACATCTTGATCTGCCAACAAGAAAAATGCATTCGCAATGTGGCATATTATTTATGTTGATCAGCAAGGATAGTAGTGTGAGAATAATGTCCTTTCTCTTGGCAGATTTGCAGAGTGCCAGGCACAGAGCTGAAAGCAAAGCTAATGAAGAAGTAAGAAGCTCTGAGAAGAAGCAGCGGTCTTCTCTCAGGTAAGGGGAAAGAACCCCATGTCCTAACAGGCACTGGTACCTCTGAGGAAATCTCAGCCATTGATTTCTTGTTTGCTTCCTTGCTTTACTTTTTAAAATTATGTTAAAATAGAGGAATTACAGGATTTTTGCTATGGAATGATCAGCAGATTCCAGGGGTGAGTACTTTGTATATTAAAATGAAACCCAAAGAATCAAATCTGTAGCACCAATTACTCAAATTTTCTCCTTCTGTTGGCTGTTTGGAGGACATGCAGTGTCTTTTTAGATGCTATCTGCAATATTGTGCCTACTAGTGGAGTTTATAGCACAGCCTTTGGCTAAAAGTGTCCCAAACCCTTTTAATCTCCACAGAGGCCAACTCCTGCCTTTCTCTGTCCTCCACAGTGACTTAGCAAAGGGGCCATCTCTCCTGACTCCCACTTGCTAGAAACCATGCTTCCTTGCTGCCACATCAGCTTTAGGTCAACTTCTTTGCAGAATTAGTTATTTGGTAGTACCCAGGAGGAATTAGCCTGCTTGCTTAGGACTAATATAATTAATGTAATATTACAGGAAAATTCGGATTATTTTTTTCTTTGTAAATTTCAGAATACATTTCCTGTAATGTAACCACTTGGAAAAATATGTCTGGTGTCTTCCAATGGACTCCAGCCTGTGTGACTCAGGGTGCATCCATTTCCAAGAAAACAAAAGCACAGTGGGCTTCTTTTCTGAAGAGATGCAGGTACACTTGCAGCCACCAATGGATTAGATAAAAAAATGGTTTTAGTTCTTCCCTAATAGAATGCACAATATTATTTTGGATGCCAGATCAGAACAGGCCTTCTTCCTCTGAACATGTGTAATCATGTGTATCATCTATCCTGTTATCAGTGGTTCTACGTACCTGATAGATATTACCTGCACTGAACTTTAGAGTATGTGATAATCATTTGCAATGTATTTTTCAGGTACAAAAATTTTTTACAGCTAAGAAAAATGTTAATCTCTCAGTCACATGTAGGTGTACTATTCCTTTTCTGAATCTGACATTCTAATAGATAGAAAACCAAATCAAAAGCAGATAATTTTGGTGGATTTTAACGTAGAGCAGTTGCTCCAAACAGGTCAACTTGGTGTGTACATTTGATCTGTTTTGGGATTTTAAGTTTAACGCTAAGGCAAAGGGAAGTGTTCACTGAAATGCTACAGTAATGACATTGAATCATTTGTTGCATTTGTTTCTTCAGCTGCAAATTTAAGAAAAAAATAAAAATCCACTCTTGGCTTTCCTTGGATTTAGGGATATTTGTCCAAATACATAATACATTTATCAGGAGAAAGAGTGTTCAGTCTTATTAAAAATGACAACAAAACAGTGCCTCCCTTATTTGGATAGAGTAAAAATGCCAGAGTTGTCATAGTGAGTATATCCCAGGACAATCAAGTTTCAGATTAAAAGAAGACTGAAATGACTTCTAATCTTCCGTTAGGAACAAAATCTTCTCTGAACTAAAGAATACTCCATGGTTTTGCTTGCTGGCCTCGATGTAGTATTCAGATTCCCTCTGCCCATTAGCAAATGTTTGCCCTGTGTGAATTTAAGGGCCTGTTTTTTGTTTGATAATCTGTTGCAAAAATCCCCTTTCAGTTGCAAAAATCCCCTTGAAGTCCTGGTTTTGCAAATGTAGTGGTTTTATGAGCAGCAGCTATTTCCACTTAAATCCACAGTCATAGAGATATCAAATGTTGGGGTAGAATCTTGGCTCTGCTGCATTTGTCCTTCTCATCCCTTTGGATAGAGGCTTCCTAGACAGCACAAATCTGTATCTTGAGCTGCACAAGATCAGTGTCATACAATAGTCAGCATCTGACAGGTTTTGTTGCATCTCATTAAATGTGGACAGGACATTCACACTGTGTGTGTTGCAGGGATGTTTGTGCACTCTGGCCAAATTGCTAACCCTTAGGAAAGCTCCCTGAGGCTCGTAACAGAATCTCATGATATTAGTGCACAGGCATCCCCTTTAAAAGCAGCAATGAGGACTTTGTGGGAAGTGCACACATTTCACAAATTCAGTCACTTAGGAATTCTAGGCAAGATGTGATTAATATTAAAGATAAAATGGATAGAAGTGTTTTTATCCTGAAGGTGGGAGATAGATGGGTTAGATTTTTCATCTGCTGGAAGCTACAGGCAGTTTTCACCTCTAGGGCTAATACAAGTATCAAGATCAAGTAGCTACATTCATAGCTAGTTTGCCTGGCATGTGTGGTACAAAATAGGTGGTGGAAGAGCACTGGCAGGCAGCTTTGTGGGTTGGGAATCTTTGTGCCATTCTAGTTCATATTTCACATTGGCCTCTAAAACATCTTTTAACCCACAGATACACATTCTCACTCTTTCTTTCCTGCTGAAGTGATAT
Source organism: Strigops habroptila (assembly GCF_004027225.2). Taxonomy (NCBI): domain Eukaryota; kingdom Metazoa; phylum Chordata; class Aves; order Psittaciformes; family Psittacidae; genus Strigops; species Strigops habroptila. Next base: position 15,791,831 of record NC_044302.2, read on the forward strand.
CTTCCTGACTGGCTTAAACTCTGTTATCAATGAGCGTAGCTTTCAGGAAATGTCCTTGCGTTCTTGCCCTTTGCATAGCTCTGCCACTGCGCTATTCCGCTTGCTGCTATATCATTGTGTGCTTATTACCATCAGCATGGCACTCCAGTGTAGGGATTGTAGAAAGGGCTTTCATACACTCCTCAAACGCTTAAGCGGATTCCTTTTTTTATTAAAAACCAAACCAAACCAAAAAACAGTAACAATACTGTATATGTTTACACACCATGCTTGATGCATGGCTGGTGCGTGCCTGTGCCTTCCCATCTTCCCATGTGCACACAGGAGAGCATTGTGAGACTGGATGCCAGATGCTTCAGTTCTCTGACTTAAAGTTCTCTTTGACAGTGGAGCACATCTCTCATCAATGTATAATTGCTTCATTGTGTATTTTTGCCTGAATATTGTTGAGTGGCATCTTGCATGTAAGAAAGCTACTGGAATTCAGGGTTGTGGCAATACTGGCATATTTTTTCTTCACTGTCTTGATGAGAGATAGAATTTGTTACAGTAACAAAAAAACAGGTTCCCTGTTAACTTCGTTTTCAGCAGACAGTGCTGTATACAGTGTTCCTTTATTGTATTGGATCAAACCCAGTGATGTTTTTTCCGGGTTAACTGTGCATTGTCTGCAGCATGTGTGTGCAAGTCCCAGTAGTTTCTGTAGGTAGTTCATGCCCGGCAACTTCAATTAGCAAGGGTCTAGCCCCAGAGATCTTTTATGTGACCTGTGAAAATATAACAACTTGTAAAGGTGTGTCTGAGGCAGGAAAGGTACTGAGTTGGCTCCGTATCCAAAAAAATAAGGACTATCTGGACATTCACTCATTTTTGACAGTACCCCATGTCACTTTTGGAGTTCAAGCTGACTCAGAGTCTTTAAAGCTTACCTGCTTTCCAGGCAGACTCTCCTTCATTCAGGAGACTTTACCTCTATCAAAGTAATGCAAAAATCATCTTCCAGGTAGGTCAAGTCTTGTGACTTTTATCAAAGTAACTGTAGACCTCTGTCTGACAGTGACACAGGGGACTCAGTTCTGTAATGTCCCTGAACAGTACTACACTAGACCAGGAAAGCAGTTTGTGCCAAAGCTCGGTGGGATCAGCAGCCTTTGGAAACCTGGAAATGTGTTAATAGACTTAAAGCAGAGTACGAGGCACCATACAGTAGAGAGCCCAGATTTAGCAACTAGTGTAGCATACAAGGCCAAATTCTGGTCAAAGTTTGACATCAGTGCAATCACACAGAGAAAGAGCAAAGCCTATCTTGTGGCCTTGGAGACTGAACTATTGGAATGCCAAGCAGCAACTTAATCAAGAGTGTTCTGCTTATCCTGTTTGTTATATTGAAAATATTGTTCATATCTGCAGACATCCATTTAAATTGCTGAATTAAATTATTCGGCATTATGGTCTACAATACTGTAAACCTCTGCCTGATCTTTTTCTGCCTCATAAATGAATGGTATTTCAGATATTCATTCTCGGGAAATAGTTCTGCTATAAATAAAATTGCAAAGCTGAGCAGGAAAAGGAGTCGAGATTCTGAAGCCAGCTTATTATCTGACCCTATGAATTGTATTCTGGAAAGTGGCAGTTATCTCTGGGTGCCCTACCAACACCTTCTCTTCTCAGGCTCTCTCTAATTACTACACCTGTGCTGTTGCCTATCTTTCTGCAGCAGATACACATGATAAGCCTGACACGAGGCTTGCCCTGGTCCTTCCTCACAGCAGTGGGAACAGTCATGAATCAAATAGCAAGTTTTCTTTGGCATGTCCAGATTGGGTTGAATGGTTTGGCCCTACGTCAGAATGTAATAAACCCTAGGAGCATTTTTATTTGTTTTTGCATGTGTGATGCAATTTGAAAGCCTCCTTTGCTTTGCAACATTGGGGTCAATTTATGTGAGGGGAAAGAACAGTCAGTTCAGGCATATCAACTTAGCAAATCTGGTCATCCAGGATTTCAAGTGTTTGTTGTTTCTTTGTGAGCAACTCCTGTCACTTCAAAGCGGCCATCAGTTGTTGGTTTGCAGATGGTGATAACGACTTTAAAGAAGTTCTGCTGAGTTGTAATTTTGCTTCCTGCTGACAGATATCACCAGAGTGAGAACAATCCAGAGCAAAGTGGGTGCTATCGTCATTGTGTTGATGAAAACATTGAAAGGAGAAACCACTATTTGGATCTTGCAGGAATAGAAAACTACACGTCAAAGTTTGGGCCAGGTAATTTGGTAATTTATGTTACAGCCTTTTCATCTTTCCTTCAGTTGCTTGTTCCACATCAGGGACAGTGAACTGTGAACCTGTATGATTTGTCTGTAGTGACTTACTGGAAGGAGTTGGTCTGTGTGAATACTGCAAGATAATTACTGATGAAGGTGGTATCACAATGGAGTGGCTAATGTGCTGCAAGCCTGCTTTGAAGTGCTTGTTTTTGTAGCTAAACTTGGAGGTGAGCCTAGGAGAACAATCTTTACATCTAAATTATTAAGTTTAGTCTATGGGTGAGGTGAGAACTGGTTTTTGGATGTTAGAGTTCATTCCCAAAATGATACCAGAATGTATTTTGTACTCACTACTGACCCCAAAATAGGAGAATGTGGGTTCATACCTGGAATTTTGGCTTTTGTCCCCACATTAAAGAGATTTGAATTTCCTCCCTTTCCCTGTCCTCTGCCAAGATTTTACTATTCCACTCACAGTTATTTTGGTGAATTTCAGATAGATGATGACCAAGAGAAGATAATATAAAGACTTTCATACATGCACACACACATTCACTCCTATATAGATATGTACTTGTCTGTGTATTATTTAGTAGCCAGAATTATTAAGTGTAATTAAGCTAGACAGCTATAATTGCATTCACTTCCTTAGGAAAAATTCACTCAGCCAATAATGCTATCCCTGCCAACTGCATGCTACTAATTAAGACTTTGAAATACTAGATGACTAACTCAGCTTGTTATTTCCTAGGATCTCCTCCAGCAGCTCAAAAACATGAGCCACCGTGCAGAGTTGTGAATCAGACTAGATCCCGTTCTCATGAACCTGAAACCTTCCATGCACACCATAGGAAATCTCAAATGGTGGATCCAAGCCACATCAATCTGGCTGAAAGTTCATATGCCAAGATTGCAGAAATCCAACAGAGGCTGCGGAACCAGGATTCCAACAAGCACTTTGTGAGGTCTCCGAAGGCCCAGGGCAAAAACATTGCGCCTGTGCATCCTGGAAGGGCGGTTAGAAATAAACCTTTTCAAGGGGTGCCCATGCCAATGGCTTCCCCTAGTGCAAGGGTGGGCCAGAATCTTCCTTACCTCCCCTTGCAATCTCAACAGGTTCACAAGAAGCATAAGCAGAGGGCAAAGGAGAATCACCAAATGTGCAAAACCTTCCATTCTCCAGGGACAGTTGTGGAAAAGGAACATGTGAGAGACCTGCCCACAGTCATTTTATATGAAGGCCAAGTTGGACAGATGATACAAAGGCATGAACACCACCACCACCATGAGCACCACCACCACTACCATCACTTCTACCAGACATAGAAGAGATCCCACCAACATTCTCCAAGAATCATCCCATATGAAGGAAAGGTGTTCTTGTGATACCAGAACCAAGGCATTACTATGATCAATATTATTGTTACTCCATTAATATTCAGCATATATTTTAGAGGTTATACGGAACTCCTGAAACTTACACTATTTATATGTTGTGGAACAGCATAGCTTACTTAAACACCTTGTGGATTTTTTTTTTTTTTCTTAAGTGGCTTGTAAAACAGCAAACAGCCATAGCTTTTTGAGCTGTGATTTAATGCAGGTCGTCAACGCACTTCTTTACAAGTACTACTTCCACTGTAGTAGGAAAGATACTTCAAACACTCTTGCAGACATCTAGCTTACCACTCTGCTGTATGTTGGCTGATCGCACACAAGCCTTTTATCAGGGGAGCAATGTTCGAAGGGTTGGACTCCAGAGATACTCAGAATAATGGAAAATACAAACAGCTGCTACCTCTAGTATTATTCAGATTTTATTTTCTTTTTATTGATTGTAATGTGCTATGGGGAGGAATTTTAATATACTTAATTCATGTAGCCTGTTTGTGTTCACATCCTTTCAAATTATCTTAATAATTACAAGGAAATATAGCTATACTTGTCAACAGAGCTACATTTGTACGACTTTTACACTTTATTTTCTTGGAGGTTCTTCACTGACACAAGTACAGTGTGTTATATACTGGGTAATATTTAAACATACTTCTTTTTTTTTTCTTTTTTTTTTTTTTTTCCTTTTGCCTACTCTCCATTCTGTTTGGAATAACCATTTGAAAAGAGGGGGATGTGAAATGAGTTTTCCAAAAGCATCACTAAACTTTAGTGCTTAGGCCATAAGTACCGTTCTTGGGGGTTTGAGAAGGAGAGGGGTTGTTTAGGGTTTTGTTTTGTTTAAATCCACAGTTCTTTGTTTTGAGGAAGAATTGAGGAAAGTATACTTTCTCACTTTAAATGTTGGCAAATATATATAAAGTATAAATATAAATATATATATAAAAATATGCACACTCTCAGGTACATTTTGTTGTGTTTTAGAAATCTGTGGTTTGAATATTAACATTATAATTATTTTTTTTTTCCACAACTATGACTTTTTAGAAACATATGCCGTGGCATTTTCTTAGGTGGCTCCAATTTAAATTTCCCCAGCACTTACCAATTTTTGAGACAATTCAATATGTAAAAAACCATCATTCACAGTCATTCTGGCCACTTCTACTTTTTCCATATCATAGAGCTTCCATTCCATGAAGGAGAATGAGACCATACAAGACTGTACTGGCTGCTGAGAAATTTGAAGGTCAAAAGCAAATCAGAAAAGTGAAAAAAAGGGTCAGTACATCCAAGTTCTAGTTTCTGTGGGGCCCAGATCTATAATACATTCAGTTGGGTTTTGTACAGATCACCATTTTGCAGGTAGAAAGTGACTGAAAAACACCTCTGTCGCTTTTGGAACAGTAGAGAACTCCTCACATCAAAACATAGTTGTTCTATAAAAGTATTTACTTTTGGTTTTAATTATTTAAAATGTTGTGGTATTTGGCTATAGTATATATTGTAAAATGTAATTATCCCACATTGTTATAAGCCCTTTATGATTAGGGTATTTTTTTTCTGACTAGAGCTTTGATCAGTCCAAAATGGGGTATTACCCCATTACCCCATTACTGCTGACTAGATTTAGAGGGATGTTGTCCTTTCTAAGAACCTGGAGACATCAACCTTGAAAGAAAAATTGAAAGTCTTGCCTTCTTATGGAATTGGAATAGAATCACTGCTTCATGGTAATTAGGTCCGTCTCTTGTCTCTCTGGATCAGCAGTTGTTTAGGCTTATTGTCCTCTTTAAAAAATCTGGTTTATTTTACTTAATTTTTTTTAGCTGTCAACAGTGTGTTCTGTTAAATCTAACAAAATGTTTTTAAAATGTGTTTGATCTGTGTGACAACTATACTGTTCTGTTTATTTTTAAAATTCCTAAAGTCCAAAAATATATATATGCAGAATTTTCTGTATTGAAAATATGAAAAGGCCACAAATTTGGTTAGTTACCACTGAGATGTTCTAGTCTAAGCCTTTTTGCTGCTTGTGTATCATTATTTTTCAATGTATATATAATTATGGACTGCAACAAAAAAAAAATAAGGCATTTATATGTCTAGTAGAAGGAATAAGCTTATTTATATTATAGTGTTAAAGTCTGATGTATTCAAGTAACTTACATTATACCGCATGCAAAACACAAAAGTGTACATTCCGTCTAAGAAGGGATGCCATGCTATTTGTTTTGGAGATGTAATTAAAGCTGTTCTCTTTTCAGTGGAGCACATGCCAGAAAAACTGGGAGGTGGGAGTTATTCCTTAGTCAATTTTTTTTAACACAGATTGTTGCTGAAAGCCAGAAAATGTTCTAGGAAATGAGTGTTTTCAGAACTGTGGGTTTTTCTAAGAAGGGGCAACAGAGGGGCATAAATCTTTCACCCAAAGATATTTTGCTGGAAAAGATAACAGCACGAATAACAAAATCCTATCTGATTGAAAAGTGTTCAGTACTAGCTGTGCCAAGTCAACTCTGAAATGTAACACAACTGACCATTGGTTACAACCTTGCATTGATTTGTTTTGGTTCCTTGTATTTTGAGATTCAATAGACAAATTCTACCTTCAGATTCTATGAAAAACAAATATATTTTAATAACGTGGCATCCCCATACTAAAACTTTACACCAGCCATCTATAGACATACCGTATCTAAGTACTGTGTTGCAGTTGTGTTACGTGCATTAAGTGTGAGTAACATGTAGCACAGCTTCTTGTCACAGAACCTTAAATTTCTGTATCTTTTAAAAATGTTTGCTTTTCAGTATTTTGTATAGTAAATATAGATGGTTTTGACTAAATGCTTTATTTATTTAACAGCAAAAACTGTGCCAAGAGAATCCCCTGTTAATTAAAGTTTTACTAGTTCAGAAAGTATATTTCCTTCTTGTTGTGGATTTCAGGGGCTTATTGCAATTGCTGTCAGTGCTTGCAGATCCCACTGATGAAAGAGCTTGCATTAACATTTTTGGGAACACGATCAGGCCATAAGGTATGGACTGGGTATGCTTTGGTTTTATATTTAAGCTCTCAAGTTTCAAAGTTAAATTTCTTGTCTCCTACTGTTAGACCTGTGTTGAATAACTGACTTTTCAGCTTGTTATTAAATCTGAAAACCTTTTAAAACATATATGTAGATATTTCTTTAAGTTGCTCAAAACTGTGGCTGAATTTGAATTTAAAATATATTAGTTTCTGGTTAAACAAAAAATTGCATTTCTGAGAAAAAAAGAAATAATCATTATTATTTAAAAGTAAAATGGAGCGGCATGAAGTAATTCCAAATGAAAACTAGCTTTTTCACTTACTACTTCTGATTTTACAAAAAAGCAATTCAGCAAAACAAAGTGAATCCCAAAATTTGCACTATTTGCTGAAAAAAATTTCAATGGAAAAATTTTGCTCACCTCTACCAGCTGCAATTTTTAGGAAGCCAGGTGTTTTGAAAATGAAGATTGCTAAGCTCTTCTCACAACTTCATGACCAGCTTACTCAAAGTAAACTAAGCTAAGCATAATGAAGTAAAATCTCTGTCCCAGTGAAATCTTTGGCAAGACTGCCAGATTCCCACTGGCTTCAGGGTGCCTATAATTTCATTCCAGGAATGTGGGTTTGAAGTCTACATAATGTGCAGACAGTGATTTCAGTATTTATTTTTTATGCATCTTACTGCTGATGGTTTTGTAGTAGCTAATATTAAATTACAGTAAAATTTCTGTAAGAGATCAAGCTGGTAAGTTAATGAAGATTAGCAGCAAATATTGTGCTTTATACTGATGTCACTGGAGGAGCTCAAGGCACTTCCAGATGTTTTTGGAACATCCACATGTTATTTAGTTACTATTAGAAATGAAGACCCAGTTCTGCCCTCCGATGATGAAGTACAGGTTCTCCTGGCATATTGGCAGACCAGCCTCTTAAGGCCACACCAAATAAAAAAGCCAAATACCTGACTGCTATAACTGCCTTCCTACTGTAATCATCATATGCCCAGAACAGCAAAGTATAGCTGGAGAAGTACTTTAAAGGTGTATATGTGTGTGTATATATATGTGTGTGTGTATATATATATATACGTGTGTGTCATTTAGCAAAAGTTAGTGAATGGCACAAGATGGATTCTGACAGAGGTGATCTTTTGTAAGGGGATAAGTACTGTATATGCTCAACAGTCTACACGTTGCCACACAAATATACAGATACGACAAATGCTTACTGTTCTCCATATGTCATTGTGTACTTCAATTACTGAATGACAGATTTCATTTGTGTTCCAGTTAGCAGGAAAGTTAGGTCCCTTGGAGCCAAGACTATACTTGAGAAAAATTCATCACAGTAAAAAATTTGCAAAACATTCACCATGATTTTTTGCCTGGAGTACAGGCAAGAATATTCATGTTTGGAAACGTGTCAGCTAAGCAAGTCTCACCTTTAATTACCTTGATGCAATACATCAAGATCTGAAAATATGTTTTCAAACACGACTTATTCATGGTTTTGCTGGGAACCAAGTCATATTCAGCATCCTGTTAGTTGTCAGGCTCCTTTTTTTTTTTAAACATACCAGGCAGAAACATGTTTGAAAATCCATGAAATAAAATTTGATCTTAACATGTTTTTCTAAACATCTTCTGGAAGATTTCTTTTTTAACTCACTTAGCAGCAAAACCAGCCTCAGTTTATCATGTAATTTATTTTTATTTTGTATTTGACAGATGTTCAGTTGATTTGACTTGGAAGGGGCTGGTTTGGGGTTTTTTTTTTGCTTCCGTACATTTAAAATGTGCTAAAAATGGGCTAAAAAGAACAGACACAGAAAAGCAAATAACTTTATATTGAAATTATTCAGTAGACATTGAAATGCATCTTATTTGAAATTTGGATTAAAGTTATTAAATAATGAGGTTTTCAATGATGCTTTAATTTACTTTTATATTTCTATATTATTTAGATAATTTGATCCTACTGAGCTAAAATGATAGAAATCATATGGATGAGGTATTCTAACATCTTTGTTTTAAAATAGCAGGATTTAAGGACTATGAGATGGATTACTGTGAAAGTTAGAGCTCTGAAGAAAGACTGACAAGGGAAGGATGGAAAGATTTGAGATGTGTATGGATAGCATGGAACTGTCTGATAGAGGTGCAGAGCGAGACAGACAAGAGGCAGGAAAACACTGTATGGAGAAACTATATTCATATTTTTTTAATCTCTTACGGTACATTTATTGCTTATAAAACAGCAAGAGTAGTTCATAGAATGCTTTTCACTAAGAAAGCTTGAAGACTTCCTAGAAGAGGTCAATCTCCAGTGTGCAGTGGGAGACGCAAGGAAGAGAAGTTGATAATCACCACCAGGGCTGTAGCAGGGTAAGAGATAATGCCCCCGTTCCCGAGTCCCTGTCCAAGTTGAGGGAAGTTTTTTCAAGAAGCAGAAGGGTGTGTTTCTACAGATGTTTTCAATATTCCTGTAGAATGCGTTTTGAATAGTAGCCTCAGTTCTTTTTCTGTTTGATTGCAAACACGCGTAAGTTGGTCAGATGTTGCCCAAAGCTTCAATATCTGTCCTGATTTTTCTAAATGCTAAGCACTAACTGTGCCTGTGAAATCTACTGACACAAAATGTAATCTTTATATCACAAGGAATGGCAGGCTGGACCTATTGGTTGTCTCATCAGCCTGGTATTTTGGGATCTGAGTAGTAAATTCCAGACGTCTTGTAACAATGTTGAAGACATAATGTTAAGGGGATTAATAAATTTGGCAATGGGCAAATGTTAATAATAACAGGCTTACTGGTAATGATGTGCACTGTGCTTTCTGGTTTTTATGACATGCTTATGGAGTGTGGTTTGTGTCTCCCTCTGAGTGCCTAGTCCACATAGCCAAAGCAGCCTGTAATTGCTGCCAGCTAAGAGATGTACTCTTTTGGTGAGCCTGTACTTTGTGGATGAAGATAGGGGTTCAGATCCTTCTGGTGCTGAGCTCTTATTCTTGCACTTAATCCTTCCCTTTCATTTTCCAGTCAAGAAGTACAGAATATGGAGGCTTTGTGTATTTTCTAATAAAACACCAAACAAACTGGGCCAAATTTGTCTTCAGCTTCACAAATGGAAGCCAGCAGAGCCCCGTGCATGTCTTGGAATTTGGACCTTCAAATGCAGTTTGCTATATGAGTCATCATTTTTTCTTGTACTAATTTCAGATATTTGATAAGCTCTTTTTATGGTTTACAAGTTTAAAAAGACAAATAAAACTTTGTAGATTAAAATGTTGTTTTGGAGGTTGTATTTTGTCTGTTCTCACTGGAGATCTGTGAATGGTCTTTCTGTGGGCTTTAGCTTAAACCTGCAAAGTGTCTTTGGAGTGGGTGTTTATAGTTCTTCACTTGCTTGTTCACAGGATAAGACTGTTGATAGATGAATAAAGTGCCACTTGAGGTTGTTAACAACCAGGACTGGTAACGCTAGTTCAACTAAGATAAACAGTGAAATGCTATGGCAATTTAGCATTAAGGTCTCACTCATCCAGTGCTGATTTTTAAAGCTGTAGATATGGTGCTTTATAGATGCCCATGGCCATGGGATCTGGAGGTATTTATTCTACCCTTGCTCTGAGTGCTGTATGGACCCCTGTACAATGATTGCGCAGGGCATCCTTGCATACTCAACGTGCCATTAGGAAGCAGGAGTATGAAAATTGTAATGTTTCAGTCTGAAGCAATTAACCCTCTCACCCTGCAAGGAGTGGAGTGGAGGAAAAGCTCAATTAAAGAGACTCGGAGTTTCCAGTAAGTGCAAAAGTATGAAGAGAAGCAAAAAGCAGCACTGTTGGCCTCACATTCCTCCTGTGTCTTTACAATCTTCTCAGGGAATATTTTTTACTTTTGATGTGTATAATCACAACTTCTTGCTGTTTGAGTGTGCCATCTGTTAAGGGCATAACCCTCAATGGCTCTGCTTATGTGACTTATTTGGATTTCAATGGAAACTTTGTGCAGCTTTACTGGATCAGCAAATGTAAACAGAGGTACTTCAATTTACACTCTTTTTAGTGTAATTTAGGCTTGGAATCATGGCCCTGGGACACTCATAGCTTGCACTGATCAGGGACAGGTTTTTTTAAAAATTCTCCTGGTTTAATAAATGGATGCTAAAATCAATTAATTTGAAGATTACAATCTTGACAGTTTAGGAGTCCGAAATATGGAGTCATTTTAACTAGTGACTGTGAGTTAAAGGCAGAAGTCATAGAGTTTTCAGGAGCGGGGCAAGACTTTCATACCTTAGTCTGCTAAAAACATCATCACTGAAACCCCTTTCCTTATAACTGAATCATAAATTGAGCATTCACAGGATACTATGTGTCTGCTGATCTTTTTAACAATAGTCAATGAAGCTTACTTTATTTGGAGCCTTTGTTCGTGTAAATACTGCTTTTATTGCCCACAAATGTAAAGGAAATCCGCTGAACAGCAGACCTCACTATGAGCATCCTGTGTGCCCTGTTACCCACCTCTCCAAGGATGTGCAGGATGGAGTGACTCCAAAGAAGTGGTCTGAAATTTCCAGGTGCATTGACTATTTCCGGGTATGTTCACTATATCTGTAACTCTGACAGAGAAATTTGAGGAATATGAATGAATCTGAGGCAAGTAACTCTTCTGTTTTCTCAAGAGGGGCATCAGTGTCTCATACTGCCTAATTGCTGCCCTCAATGCCAGTCTGCGGATGCTCTGGGACACGGGACAAGCAGATGCTTGTACTTGGTAAGGCCATAGATTCCAGAATGTTCTTCTATCCCTTTAGTCGATGATAGGAAACGTTTTGAAAGATGTCACCGTGAAAAGAACTTGAACAAGACAATTTTTTTGCTGTTGACTCTCTGCTGTGCCCTTCCATGGGTTTAAAATCCACTTATCTGAAAGTGTGCAGTTACATTTTTGTCCTTTTTCATCATTTAAATACACCTTCTTGATCTGAAGAAATAAAAGCAATTTTAGAAATTAGAGATTTTGTTTTCATATGTGCTGCCAAGTCTGATACTGCAAAGTAACTGCTGAATTGGCACAAGCAGTTTGAGAGAGCCAGCAGATTTAGGAAGGGAGAAGATAAACCTTATTATGTTTCTTTGCCAAAGGAGAAAAGAAACGATATTGACTTAAATGTGGGAAATTTAAAAGGGGCCATATGTTCTCACTTTGTGCTTTGTTTCTAATAGATAGACAGAAATCTTTGAAGTGTGGATTGGCACAGTAGGGTGCATGCTTCTGTAGAGAAAAGATGCTAAATGGGGAGGATGTGAGGGGGCACATGAAACTCTATTAGCCATGCAACAGCAAAGAGAGAAAGGCAAATCCAATGATAATGTACATCTGTTTCAGGGAATTTATAAGCTTTGAACATTTTTTATGTGCAGATAAGTGGATCCTTTTCTTACCATAACTTAGAACTTCAAAGCAGATTGTGTGGATAATGCAAATTGCTGAAATATGAGATTTTTCTACAAAGAGGTTTCCAAAAAAGAAAAAAAATAAAGAAAAAAAAAGGGGGGGGGGGGGGGGAGAATTAAGGCTAATTGATGCCACAGTCTTTTATGTACAGTGTAAAAACTCTACAAAAATTGATTTTTATGAACTAAGAAATTGATGAAAAAATATTGAAGTCTGCTGTTTGCATTCAGGGACTGTAATTTGGAACTGAGGTTCTGTGAATTAAACATTTGTCTCTGATATCACTACAGCAATACTGTAACATAAATTAAGATATGTAGCCAAGCTGTAATTGTATCAAAGTCTGTCGTGTCGTAGGAATGTAAAACTCATGAGTGTGGCATGATATGCAGCACCTGACATTAACATCACTGTCAAGGTAGTGAGGCAGGAATTTTGAGGATATGAGTTAAAAAATGATTACAAGAGACAAAATCTAATGATGGGGGTGAGGAGGAAGGCAGGAGGTGGAGGATACTGATATTGTAAATCTTGGGAGTAGATGAATGTGTAACTTCTTAACTGCTCAGAAAAATTAGTTGCGCTCTGAACCTGGGGGTTATGGCTGGGCTCGGGGATGCTGGCTGCGCTCCAGCTAGGAGATAGGAATGTGCCAGCTGAAAGTGCAAGGCTGTGACACCCTGTGTGAGAAATTACACAAGCGAAGAGATTTAGAAGACTTCATTTATCACATGTGCTGCAGAGGTGTATGCCCTTCCTCCCTTGGCACCTTCAGACTATAAAGCCAGCTTTGTTTTTCTTCCTGCTCTGCAACTGCTGGGCATAGGGGTGCTAGTGCTCATCCTGATGCTAAACACATAGGCAACCAGAAGTGGGAGCTCACGCCTCATTGCTGAGTCTTTCCTCAAGCTTGGGTTCAATGCCAGCTTGGCGTCTTCAGTAGGTGTTTCCTTCCTGACTCCAGTCTGAACAGACCATCATGACCTCAGTCCTGGTTTGGGGTTTTTTTATTCTTAAATCTTTGCACAATCTTGGTCACCATCTGTCATGGTGAGAAATCTTCTGAGGAAAGTGCCAGGCCTTGATACCCTGGAATAAGGTGTATCCTCTCACACTACCACAATGTGTTTTCACATCCAGGGCCTGTTCTTCTGCCCCTGCTGTTCTTCCACCCTCAGCTGAGGTGGGAAATGCCATTTGCTGCCACCACAGTCCCTGAACAACACTAGCTCTGCCCCCTCACCTGAGCAGTTATGGTTGCCCTCAAAAGGGTGATTATTTTTCATCATTTGGCTTTGGAGGGCAGTTTTACTCTGGGATGTGAGGCTGTGGGATCTGTCCCTGTGTTAGTGGTGTAAGTGCAATTAAACAAAACTCCCGTGAGGTAATGAAATTATTTACCTCATGATTTGGGCCAAAACTTCCTGGTTTCAGCAGCTCATCGGTAAGCTGAAGCCGTACTGGAGAGGGTTAAATCTGAGGAGATGTCTCCATGTCTATTTACAATTGTACCCCAACAGCAGGGAAAGGGCAGTAGGCAGCGATGTTGAAAATAACAGCTGTATGCCATCAGGCTAAAGATAGAAACATGAAGCATGCGGGCTAATTAAGTTCCCAAGTGGCAGCATACAAAGTGTACAGACCAAACAGAACAGAGCCTTCTGTTTGTTTTGATCAGCTCTGGTTCTATCACTGATGAAAATAACCGCTTGGTTTGTCTCACTGTGGCTGGCAGGGGATCCCTCACAGCCATGTTGATGCTACCCTCATGGCGAATGGCTCAGTCTGGACACAGAGCCATTTCATAACCAGGGGGGGACTGTGGCCTCTGTTGTCTGTAAGTGGGGCCATCAGCAGCACTGTCAACAAATACAGTGTGAAAATTGCTCAGAGCTTTTGAGCTTACTTGCCTGCATTTTATTTTTCCCAGCCAGACACATTAGACATTTTCACCCTACATAGGGTGAAGTGGGCATGCTCCAACCAGCTCAGCACAACAGAATGGAATTTAGTTTATTTATTTTCTCTCCTCTGATGTCTTTCAGTCATTTCTTTTTCCTTCAGGGGTGACTCTTGGTTAGGTTGGTCAGCTTGCTTCCTAACTGGTTTGTAGCTCTAGTAACTTTTGATGTAGACTGCATGAGAGCCAGACTCTGAGTTCTGAGTAGAAAATTACCTTAAGCATAAACACGAAGAAAAAAAAAAAAAAATCTGAAAATAATCTTCCACATGGAAAATTAATTTTTGATGTTTCAAAGTCTCTTATGCTCCAACAGGAAGCATAAGTTCAAGAGAGAAAGGCTTGGCCCAACTGTGGTTCTGCAGCAGATTTTAAGTCGTAAAGCTGAAGGACTGTGACAGGTTTGAATTCTTTGCTTGTAATGATGTTCAGATAGAGACTGAAAGATGAAAATTCTCAGTGAAGAGATGCTCTTTCTTTCTTCTAAGTGTAATAGTCAGCTCTATGTTTGCATTGCTAAGTTGCTTCAATTAGAAGCATAGGCCTGACTTCAAATTTTCTTTTATTCCAGTAGAGCTTCCAGTGAATTCTGGAATTTAAATTTAATTGTATTTTAATTCCAGACTAAATCTCTCAGCTGAAACCTTGAGTTTTCAGAAGTCAGTATCATTGGTGCCTGTTTCATTCCTGGTCACCAGTAATAAAGTTATGATGAGATATATAGACACACATGCACACTTTTTTTTTTATTGTGATCTTTCTTTCTAAAGTGTCCCTGGTTTAATTTTGTAAGAAAGAGCTCCATTGTTCATTCTTTGAGATCTAAGTGCTCAGTCTGAACTTGTTTAACTGTACTGTCCACAATAGTGGACTCCTTGAGGGAAATATGAATCAACAAAGCTATATCTGCATGCACAGGAGACGTGACGTCCTGTAAGTTGTCAGGCCTCACTAACATACAGAACATAATGTAAAGGCTGCTGTGCCACTGATGAATGAAATAAAATGGTATTCTTTACAGTAAGCGCCTAAATTGCTCATGTATTTTATCACAATTGACTTTCATATTTCTACTGAGAGAAGGTTAGGCCCAGTTAAGTCCTCAACCATTTTGTTTGATATAGTAGTACTTCAATTAGCGATAAGTGTCAGGTCTAGTTTGCTGTGTTAGCCACTTGCAGTGGAATGGGGCAGGGGTGGTGGTTAATTATTTTTTGTATTTCTTTTTTTCCCCTCTTCCTTTTTTGCTTACTGCTGAAAGAGTTTGCACATCTAGTTCCTACTTCTGAGCTCTTTGGGTAGGGATACTACTGTGTAGATAATATCTTTAGATTGAGAGATGTAATAGTTCAAAGTGTGATAATACTTCTTATGTCTTTCTTTAAATATACATGAGCTGCTTTTCTCCCTCAATTGCAAAGCGAGTGCAATTGGGGGAAGATAAATGAGTCTGACATTGCAGTGGTACTATGTACTATAGCAGTAGTGCCAAGCAAGAAATACAACATATCCCTTGTTTTGTGGAAGGTTTCGGAGAAGCTGGAAAGATTTGACAGAAATGTTCGAGTCACTGCTGTGTAATGCTTGTTATCTGCCAGTGTGGAGGAAACGGACCAGTTTGCTTAACCAGGGTTTACAGCTACATGAGATCGGTTAATTAGGCTAGTAATGAGCTGGTTTATTTATGAAATTTCCAAAGATCACGATGCCTCATAAAGGTCCCAAATCTGCACTAAATAAATATTACCAAAATAGGCAATGCTAGCAGGTACTTTAGCTTAGCATTGCAATTTTAACAGCAGCCAGGGCTGCATGTGTTTAAGGGGTTAGATGTAAACCTGACCATTGAGAAGTTACTTCCCAAGGCTTCCCAGCAATCAGAAGCTTGTCTGGAGGCCTGCCGTAAACAAGTGATTCTGTCCTTTCAAAAACTCACAGTCCCTTGTGCAAGCCAATGGTCTTGCTATTATAATTCTGATGATTCATTTGTCATTTATTGACTGCACAGTGTTTAGTTTTCTACTTTTGCCCATGGTTGTATTTTAGCCTTCTGGTGGGGGTTGGGTTTTCAGGGAGGGAGCAGTGGGATTGCTTTTTCTCTTGGGGAGCTACAGAGTGTGCTTAAGCAAGATGCTGGGGTGTCAGAGGGTGCTGGCAGCACTGCAAGGAGGCTGTGAGGAGTGCAGAAGCAGCAGAAGCTTCAGCCTAGCCTCGGGGACCTGCAGACCCTGTCGGCTGCAGCTCAGAAAGTCCTGGGGCTGGCTGAAACCATGCCTGGAAATTAGGCCCATTCAGACTGGGAGAGTTCCATAGCCTGAACACACTGATGCTGATTGATAGAGAAGTGTACTGCTGCTGCTGCAAAGGCATAGTTTGTGTCAGGATGTAGGCATTTTAAGCTGGCATAATTGCTGCTCGAGAATTTAGTCTGCTTTCTTTACCTTGCCATCTCTAGTCTGCTGCTATGCAGCTTTTACAAAACTAGAAAGGGTGTCTTGCAGCTGAGTTGATACTGACAACTGTTTCTATAAGACTAGGCTAATACTTAATGAGGATATTTGTGGTGATTTTTAATATGACCTTATTTGGGGCTCAAGAAAAAAGGATAAATATGGCTTGTAGATGGTGTACTTTTCAGTGTTTGGCTTGGGAAACAAAGGCAGCATGCAGGATTTCACCTGGCTAATCCTTCTGCCTTCCAACAATTCTTTTCAACAACATCTGATAGGCAGCCTGAAAAAGGTGCTGTAGTATTGTACATGGGTGCTAGCAGTGGGGGGGGGGGGTGGGGGGGTGTTAAAGGAAGTGAATGTGATGTTGATAAACAGTTCTCAATAATGTACAACCTTCAAGCAGAGCAGAGCACTAAATTGTTATGATATTACTGTAAGTGATATAAATAACACTGTGAACATTTTTTCTGTTAGACATTTTAATGCTGGCAAGCCTTGGCCAGCTAATAACAATAGAGAAACCTGAAAGATTCATGTGTCCTAGAGATCAACAGACAGTCCTCTAAGGTAGACTGAGTCAGTGCTTTGACAAGGACGGAATCTTGCTGAAATAACGCTGAAAGCAAAGAGCAGCATAACAATGAGTGTCAGGAGTACTGAGTCTACAAAGAATTTGAATGCAGAGGGCAACAGTGACAGAGACCGAACTCCAAAAGGCAGAAATAAAAAGGTTAAGTCACACACACAAAACTTCATACAGTCAGAAGGTGCTGCAGAAATCTGCCAAATCTGCCAAAAAAACCCAACCCTGTACTAACAATGGTCTTTTTAGGCAATATCATTCTCCTCAAAATCTGCATTAATTCACAAGTTGTGTTTTTTTTTTTCCCCTAACACTCAAAATATCCACTGAAAAGCCTCTTCCATTCTTCAGTAAGTGCCTGTCAGCCATGGGGAAAGGACTAATGCTCTAAGGCTTCCATTTTCAAACCTGACGTGTTTCAAGACCCATCTCTGAAAACTCCGTGCTCTTTTATCAGGGGCATCCGTTTTGTTTGGTTGGATCTAGCAGCGCAGAAAATTGTCCAGATAATTTTTCCTATGTGGATGTTATAAGGTCGAAATTCCACTACAAAAAGAATAATTTAAGCACGTTGTGTTTTTCTCTCTCTCTCTTTTAAATCTAATGGATATTTTGTTTGTACAGGCAGAGAGAACACAATAGAACCTTACGCTGAACCATCTTTTAGCCTTTGTACCTACAATCTTGCTTGTTCTGCCACTCAGTAGTGGTAGCAAAACCACAAACTATGGCATGAAACAGTGTTTTCTTTTAACCACCTGAGAGACATAAACTCCCCTTCAGATTTCCTCATGTTATAAGGTCTATTGACAGTCTGCAGGTTTGAATTTTTGCAAGAAAGTGGAAGGGGTTATTTGGATTTACCTGTGTGACTAATTTGCTCTTTAATCTAGGTCCGTTTTCAGCTTGGATAATGATTACTGTTTAATGAAGACAGGTTAACAAGGATTTTCTCTTGGCCCACAGCAAACTTTGAGCCAGATAAGATGTTATGTTGTGAGCTGAGGTACTTGGGTTCCATCCACATGTAGTCACATCTGTGAGTTTTTGCAGAGCCATCTTCAAAACGCCACTCATTCACTTCTTTCAGAGACAGACATCAACATGGTTTATGGCAAAGTTAATTTTCTAGGTCAGTCAGAACTTCCCAGGTTTGAATAAAATAAGAGCAAGGTAGACAAGGTTTAGCTATTAAACCTCTCTGTACCCATGCTTAGTTGTCTGACAGAATTAGGACCACTTGGGCTCCACTGGGTAATCAGAGCAGGTCATCAGCCAGTATAGGTGCCACCTGGGCAGCAGGGTTCATGTCTGAACTTTGGGAGGCTGCTGCAGCAATGGAGGGCAGTTACAGGATTAGATGTACAAAACCATGTCCAAAATCCCAGTAAAATCAAATGACATCTTTCGTTTGACTCTGACAGAAGTTAGATCAGGCCTCCCATGAATTGTAATGAATAGTTATGTTAATCCACTGCTATGTAGCTGTGAAAATCCTGCATCCCCTTCACTGGGATGGTGGTGCAAGGCTAAATCACCATGGATATTTGATTGCATTCTGGCTCATGTAGCGGTAAGAGCATTACCAGGCAGCATTTTATCTAAGATGAATGCTTTCTACGGTACTCACAACAAATCTCAAGTTATTGAAACTCCAGTGATTAAACGTTTTACAGACCCCTGCAACATCAGAAGACTCTGTGAAATAAGCGTGGCTGCTTTCCACATGATCTCATAGGGATCTGATTACCATTTTGGCTTTCTTCTCACAGTCATTCAAGTGGACCTTCAAGCAAGTGTAACCCTTTCACTTTCAGACTTTTTGGTATGCAAAACACTTGCACCAGGGTAAAGGCCTAGAGTAGAAAACCTATAGCACTGGAACCAAATAGTCAAACTGATTGTATCTGTGCTGGTCTTTAAGGGCAGTACAGCAAGAAATGAGGTAAAGTAGCTATACATGTTGGTTTGGAGAATTTCAGGCCCTAAACTGAAATTAAAAGGTCTCTCTACAGCAGAAGATCTGGGCTAAACACATTCTTGCTGTGTGAGTTGGGGCAAATGTTTGACATATATTCTTGCATTGGCACGAATTATTGATAAAATTCTATTTGAAAGGAATAGCTGACACTATGGTATGTGCAGAGTGTACTCACATCCAGTTGCTTAAAATGTAGTTCCTGCAGATTAACAGTGTGACCAAAGTTTTCATTCCCCTCCTTTTGGAACAGCACATTACAAATGCACATCAAAGAAAATGAGCTCTATTCTGACTTACAGTCTAGGCATGTTCCTAACAAACCACATCTGATGAAGAGTCTTAAAGAAATAGCACAAGCAACGCTGCTGGCAGCAAAACAACAGAAGGGCTGGCCCCTTCTACCAATGAAGGGAGGCTGGTTAATCAAAGGATTTTGTACCAGGGAGAGAAACTGTGTGCTTTGCATCGAAGCAATGCAGTCAAATAATACATATGCAATGACCTAGCTAGGCAGCATTCTAACAAATCACATTTAATTACATATCTTTTCCTCTCATGATACTCTTCTCAGTTCCAGTGCAGTCTGAGAAATCAATAACAAATGTTCATTTTGAATGTCTCTATTCTCTAGCCTTGGACTAATTATGTACATTCCTACTGTCCTTATAAGGACAGGGTAGCTCTTCACTTAAAACAATGAAAGAAAACATGCAAAAGAAACCTCCCTTGATACTATTCAAGGCAATAGGAACAGAAATTATGAACCAAATCGAATCTTTCACAGTGTGGAGTGCAGCACCTTCTGACAAGCTACTACTGGTCTCTTCCCAGGGTTATTGGCACTTTCTGTGTCTATTACGGTGCTGAGCACCATTGCCTTTGATTTCATGACTAGAGTGAGCTGCCAAGTCAAGCATTCACATAGGAATCAGGGCTGCTCTGTTTTGTTGCTGGCGATTTGCTACCATGGCCAAACCAAATAACATCTCTTACTGCACAACTGCTAATTCTACAGCATAGGCCTGACCATGCTTTTCTAAATCCCTGTCAGTGACCTGTGAATGAAAAACTCAGCACGTGCATTATTATTATCAGTATTAGTGAGGTGATGCTGGGGGTCATGACACCTGAAGTGTGTCAAAGTCACAGGTGCAAAACAAATAAGCTCTTTATTACAGAAAGTGTGTGTGTTCCTCCAAGCCACGACAGTTTACGCACTGGGGCCTGTATTTAATGGACTGCCATGAGATGTAGCTTGTTTTTCTACCAGGAACAAAACGTTTATACAGATTTCGTGAAAAAGATTTTCACATATTCATGGGGAAAGCAGTAGTATTTCTTTAACAGAAAAAAGAGCAAACTACAAGTTCCCCTGGTCTTGGCAAATCATGAGGCGTTTTTCATTTTGTAACATCAAAGTCGGCTCCTCTTCTTTGATGTCTTCGCATGCTGTTTAAGGTAGAGCATGAATGAAGAAATGTCAATCTGCAAGGTGTCCATGTAGTTTATGCTGAACACTGAAGAGGACTTGTAGATAAAAGGCAAACACAAGGTTTGATAATGAATGTCCAACAAGGAGGTGTGCATATCTAAAAGGAAACACTCAGCTGGAGAACAGCTCTGCAAACCTTAAAACTCTGCTCAGCCCAAATTTAAGAGATTGAGGAAAAGTGGATTTTTTTAAAGTGTGGAACCAAGACAGGAATGATGTAAAAAGCCTTGTTAATTTATAAGAAATGAGTTCTCTTTCAATGGTTTAACTTAACAATCATAAATGTGCCACCCACTGTGCTTAATTTGACAATGTGTAATTTTGAGAAGATACAGAGTTTATACTGGGAAAAGCATCAGAGAAGAAAACATAAACCAGCACAGTATATTTTCAAAATTTATAGTGGATGCTTTATGGTGTCTAGTGTCTCACCAGTGGCAAAAGTTGTGTGCTGAATTAAACAAAGTCAATTATTCAGTTTGGTTCGTACCTATGATCTAGAGATTGTAATGGAATGATAGTTACTTTGGGAGGCGAAGCAGGTTTCCCATGAAGGGAAACATACTTTCTGGATGTAAACACCACATTTTTCAGTCACAGGACATCTAGTGATGTCACTAGAAACATGGCTACAGAAGAGGGTGTTACTACTGTATCATTCTGCTGCTTGCACTGAATTTATGTTTCCTGATGCTGGTGAAAAACTTGGTTTGATGTACCGTTTGTGCTTTGCTTGATTTACTCACAGAGCAAGTGCACTGGACTTGCTGCCCTGGAAAAGGAAGCATCCCATGGGGGGTGTGAGGGGAGCTCGGGGTCTGCACCAGGCAGTCTTTTTCTCTGCTGAGACAACTCTGCAGAGTTCAAGTCTGAAACATATCAATGTCTTACTATTGCCATCTGCCTACTAGAAACTGGATTGAGACTGCAAAATAGTTCTGATTAATGAACAGGGCATAAAAACCCTGCAGTGGGTGCCTGTTGCAGTAGGGTGTATCTGAATAAATAGTATGTAAAGGTGAGTTTCCAGACATTGCCAGGCTCCCTTTGTGTGCATTAACCTGCATGATACTAAAAAAGCCTTGACCATTAGGATCAGAAATATTTGTCAGTAAATAGAGATGACTGGACGTTTGATGTGTGATAGTTGAGAGGTAGATATCCACAGGAATCCAGGGAAACAGGAGGTAAAACCCCATAGTTTTGGTCAAGGCACTTAAATTCTTGTCAGTCTTTTCTTCTGTTAGTTGGGCATAATTATAAGAAAATAATATTTATTAGCACTTCGAAGATGGGCAAGAGACAAGCATAAACATGGAGTGACTTTTTCTGTATAAGAAAATAGTCATTCAGAGCTGCCCAAATGCAGCCTTGGGATGCTAACTTAGAAAAATCCAGATTATATATCATGAGAATATTGGAACCTTATCTGTTTTCATTCTTATACATGGGACACCTTGTGAGGAAGGTTATTAGGAAGGATGCCTACATTTTCTCTGGAAAGCTATCTATGACTTCTAACAATCATCTCTTGTATTTATTGAATTTTCCTCTCTTTCTATTCTTTAACAAAATAATGTGCAGAGACAAAAAATAAAATCTGGATAAAAGAGACCTTTTCTTTCATCCAGATCTCCCTGCCAGATTCAGATGTTTTTGACTAAAGAGGATTAGGTGTGGAAGAGGCTCAGGGAAAGCCCAAAGCCAACAGCCAGAAGTATTTTTTTTCTCAGTGAAGGTAGGACAAAAGTGAGCTGGCTATAATGTATGTTAATTTACAGATTCACAGATATTTCAGAGTGAGGTCTGGCTTAATTTTAAGACTCAACTATTAAATAATTTCTCTAGACTTGGATTTTTTTTTTTTTTTTAGTTTTATCATCAACCTGTGGATTTTATGTACATTAAAATAATGCCTTGGAAAGTTTAAGAACAGAGGAGCTTTGCTG
This sequence comes from Strigops habroptila, assembly GCF_004027225.2. Lineage (NCBI taxonomy): Eukaryota > Metazoa > Chordata > Aves > Psittaciformes > Psittacidae > Strigops > Strigops habroptila. Next base: position 15,814,413 of record NC_044302.2, read on the forward strand.
GAGATGGTGGGCAACTGGACTACCTTTTGGAGAACTCTTGGGAAAATTCCTGCTAAATGCCATTGCATGCAGGCAGAGCATTACTGAACATTCCCCTTGCAAATCTCAAGGACCTTGTTTTGGGGTTTGACAAGATCATGGGAGCAATAAAAAAATCCTTGGGTACAGGAACAGAATGAAAACTGACCACTGTATAGGAACAGAAAGATACAGGGTGGCTTCTTTATTCTTGCATCAAGCTCTCCCAAAGCTCAGTAATCTAACCTTGTGCTTTCAGGTTTACTTGCAGCTGTATAGTGGAAGAAATGCTTTTGTGATAATCTGACTCATTAGGCCAAACAGATTACCTGTAGCTATAGGAGCAGCCGAAATAGCGTGAGCTAAGCCAGCGCGCAACATCCAAGATCTTTCTCCTTAAGATCCAGACGAAATGGTTGAGGTCTCTTGTTGCCATTCAAAATCCAGGCTTAATTTGAAGTGCAATTGGATTTGACAATTCTAAAAAAGAATAACAATATATTAGAAAAGAGATGACAAAAATATTCCCAAGACATTTTCAAAGTATTCAGACATATTTCTAGTGCAGTGAGGAGACCCCACATATCCTCAAGTTCACTTGAGCTACCTCAGGTGCAGGTGGCAGGGAAGCTGCCAGAGTGGAATTTAACCAGCCTGTAAAACCCGCTGACCATATTCAAGTCTGTGCTGCCACAAAAGCACTCAGCTGCAGTCAGGCTGGGTTAAGGTCAGTTTGGAAGGCTGAACGCAGCCTTCACACCTCTCAAGTCATTGGAGGTATTCTCTTCACTGTGAGCCATGCTAAGTTATTGACAGATTTGCTTCACTATTCACAGAAACTCTGGTTCCTGCAGGCAATAGCATCCACCTTAGGACTGCATTTACAGAGGTGAATTTTTAATTCAGATGTTTTTGTTTAAAGAATAACTCTGGGCTGAAATGGACACTATTTTGTCTCAAGTATCTTTTTAGTCAAATTAAATCCCAATTTTATACAGCCTTTACCTTTGTGGTAGAACTGTTACACGGAGCCATCCACACTCACTTTATTTGTCTGGTAGATATCCAAATATTTGCTGGGAAATATAACTTTTGAGATGAGAGATTAGCTTTCAAGCTCTGAGTCTTTTAAATGTCAGCTCTGTGAAAATTACTGACAGTCAGTAGGTAGAGAGTTAGTATTGTCTGACAAGGATATTCGTGGGGAGCAACTTCAAAATGCAACACAGAAGAAAAGAATTTCAAGACTCTCAAAAGACTTCGGAAGCAAGAAAGTTTTACCCCTCAGCACTTGTGCAGAAGGAACTGCATTTGTTCTTGGAGGCTTAATCACCTCGTTTTGTTATGATCCTCAGACAATTTCTTCAGACAGAGGGAATTGAAATAGGACTGGCAGGTAAGGGGTGATCTTGGCATTTGAATCTTGAAAAGATAGAAGAACTAGTGGCTTAATTTGTTCAAAGTATATTCTCTCTCTCAGGCTGTTGGACTGCAATATTCTTCAACAGGGTGCTACACTGATTCAGCTTACAGCAGTGATGATGATTTTTTGTATTGTGTGTACTTTAGCTGGGCCTAAAAGCCCTATTCATCTTCACTTGTGCAAGGCAATTCATACAAATCTTATGCAAAGATAATCCCTGCTTAGTAGAACAGATCTGCTACAGAATCACTTTTCTGTCATACTCTAGCTCTGAAATTCAGGGCCGTTGTCACAGGAAGGCAGATATCTCTGTGGAATAGAGAGAAAGGTGGTGTCTCAAATGGATCTTTCCTGCATTTTCTGGCATATATAGGAGATGCTGAACACTAGAAGGTATGTGACAACCAAAGCCCCCACCTTGCCCCATTTTGAAACTTTCCATCTGGTTAATCCCTTTTATATAAATTTTAGTATTTTAGCTTGAAGAGCTTTGATCTGGTTTGTTCCTCCCCAGAGAACAGCTCTGGATGTTCTGTCCCTCTTCTTGCTTCTTTTGCCTGCGTCTTGCCCTTCTGTCTTTAAATCTCCTTCCTTGATCAGCGCAGTCTCGTGTTGTGCTTCCTGAACCTGCAACTTCCCTCCACGCTCAGAAGCATGCCTGTTAACTGAAAGTACAAACACTGTCCCCTTTGCCAGTTCCCTGAAAACCTGCTGCAACTGCACTGCAGTGAGCTCCTGGGGAACACCTGCAACGGGAACCAGTCCCTGGGTCATCCGCTGCATGATGGCTCCAAGTAATTTGCTGCTCTGCTTGGACTGTAGGGCGGCTTGGATCCACCTCTTTCTCATACAGTGCCAAAAACTCTGTCAGCACCTAACAATATTGACTAGTAACAATACGAAGAGTCTTCAAAGAATTGTATTTACATGTAAGAAGACATAGGGACATGTATATATACCAGATGTCCCAAAGCAGGTGGGTATTATAGTGTAGATATGGCTTACTGCAATGGCAGAAGAGAGTGAATGTTGTTACTAAAGCAGCACCTCAGGGTCCTACCCTGGGCTGTGCTATGACTCCTGTTTCACTGGCACTGTACAAGTGTATCGTGTCAATCACTGACATGAAGAGATCACAATCTAAACAGACAAGATAATTACAGGGGGCAGTGAATACAGGAAGACTTTCAAAGACCCTGCAGCCTGTCAGAGGCAGAGCTGGGACTCTAGTGCAAGGTGTTTTAGTACAAACTGAGCCTCTCAGTCATTAGTCCTTGCTGTTCTTGACTAAATTGGCTGTTTTGTTTATTTGCTCTGGATCCTCTAACCTGAAAGCACCAGTCCCTTCTGTAAGCAAAGGGACCATTAGGATCCAAGTACCTTAATCTTTTAAAGGCTCTGTGTATTAGTTCTGAAGATCCTTGTCATGAAAAAAAAAACAAAAAACCCCACCACAAAAAAACTCTCTTCAGGAGGGACTGATTTAGGGCAGCAGTGAAGGTACAAGACTTTGGTTTTATGTCATACAGCCAGGTGGAGATGCACACTTTTTGACATCCTTTGCACTGCTAAATGGACCGAGCCCTTTGGATGCTGCAGATTGTACATTCAAACTGTAGCTGTAGCATTCAGCGAGTATATTAAGCCTGAAGCACATGAGAAATTTCAGATGCCATCTGAGTGCCTGTGTCTGAGTTTACTCAATTGCAGTGTAAGTGAAATACAAAATGAGGTCTATGAGGGATTCTGGGAAAAACTGGAAAGTGAGAGCAGAGTCTGTCATATAGAAAAAGTTCAGTGAGCGCATAGAGAAATGTGGTGTATTGGGCAAGAGCCTCTGGGAAGGTGAATCCTGCTCTAACCTGCTGCAGTTCAATGAGGTGCACATCAATACTTTGATTTTCAAGGTTCCACAAAAAGGTTCTTGAAGAAACTCCATTGCCAATAGGTTGGTGGACAGGTTATTTTTTTAAAAGACAGGAAATAAACAGTTGGGCTTAAAGGTTGCTTCTCCATTGCTGGAGACAGAATGCAAGTCTAGATGCACCACCAGCCTAATACAGTATTTCTTATGTTCTTGAATCAGCCACAGTCTGTTTTCTACGATAAGTTTGCAAAGTGGCCATATGAATGTCTTCTGCACTACATAGAAGCAACTGGAAGTATTCTGCTCTCTGTGTTTAGTCAGGAGTGATTTGCAAAGAGGGGTATTTACATTATGCAGTCCTATAAAAAGGCAACTTTGGGCCATCCTTGACTTAGAAACTTCTGAAACAAAATGTAAATTCCAGCCCTGTTGGATCTGGATGTTGCTGTCTTGATCTTGGAGCACCTGGCAGCTAATTTACTTGTGGAGAGACAGTTCATTTTCACTGTTTCTGAATTTTGGTTTAAAACTCCATTAGACTGTGTAGCTTTTACCACTGTATTCATCATATGCTGCACTGAAAAAAAAACGGGCAAATGAGCTGTCAGAGACCCAAAAGGAGTGATTGCAATTTTCGGTTTATTATGACGAGAAAATACATCTGGAGTGATCAAAGGTAAAAGCTTTGCCCTCTAGAGCAAAAGCAGCCCCTATGACAAGCAGGCATGTTGTGGCACACCTGGGGGTGAGCCATGGGTCAGATGTCTGGGTTTTACTTTTTAAAATCTCCATTTAGAGGAGAGGAGTAAGAATGAGAGTGGAGGGGCAGGAACTGAAAGGAAATAGTTGTGATTCAAACAGACTGAAGATGCCATTCCTGGCCAGCTCAGCTTTGCTGCTGGGTCTCACATGCTGCTGCAAGTTTTCAAAGCCAGCAACAACCTTGTCTCGCTATAGAAGGAATAAAACAAACTAGCTCCTGCTCAGTCTCGGAACAAGATTTTCCAGTGTCAGTCAACCTCAGGTTTTTTGACAGAAGCAAGATTTTTCCAACATGTGATGGAAGAGAATCAGCTTCCTTGTAATCAGAGGCACTGGAGCTGTATTTTTAAGTGTGTCAGCCTCCCAAACTAGGAGCCTGGGAGACAGACAGAGCAGGAGCACATGGTTCTGTGATACTGACACAGGTGGAAATCAAAAGTATTACTTTGAAGAACCTTGACCAAAAATGATCATTCAACACCACACCATATAAGGAATAAAGAGAAGAATACCCTGAAATAACCTGAATAGAAGAATGGGACATCCAGAGCTGTGACTAGAGGTGTCTGAAATTACAGGAGACAATTGATTTAAAGAATTGACGTTACAAAAAGTATTTGCTAACACAGAGTACCAGTGAAAACAAAGGCAGGGAGAAGACAGCTTTGTTTGTGAGAATTAGAGGTTTTTGTGCTTTTGATGTATTTAACAGTTCTTAGGTAAATTCAAGCAGAGAGGCATTCTGTAAGCCCTTTGTACAAACCAAGGATAATACTATATTCCCTGTAAAAGATGCAAGTGAATGTTGTGTAAGTATGTTCAGGTCCAGCAGAGAAAAAGCTGCAGTAGTGGAAAAGTGTGATGGAATTAGAAAATGCCTGCTCAGGATGATGAACCTTTAAGAAAATTGTCTTTTCCAATGGCTTCATTCCTTAAGGTGTATACAGACCTGAGGTATGTTCTGGGTTCTAATGGGGTAAGAGTCCAGAAGGTGGACAGATATCTATGGGCCTCAGCTCTAATCAAAAAGGTGCTGTCAAGGAAGTTTGGGTTAGCAGGATGGACTGCAGTGCTGCATAGATTCTGTGCAGTATTGGAGTCTGCATAACTCCAATTTACCATGCTCTGTGGTTCTGTGGAGGGTCAATGGCTCTGGATAAGAGAACCCTAGAGCAATATGGGATTAAGGGCTTAAGGGCATCTTGACTGGAGTGAAAACAATGGCCAGTTTTCAGCCTGACCACCCATCCCACATATTTCTGCAAGAAGGAGGAGTGCTGAGGACTAAGTGACAATAACTGGGTTATTGCACACTGGACGTACCACACCTCACAAAGCTGAAACTTGTGTCTCATCAGTGCTAACGGCAGTTCTGGCTCCCTGCACTCTTTCTGACTTCCAGTGTCTGAAAGCATACTGATGAAAACTAAGCAGGTCTGTTCTGATGCTTTTAACCCTCTGATTCTTTCTCTTTTTCATTCTGCAAATGTCGTATCAAAGAAAAGCAAACAGCCATCCAACTTTAAGCTTGGAAACTCGGGGAGGCATTCAGTGAAAGTGTCATAATTTCAGTTCCAGTTAAAGTTACAGAATAAATAAGCCTAAAATGAGGCCAGGGTGTTCAGAAAAACCTTTGGAGATGTTTTTCTCTTTAGGTGTGTTGTAACTTGATATTAAAGATGCTCCTAATTGTTCAAGTACAGTGAATGCAGACTTCTAAATCATTTGGCTCTATTCATGCTGAATTACTGCTACATGGAGTGGAAGCCAGTGAATAACTCTCTTCCTTTACTTTCCTCTTGATAAGCTCCCTTCACCCCCTGCCTTGGTATAAGGAATACAACACTAAAGTTTCATCAGGTCTAATGAAGTCTTGCCCTTTACAGATTCAAATTCACCTCTTTTTTTTTTCCCCCTTTTCTCTGGAGCACTTCTTGGTAAAAACAACTAAGCTGAATTGGGTTCTATTTTAAAACAGTCTGCTACTGACAGCTTCAGTTCTACAAGCAGTTGAATATGGCTGGCAAACCTTTATACAAACAGCATGCAAAACATCACACAAAGCCTAGGGAAGAAATGGCTTTAGATGTAGGGATTATAAAGGAGTGAATACAATTTTAAGATAAAATACAAGTGATTAAGTTAATGATGGATAATTTCACCAGTTTGAAAACTATAATTAATAGGCATTAATTGTATATTTAGACGTTTAGCATAGCTCCACTGTAAACGCTATATCAAACATAATGATATTGGAAGCCTATATAATGAAGAAATGATCCAGATGTTCATAAAAGCTTATAAAGGCTGCATGAAGAAGCTCTAATGATAAAAAGATGCCACTTGCTGTTCTGCTCTTCTTTTAAATACATCCTTTCTGAAATAATGGTTATCATTTGCACTTTCATCTTAAGTGAAATAGCATATGGCTTTGGCTGATTAAAGCCCCCTCCTGGTATTAATCAGCATCTTAGTATCATGTTTCTAATGGAGGCAGCAGTTGCCCTGCTGATATTGTAAGCTTTTTAACAACATCTAAAGTCTGCAGATCACTGCTGCTGGCAAGAAATAGCTTTGAGCCTCCTATGTACAAGAGTATTGCAGAGATGTCACTTACAGGTGCAGTTTATATGAACTTCTACAACATACTGTATTTTAAACATTTGGTTTAATAATTACCTTTGATAAGTAGTTACCTGTTTTTAAAAGAAAATCTGAGAACTTTTGAGCACAGTAACATTGGATACATAGAGGCATCACAGGACCAGAGATCACATGCTGCAGGGAAGTGTTTGAGTGCCTTTGAATATCTATAAATCATGAAGTCTGTCTGCGTGGCCACTGTCGTAGTCTGAGCCCAGGCCAGCAGTGATGCTCACAAGCTGACCTTACAACTGTGGCACAGTTTCATGCATCAATGGCCTCCTACAATGGCTAAGGTTTAGGATTGTTGTAGATTTGTCCCATCACCACTAAAATGCAAAGGGAGAATTCCAGGCAGTGCTGTGGTGGCCTGTGCTCATTGTTTGGAGCACCTAGTCCTACCATGCCAGGCTGGATGGAGCGCAAGGAGACTGTAGGATTTAATTGAAATCGTACTGTTCTCTGTCACAGAGATGTATAGAGATGAGAAGGGGGCTGCATGAGTTTGGCATTTCCCACAGTGACTGCCCATCTCAGCTTGGCTGTAAAGCAGAAATTAAGTCCTGGGGCAAACCACTGGGTGCAGAATGCTGTACCATGCTTCCTGCATCCGGTTTAGGGTTTTTGTTTGTTCATTTGGTTTTTTGTTTGTTTGGTTGGTTGGTTAGTTGGTTGGTTTTGGGGTTTTTTTCTGGGTTTTTTTTTTGTTTTTTTTTTTTTAATTAATTAATTTATTTATTTATTTATTTTTGTTTCTCTTGAGACCTGTTCTCATTTACCATTGAGATTTAACAATACCCCCCAATTTAGTTACCAAACTTGTTTTGTTTGTGCTGAATAGTAAAACAAATAAGCAAACGCATAACAGCAAGAAAACTGATGTTAATGTAAAAGATATTATAATAAGATATTAATAAAAAATACTATTATTTCAGAGAATTTTGAAGGGAGGAATATCCTGATAAGGCTGACAAGCCAGGCAGATCTTCAGCACCCCCTTTTCTATGCATCAAGCAGTTCTGAAGGCTTTTTATCTTCTGTGTTATATTCATAATAATTGAGTTTACATGGATACTTTCTGGATACTTTCCCAGATGTGTTTTTAATACCTTAGCACCTGGCAATCCTGTTGGACACTGCTTCCATTTGCTGTTTGATGTAGCTACCCTAAGGCATTGTGGATGCACAAAAGCCTCCAACCCTCTGGTCCTCGTCTGTCTGGGTTGCTGTATTAGAAACCTGCAGCATGCAATGCTTACTTCTGCCTTACAAGTAAAATCTAGCAAAGCAATACAATCATAATTTTATTGTTGCCACTTTCTCCTTCATTAGTTCCCATCTTTCTTTTCTTACTTGTCATAGTAATGTGTTCATCTAACAACTTCCTATATGCCAACCAGACAATTACTCTCTGCCCTTTTATAAATGACAGGCATTAACCTCATATTTTGTCCTTATCTTTTGGAGCTTCTGGGATCACTGGATATCACCATCCACCACCTTCATGCCAGTTATCTAATATGGCTCACAGGACCCTTGGGTACTTCAGCTGTTGCATTTCATTTATCTTGCACATTTTTCCTGTAATGTGTCCCAGTGGCCATGCTTGCCTGCTGCTTCTATCCCACAGGTTAATTTAAATTATAAATCTTTGGCGGGTGTGTTTGAACTTGAATTTTTTCAATTCTAAAAAATTGTACAATTGTTTTACTTACTTGCATTCTTGAGTTTTAAGGTAATCCAAGACTCTGATTTTCCCACTCTAGACTTCGTTTTAGAATCAACTTCTACTAGAAGCAAATCTCTAGGATCTGTCTTTTTCTGTCTCCCTGACTATGTTTCTTGAATTAAAATATTTTTACATCTTTATAAATAATATTTGCCTTATTGATAACCATTGGCCATCTAAATATTTCAAACTACTCTTTTGAATGCTAGAGCATATGAATCATACGCCTGCACTGAATACATAGAATCATTTATGCAAACAATTTAATCTCTTTTTCTTAGTCAGAATCAGTGGTATTAGGACCAATTTACTTCCCAGAAGAGCTCCTCTTGGCAGCCTATTGTCTTTTTATTCACTTATTTGCCATCTGTAACTTGTTTCTGTTCTATTTCTTTACTGGCTATTGATGGGGTCAAGATGCTGATTTGGTAGTTGCTGCCGACCACCTGTTTTTCAGCTCATGGTCCCACATGGTTGCCACAACATCACATAGATAGTACAGAACCTGCCTCCATGCAGTGGTTTACTCGTGATCGATTTCCTTACAAGCCACAAGGAAGTCCCTTCTGCCACTGCTCCGTCTCACTGTCGGCAGTGGGCCTGAGATCCCTCAAAGAGGATGTTCCAAAACAACTGTTCTCAAAGGCCGTGCAAATTTCCATCAGCCTTTCCATAAGTAACAGGAGTATCTGCTTCCTGTTTAAAAAGAACCACTGACATTGTGTTTCAGTTAGCAACCAGCCACACATGCCTTTTTACAAAACTTCCTCTTTGATCATTACAGTGCCTTCATTTTTCTTCCGCATGAATTTGCCATTACTCAGTTAAAAGAGGAGAACATGGAGTTACCACTGGCTGTGCATCTTGGGAAGTGAGCAGCAGCTATTGTACTGTGGAGTGGGATCTGTGTTTCAGAAATAGAAAATGAGGGCCACTTTTCTTCCACCTTTCTAGAAAAGAATCTTAGCAGTAGCATAGCACTTTGTTTCTAGCAACTGTGTGTATTTTCTACCCTTGAGAATTATAGTCTGGGGACAGAAAACATAATTTTCTCATAATTTCTCTCCCCCTTCTTATTGAGAAAGTAGTATTCTTCATGATTTTATAGTGACATCTACAAACTTACTCATGAAGCATTACTGCACTGTGCTAAGTGCTGTAAAAAGAGCAAGATGTGTTTCTTTCAGTGTCATATATTTGCTCACAAGTCAGAAATTCAGCTGTTGAATTCCAGACAGAACTGCTTCTACAGAGGAAGCAAGCTGAAATTCAAGCAGCAGGCAAGTTGTTGCCCAGGTACTTAGTAGTTGTTTTCTTCCTGAATATTTCACAGTCCAATCCTATTTTTGTCTCATATCAGGAATAAACTTGAGGAAGTAAATGTGCCTGATAGTAGAAGAATATGTGCTTGCACAGTGTTTCAGCTTTCACCACTGTCTTTACTCTGAAGCTGCTTACTATCTCAACCTCTGAACATGTCAGCTGAAGTCTTCCTCTACAAACTCAAATGACAGAAAGACCGCACATTTTCAGTAGTGAAATGGAGTGGGTTTACTTTGAACAGCATTGTGTGCATAATAGTAAGAACCTACTCTTAGGATTTCTTTTGGTTTCCTCATCCTTTCTTCAGATTCACAAATGTTTCACTAATAATATACACAATGGTCCTGTCAGTCTTAATGCAGAGTCTGCATAGCTATAAATTGCATGACATGACAATTATCATGCAATTTGAGGGTTGTGGGAGCTGTAAACATTACAATAATCTGATTTAAATACTCAGTGCTCCAACAAATTAGGCATGATTATAGTGAGTTGAGTTCTGCCTTGAATGCAAATGCAGTTTCATCCAACTCCAATAGCAATTCTATAAAAGTACAGAGAGAGAGCATGTGGCTCATAAAGTATTTTTAAAAAAGGACAATGTATATATTAATGAACACAAAATAAAACCTAGGGGGAAATATAAATATACTTTGTGATGCTTATCTCAGGGATAATTGTTTAGATTTTTACATCTGGAACAGCTAGCATTTCAAAAGCTAAATATTTGATTCATACAGTTTATTTATATTAGACATTCTCCACGTGTCTGAAATTTATCATTTGCTCTGGACCTACATCACTTGCATCCTTATCTTGCATGATGAAGCTGCAGTGTTACACAGGCCTTGCAGATGCCGTGTGCTAGTAATAGGCAGGCATTTGGTGTGTGTACCTGTCTCTGCTTCTCTGGAGTACTGTAGTGTGTAGAAGCTCTGACTGTGGGCTGGTAGCCCAGATCTAGTTCAAAGAAAGAATAAAAAGTCAGTCCATTTGCCAAAGCTGCCATTTCTAAGACAAGAAAAATCTGACAGATGTGGGCAGGCAGGGAATAAAGAGAAGCAATGACGGTATTGATCTGTACAACTGTGCACACCACTGTATGTTGTGTTTAGCTGTCTCTTTCACAAAGTAAGGACTGTCGATAGGGTATCTTTATGCAGGCTGGCTTAGTTCTGCACTGGGATAGCCAGCTAAAAACTGAGGGCATATGAAGGATAAAATTCCTACTTGGGTTTAAGAGATAAAAGTGCCTGTGGGGAGCTAGCTGTGCCTGTCTAGAGATGGGGGAGAAGCACAGATGAAGTGTTTTTAACATCCAGATTCTACCTACTTAGCTTTCTTAACAGTTGTGTGTTGGAATCCTACAGATAAATACAGGGCCCATCCTGAAGCAAAGTGATGCACCACACGTTGTTTGCAAAACACTAGGAAGAGCTCTGTTCTGTGACTGACAGCTGAACCCCTGGAGCACAAGCCACAGCGCACCTCGTCATCCTGTTAGAGAAGGGACATCACAGTGAGCACTATAAAGAGAAAACTGACACAGGAGAAAGCCCAGTGTACTACCATAGACAGAACAGAGCTGCCATCAGAAATTATAGTACCTAAGAAAGATACCCGTTTCCTCCCCACACTGTGTGCATACACAGACTTGTGACCTTCTGTCCCTTTCCCCATCTCCTTTAAAATACTCTAGCTATGATGGACAAGCCTAGAAGTGCAGCTATATATTTACCATCTGCAGCTGAAACAGCTGGATGAATAGATCACCATGCACTTCAGAGGTGGCACCAACAGCATGCGTTAGGCAGTCCAGCAAGACCTGTTTCAGAACAGCACAGGCACCACTCCACTTCTGGGACAGTGCATCACTTGTGCTGGGGCCTGAGCTGGGTCTTTGTACAACATTTTAGCTGTCATGCTGAAAGACTGGCAGCAACAGAAGCTAAAATTAATTAAGTATAAGCCCATTGCATATCTGGTATAAGCAGAAACATTTGCAGTGATCAGTCAGCAGTTTATTGGCTAAGATCAACAACTGAGATAACTACAAATAAGTGGCGTTGCAGCCTTTTCTTCTAGCATGTCTTTTGCAATCAGTATGAATTATTACAGTGGGTTTCAAGAGGTACAAAGAAAGTTCAGCTAACTGGAAAATAGATATAAAAGGAAAGGATAAAGGGAAAGCCAATGTCAATGGCTTTTCTTTACCAAAGACAGCTGGAGTTCATAACTGTATCACTATTAGTCTGCACAGTGTCATTGTCAGTCTGAAGACAAAAAAAAAAAAAAAATCAATGTGCTGTTTTCTTTCCTCTTTGAGAACAGAAGAATGCAAGAACCAGATTAGGATAGATTAGTTCAAATATCTGGTCTGATGGCAAATAACATTGGAATCAGAGAAATGAAAGTGCTGTATGAACTCAGGCCAGAAATTCCACATTTACTAGGAATCCAGTAGTGCTGTTGTTCTTTACTGAGATGATGTGACCCTCAGTGCTGTCCTGACTGTTCTCTTCTCTTAGACATGGAAGAGGTTTCAAAAGTGAAATCTTCCAGAGAGATGGCCCTGTTTTAGCCAGAATATTTTGTGCCACTACTGCAACTGCTTTCACTTAGAGTCAGTGCTCAGTCTTTAAGGAAGAACTTAGTTCTAAGGTAGTGCTTGCTCACAGCCAACATCCCAATGACCCGAGGAGAAACTCAGCTGGTGATGGTGCACTGTGCCTTTGAAGATGATGAGAAAACAAATTCCTAATGACTTCTTATTAAAAACCTCAGATTTTTCTATAAGTAGGGATTTCTTGTCCAGATTTCAACATGGGTAATGTCATTGTTAAATCTCCTTTGCTGACCTAGCCATTACTCGCTTCTCTTGATGCCCAAAATGGCTATTGAAGATTGCTCTCTCCCACTGAACAGCTGATGTGCGTGGTCTCAAAAAGCACCATTCCAGCAGTTCCTGAAATGCAGCACTGCCAACTTGCAAGTTAAATGCAAACCTCACAACACTTTTTATAAAGCTTCAGTTCCTGGACTCAATTATTAGGTGAAAATCTTAGTTTCATAAAAAGGTAAGCACCTCGTTTTATGAAGATGGATATAAAGAAAAACTTGTTTATATATACTTTTATAGGATCAGGAAATATCAGGCTCAGAAGAAACTGAAATGTGTTATATTTTTAGAACACTCCTGAGTTTCTAGACCAGATCTGAGTGGTTTTAATCTTTTGTTTTGCATACTGAAAGTATAGAAGTTGAAAATTATTTCTTTGTGCATTATTTCATGTGAGAGTCATGTTTGAATCCATATGAATTTAATCCATATGAATCTATTTGAATTTAATATTTAAAGGATTTGATGGACTGAAATTCCAAAAAGGTAAATTGTTGGTTTATTACTTGTAAATAAATGATGTGATGGGACTACATCATATTCCTTTTTTGATAGTTAATTAAGAAATATCTGATTATATGCAATGTAGAAAGTAGGCCTTTCAATTCAGTATTAATGCACATACTTCTTCTTGTCCTGAGATAACTTATCTCCAAAGAAGGAAAGAAAAAAGAGGTGAACTTTCAGTATTTTTCCCACATGAGAGAAAAGAGCCCGTAATCTGTTGATAATGTAGTAACTGGCGCTAAAAGGGAAAGAATGACATATCTAGTTCTTGGAAGAAACCTTTCCCATGACAGACTGTATGACTCCTTAGCAGGTTTCTGTTGTCCTTCCCAGAGGTTTCTAAAAAGGTCTTGGGACTACCATCTCTCTTTTTGGATGTATATTTGTCTTGGTTCTCAAAGCTATGTTTCTCTCTGCTATTGAGTCTGTGTAAATTTCCCCACCTCATCAACCAGCGGTGGAATCATGACTGATTTTATTATATGTGCTTTCTCACTTCTATTTATGGATAAAAATTAAAAAAGAAAGCAGGGAAAAAGGCTTCTAAAACAGCTGCTGCCACCTAGTGTCATACCGAACTCGGAAAATCCCACACAGGCAGGTCAAGCTCTTCCCACTGGAAAAATCCTCAACAGTAAATCCAATTTCTATTGATTTCAATTGCCATCGACTTCCTCAGACATTAATGTTACAACTTGTATAGCACAACTTATATATTTTCCATCATTATATCCAGGGAAATAGTTTTACACAGGATACCTGAGAATCTGTGTGTGTGCATTGATGCAATGACAGCGAATTTAATTCCGTCCTGCAGCTGTACACTAGTGCAGAGGTGGTCATTCCTTGGCAGCCTATGGTAGGGTGGCAGCCTGTGACAGTGGTACGTTTTGTAGACTGTTAAATCAAGGTTGAAAAACTGACACTGACAGCACTTACATGTGTGTTCATGGGAACAGCACTTTGAAGTACATACTATGTTTCGGTATTAGCTGTAGAGCTAGGCCCAGAGTCCAAAAGTTTTGCCTGTGTTTCCTGTTGGATCAGCACACTTCTCAAATTGCTGTAGCAGGATTTAGAAAATGAAAGGAAATGGGGCATTAATAGTTAAGAAAACAATAGGAATTGTCAAGAACCCTGAGTGAATGCTCCATCTGCTCCTCAGGACTGCGAAGTCATAGCCAACATAACACAGACATTCTAGAGCAGCTTATGACCTATTCAATTACGAAAACCTAAAGTAACTGAAGTTACAAAGGAATGCCTTAATATTATCTTCTTGTACCTTTTAGTGATCATCATCAGACCTGGGAAAGTTTAGAACTGCAACCTGAGAATAGTCTATGAACTGTGAAAGGCATAATAACTGGCAAAGCTTCTGATGCAGGAAAATGGTATGCAGGTGTTTAATTTTCAGCACATGAATGTTCCCTGAAGTTTAGTGTGTGCTCAGGCTTTGCTGGATTGGCACATTAGCATTGAGAGGTTAAAGGGCTATTTTCCACAAACCCTTCATTCCCGGTGCTTTGAACAAGTGAGACACATTTTCTCTTACATAACATCTTAGTCCATGCTCCTCATAATGTCTTGTTATTTGAGTGGTATTGCTCACAAGAATGTCATACTCTGACCCTATCTATTAGTCTTATACAGACTAATACAGACAAAGATTTTGCAGTTGGAAGAGTCAGGTACAGTTCAGGTTAATGATGAATTTATTGCCTCATTATCTTTCCAAGCCTATGAGTAAGGAAAGAGCAGCAAAGATATAATCTGTTTTTCTTAACTAAAAATAACTCTCAGTTTTTAACTTTTCATCCTGAGGATAGAGTTTGAGACAGTCCCGAAACGTTTCAGAACTTACTGAACAAATATCTCCTTACTCTGCCTTGCAAAACATTCACAAATATTTTAATCCCCTACTGTTTTAACTTGATATATCTTGGCCTAGTCACATACAGAAACAGGAGAATCAACAGATGATCTCCATGTTTTCTGTGAAATACATTATAAATAATATAATTACAATCTTGTTCATTCAGATTATCCTGATCTATGGATAAACCGCAGCACCATATTAGGCTCAAAAAGAGAATGCCTCTTTGGCACTTGGGCAAATGTCTGTAAATCTGTATGGGTAGTTTCAAGTCTTTCAGCTACAGGTGTTACTAAATTTAAAAAAAAAAATTAAAATCTGTGCACACAGGTAGAACTAATCATAATATCTGCAAGGTATTTCCTGGCAGCCTGCAAAACAAAAACTCAATCACAGTGTGAGATTTCTCTGCTCAGACACAAACTCACAACCAGCCTGAAAACCTGGTTATAACATTGTTTGAATGTCTGTCTTGCCTATTGTATGAAATACATTAATATAATTTCTATTTTGTATCACTATTAGTATACTACACATGACAGTTGAACAGCTGCCGTATGGTCATGCATCAGTCATAATACCTAATTACATCTTGTGTGTATTACTAAAAGTCTGAGTGAATTGAAAGTTTTAGTAAGCCTGAGCAATGAAAAATGGGTAGGCCACAAAAATCATGAGGTTTTTAATCAAGAGATCTAGAAGCCTCATATTGGGCTCCTTTCTTCTGGAGTTTATGTTCTGCCTTGCAAGCAGGAGGGATACAAATGAATCCTTTCCTTTTCTTCTGTTCTTTTCATTGAAAGCTGAGACAGATAAGCAAGGACCTGATCTTTAAATAACTAAAAAGTTATAGGGCAAGTAATGGACTATCTGGATACGGCAACACTAGGTCAAAGAAGCTTGCCATTGTTCTGTACAGACATCTCTTTATTTCTTGGAATTCCTTTAAAAATCAGGGCCAGATTGTGTTTTGCACATCCAAAACACAATAGTGTTTTGAATAGTGGGGAAAGTTTTTGAATCGTGGGGAAAGATCCATCAAATCCTTTCCATTCTTGCCTGTGGTCAGTGATACAAAGAGAGATGAAACAATATTATATGAGCATTAAGTTTTCGCTTGTTCTGCAGTGTTGTGGTGATTGACAGTCCAGTGCTGAAGAATGGCACAGTGGAGCCCTTAGGGTACTTGCTCTGTTTCAGTTTCTTTCCCTGCTTTCAGAGTGCATTTTTACTTCAAAAATTAGAAGAACTTAAAAGCCTCAAAACAGCTGGGAGATTTTTTGGGAGCAGTCCTAAACGCCTAACTTTTAGCTTCGATGATAGTGTGTCCAGTGCAGGCTGTGCCCTGGTGAACATGTGCTTTGGGAAGAAGAAGGATAATGCAAGCACTTGGGAGAGCCCTACTTTGACAAGGTTTGGAGGTAGCGATTTCCCACTATGATTTCTGAATGAGCATCAGCATTGGGTATGGTTTGGACATACCAGCACATTCTTCAAAAAATGCCCTCTTTTAGTGTGTTTGTCCTCATCTTTTGACCCTGGGAGAAAAAAAAAACCAACAAACCCCAAACAAAAAAAAACCATCTAAAAACCATGTTTCTATTTTTTTTAAGCAGGTATCCCCAGATTCTTGGCTTAAATCATACTTGCAACATTCAGCCACAGTGCATCAATTTGGTAGTAGGAGCAGAAGCCTCAAAGTTCTTAGAACTATTGATAATATGGGCTTAAAAATAAACTTAAAAATAAACAATGACTTAAAAATAAACTTAAAAATAAACAATGCCTCCCTGAAAGAACTTATAATCTATATACACTAATACAGAGCAGAGGAAGAATGTCATATAAGTAACTGTTTTAACCTTAATTTGTGATTTTAAACATGACCTTTATGATAATTACAGAGAGGTGAAAGCAGAAGTCATAAATAGTGGTATGTCACTCTTCCATGCAGTGTGGCAGTGGAGAGAACTAATGCTTCCTGGCTGGGTGGTTCAAATGAGATGCCTCAGAGACACATTTCTCAAAAGGCCTGTGAAAGAAATGTGGATCTCCATGGCCATGGATTTTTGTATACAAAGGCACTGGGCCCTTCACAGTCTGTGACACCATTTGTAATCTTGAGTTGGACATGTACGCGACTATTGAAACTTGGTAGGGGGTCCTCCGATACGGTCCCTCTCTGAGTGGTTGCCTGTGTTGATTCTGCCTCTCCATCCCTTGTGTCTGCCTTCATGCTGGTTGATTTTACAAGTGACTGTGCAGGTCTATTCGAATCTTTTTTTTTTTTTGACTTCTTGCAGCAATTGAATGATAAATTATCACACAAAAGTTGCTTCTCTCATTATTTTTATTGATTTATATTAATTTATAGCAGAAGTTATTAGTCAACAGTATTCTAGATTGATTCAGCAGAAAGCTATCAAATACACTCTAATGAAAAAGCTATATAGAAAGCATGAACCTGTCATTACATCACTTAAACTTATATTTAACTTTTAAGCATGAGTAGTCCCATAGGTTATCAATAGGAAGTGCTCGTATTAACAGAGGTGAAAGTACTGGAGGTTAAAATACTGTACAGTTTAACCAACATATTAAGGACAGAATTGGGGACAGAAGGCTACAGGAGCCTTGTTCCAGAGACATTCACAATTGTCATAATGTGCTAATTAGCAGAGAACTATTGTGTTCCAAGGATTTTTTAGCCTGGAATGAAACAAAGAGACTTGATTCAAACATTCATAGGGAGAAATCCTGGCCCCGTTGAAGTCAATGGGAATTTTGCCATTGATTAAGAGGACCAGGATTTCACACATAATCTAAACACAAATGCCTGGGAGAAGATGGAAAGCAGACATAAATTCAGCAACGACACTGATTTCAGACACAATGATCTCCATGCTGCCTTTCAGCGAGATGCCTACCAATAGTGAAGCCCTAATGAAAAACATTTTTCAAAAAGTGCTTTCTGTAACATGTTTTCTGTACTAGTGAATAAGTCAGTATGCTGGTAAGAAAGGAAGCTTATAGAAGCATGCCTTGATCTTGCTCTTGCAGTAATACTGATTCATGACAATGTAGTAGTGTTTAAAATTGAAATATTTGCGCTGATCTGGAGAATAACAGGCTCTGTGGAGGCTCTTGTGCATTTCTTAATCTGTGCTGACAGTATGGCAAAAGACATTTTGGATAAATCATCATTCATAGTAATACTGTACATTATGTTACTCTGCCTTTCTAAATTAGATGAAGCAAGGCCAAGAGGACTAATGTACTTAGCAAACAGGAGGAAAATGGCTTTATATTATCTTGGAAATCTCCAAGTCACACAGACATTTGGGTGCAAATCGCTATCTCAGATGCAGAAATATTTTCTATGATTTTGATAAGCACAAATATCTTCTAATATCTCATAATTGTTCCCAAGAGTTTAGAAAAGGAAGAATGTGAATATTGGTGATAGTAGATGTCTGATTCTAAAGGATTAACAAAAAAAAAAAAAATCTGTTCTTGAAACTTTAAGATTTTATCAGTTTGTATTGATCTTTCCTCCTCTCAACTAAAAAAACTCTTTTTTAGTTAAAAAAGCTTTTTTAACTAAACTATTAATTGATGTTTTGGGGCTAGTGACTGCTGTTCTAGTGACTCACCTGAATCTGATCAATCAGTGGATCACCTGTTTCTTTTATTCAGTGAGAGAAGAGCTACAAACAATTTAATCAGTGGCTCTGTCAATGTGCAGCAGTTCTGGCTCTGACCTGGAAACAGGTCAACATCCTCCTTTTCTATCTATCTGCTGTATTTAGCTTTGGGAAGGTCTGTTCTTTGGGGAGTATCTGCTCTAAAGAGGCTTTGTCAGTGAGGGAAAATGGTGAGAGCTCTTTCTAATGTAAATACTATTTTGCTTTTATGGCACAAAAGCATAATACTTTGTTGCACCACCTACTATGTATTCATTTGGGACTTAGGTAAAGAACAGGTCAATGAAGAAATGCAAGAGAATTTCAGATCTTCTCTCTCTCTGCTTTTCAAAGACAAGGTTCTTGCACAAGTTTTCAGTATCAGCTTTACTACTCTTCCTTCTATTTTTGATACCTCACTAGCATATTTTGTTCCTGAACTGCTTTTCCATACTGCCATGAGGTACCAAGTGATGCTACCTTTGGGAATTGCCATGCATACCGTCTGGTACACAGCTATGACAACAAATAGGTTTACCAGGTCAGCTCCAACCTCTAAGGCTGCTGGAAATGTGAGAGTCCTGCTTCCCTGTGGAATGCAGTAGGCTCACTTACAAGAGCACATTTTTAAGCCCACAAGTCAGGGTGGGTGTGAAATGTGTGCAGCCAAGCTCTCTTGGTCCTAATGAAAACATGCATCTGGCAGCACTGAAATTCCTGCTTTAAAATAATTCCACTCTTTGGGGGTTGTTGACTTAATAACACTGCAGATCCTTTCTCTCTCTCCTAGCGTGCCTGGGGTATTTTTTTGTTCGGTTTTTTTTTTCTGTCACCACAACAACCAGTGACAGATATTGTATTCCACCTCTGTTATTTCTTGCTTCCTTTTTAGAACGTTTTGAGTATATGGCATTTCATAGAGCTCAGCAATCAACCTCATTTTAACATATCATTTTAGTTCTAGCACACTCCTCCATCCTAACAGGCAATCCAATCACTCAGCATTGCCTGTCATAATCTTTGTCTTCTACAGCCACTTATTTAATGCAAAGCTTCACCTGTAGCTTATTAACTTTCTCACTTAGCTTCTGATGTGTTTGTTTTTCATGGTTCAAAAGACCTGTAGTTCTGCCTGCAAACTTGAAGCATTATCCTATTATCACTAGAGATGAGTATGTAATTTTACCTCCAAAAATACTTTTCAAAGGTTCCATTTTCCCATGGCCACTCCTGTGTATGCTCTTAATTATAGTCATGACTAATTTTAACAAGTTGGACAATATTAATTCTGTATTGCCGTGAAATATCTTTCCCAGCTGATTTAGAAAATTGGGGCATTTTAACTACAGCCACTTAGGTGAATCCTTTAAAGAGCTGGCACACAGCTGCAGTTGTATGAAACTGTAAAGTCTCAAGTT